>NC_081223.1:2690000-2990000 GCF_902713425.1 Acipenser ruthenus
ATTATGAGGGACGGACTGAAAGTGCATTTGCATTTCTAGGTATTGGTGTTCAGGTAGAAATCGATGAGAGGGAAAAGAGTGATAGTGACGATGCTGACTTTGTTCCTCAGCCAGAACTGAGTAATGAAACCAGTGCACTGGAACCATTTTTAAAGTGGGGGAGCTGAAAGCCATTGAACAAAACTGTAACTCCTGTATATGATGGAAGCCATGCAAAGCCAGGGGTGCTGCCACACTCCCAGCGCCCCTGAATGAAACCAGTTGTGATGAAGAACATTTTTATCAGTATTGCAGTTGATAGGGAAGACAAAAGTACAATTTTCAGGTTTTCGAAATTAAAACTTTGATTAATCACTCTCCAATTTAAGAAAAAATGTAAACACAACATTTTTGGAAAACATTTTTAAAACAATTCTGAATACCGACACTATGATGAATAGGGGCAGCTCATACGTATGAGGATACCGTTTAGAGGTCTGTTACCATGGTAACATAGAAAATATATTCAGACTGACACTTTTCATATTATTATTATTATTATTATTAGTGGCAACTTACAAACTTACAGGTGTTACAGGGCAGTACAGGGTTACAATGCAAGAATTTAAATTGCGGTGCGTGTGTTTAAGATACAGAGCTGTGCTTTCCTGACTTTCCCTAAATATATGTACTAATTACCGACAAAGAAAGAATCGCGTAGCTGCAAAACTTCGAGTGATAAAATGCTGTCATACCTATTCCGACCAGGAGCACTCAAATTGACCACTACATATAAAACATATTATAACAATGAAATGTTGTGTATTTGTCAGTCAGGACTTACCGCCTATTAAAGTTTGATTATATCAGTCTGCATTCCTCAAGTGAGCGGTCTTCTGACATTTCTATTGTTTCAATGAGCCTCCTGATAGCCCATCAGTCAGCCTTGACAGCTCACGGCGCCCAGCTGTCTGTCTTTGTGATAATCTATCACCTGCGTGAGCCACTACTTTTCTCCTCTCATCTATGTTTTAGATGCACCCTGGTTATAAGTCACTCATTTTTCTAAGAAATTCATTGTCACCCCAATACACATTGAAAATGGATCGCAGAAGACTCAGGACAGCAAAGCAGTGTTTGGAATTACTGCAGTGTTTACCAAACAACGATTCCGATGCAGCAGAGATGGACAATGACGAATCTGGCTCTGAAGCAGACTGGTTTTGCAAAGATTAATCTTCCACCAATCTTACTTAACCTGAGGCAGCCGCTTCTCCAGCGGTAGCGCCAGCACCACCTGGCACTCAAGAGGCCAGTGATGATGGCACTGTTTGGAACACTATAAATCCTGGTGCTGAAGCTGCAGGTAGAAGGGGTGAGCATAATATTTTGAGGGAAGTTCCAGGGCCCACGGCATATGCAAAACACAACATTGATGAGAGCGCATTGATTGATTGACATGCATACGCTTCACCACATGCAACGCTGCACTGAAGCAGAAGCCCACCGACAACTACAAGATGATCCCTGGTCAATGCCCTTGGAGGAATTAGAAGCTTCCATTGCACTAGTACAGTGGTTTTCAAACGGGTGCGCGGGCTCTCGTCAGGGGGTACGCGATGAAAGATCCTGTCATGGCGGACAACGCGTTTTATTTAGTACGGCTTGGCAATCTAATCAACGTTTAATCTCCTTTCTATAACACTGCAGCTGCACTGATGTATGTTTCCATTCTGCTGAGCAAGGTTAACGCGAAACACCAGACTGCTGTGCTGACAACGAGCGTTCAGCGCACACATGACTCATTTACATATTCAATAGGACATTGAAATTAACCCTGTTCTTTACATATGTCTCATTTAAACAGCTGGGCGGTTACTGCAGTCTGTCTGTCTATTTATTTATTTATTTACTTACTTATTTATAAATGTCCTATTGTAAGTGACTGCATATAATGCACCTTTCACAACCTACCACTGTAAAGCGCTTTGTGATGGTGGTCCACTATGAAAGGCACTATATAAAAATAGATATTATTGTTATTGTTTTTTATTTCATTAGTTACTACTTTTACAGCTGGTTTTCATACAGTACTTGGCTGAGCTCTAGTCCCTCCTCTTTTCCTATGTGCATTCGTACCAGCCAATCGAGACGTTTTTTTTTTCAAATGACCTGATTAAAGTAGGCTACTATTGATTCATTTCAAAATACAGAACGTATGGCCAATCAGAAACCAAAGTGTTGCCTTGCGGCCTACTTTGCCCAACAAGCCGCTACGCACTCTGGTGTGAAAGTTAAGAGTTTTTGTTTTCAATTCGGAGAAAAAATATGGATCGCTGGCTCAAGACTCAACCGCAGTTTCTTGTGTTTTGCTGAAAGAAGTGGAACTCTGTTAGGTCGTCAGCTGCCATACCCCATTCATGTCAATGAGCCATTTTCGACCACTGGCCTCCTTTGGCCTGTCTTGCCCATTTATCTTCTGAATGGCACACATACACAATCCATGTCTCAATTGTGTCAAGGCTTAAAAATCCTTCTTTAACCTGTCTCCCCTTCATCTACACTGATTGAAGTGGATTTAACAGGTTACATCAATAAGGGATCATAGCTTTAACCTGGATTCACCTCATCAGTCTATTTCATGGAAAGAGCAGATGTTCCTAATGTTTTGTACACTCAGTGTATATCGTAATGTATGTAGAAATGTCTATATAAATTGTATGTAGGTCAATATACTCAAATATACCACTATTAGTCGATAAGTATGGAGGCACGGTTTCAATCAATTAATCAACATATTACTTAATGTATTTTATAGTACAGAAATAGGCAGATATAACTAGAAGTTTCTTTCCTTGAACACTGACAAAAATGAAATCAGTATCACTGTAACAGGGAGATCTACTCTTCTGGTCTGTTCATAGTGCTGCAGGAAGAGGGCAGCAGCCTTACAATATCCTCCGGGCAGTCATGGCAGTGACACAGAGAGGTGGGAGAGAGGGTGTGTGGGCTTTCCCTCTCTCTGAGTGGCTGAGGCAGGCATTGGGGGGGATTGCTGGCCCTATAAAATAACGTTCTGTTGTTCCCTCAGCTCTGCCCCTGTAAGACAAAACAACGAGCTAGCAGAAGCTCTGCTCCAGGACCGAGAACAGCCAGAAAAAAAAACCCAAAGAGAAGAAAATTAAAAATATTGATAGCGGGGAAACCTGGGCAGACCCCATAAGTGTATAGGAAGCAGGCTGAGGGAGCGGTAAAGTGTAGGATGGGGACCCAGGCCGTGCAGGTAGCGACGGTCGGGGGAAATGCTGCCGAGTGCAGCACCTTTTCTTTGTAGTTTTTGATTAATGTGTTTTATTGTCTCTTTTTGATTTCGCCTGTTATTGTTATTATTATTTTAGAGTACCTGTGAGTGCGTCAGTGGGACTGTTTACTTGTGGGTATTTCCGTGGACCTGTCTACCATCGCTGGTATTCAGGCCACGGACAAAAGCGCCCTCTGCGGGATAAACTAAAGCACTTGAAAATAAGATTTTTTTTTTTTTTTTTTAAAGTACTAAATAAAACTGGGCACCTGTGCGGTGTTTCAAGTACACCCTTCTGTCTCCCGTGTCAGTGAATACCCACACCCTTCCACAATCACATATAGCAATTAATGGGAAATAGAAGATATATAATATAAGAATTTTAATTCAATGGAAATCTCAAACTGTAAAACAATATGAGTATATAATGCTAAATCTCAATATTTAACTTCTATTCCTAAATATAACGTTTTAAACAGCACTGAAAAAAAGATACTGACAAGATGTGAAAATGCTGAATAGTCAACAGTGGCACTATTTTCTTGCACACTTGAATGCTCATGACGTGTTCTAATTCAGAGACTTTTCCACATAATGCCTGTTGATTCAGAATCCAGTGTAAGAAAATGGGTTCTTCTGCATTTCTTTAATTTTTTCCAGCTAGCCAGCCCACTCTTTTGTCCAGTCATATATGGTGCACCCTCTGTTGTAATCCCAGTTACTTTCTCTTCCAGGGTAATTCTGCACTTTCCATGGCTTCTTGAAGTTAAAAATGCCCTTTCTTGTGGTTTTGTTGTTCATGGCATCCACAGCACTTTACAGAAAAACCTTTCGTTGAGATTCCGTAGCTTCTTTCATTTCTAGTAAACTCAAAATACATTGCATTGTGCAGCGTGTCATAGTGGCATTATAAACTTTCATAACTGCAACTGTTGCACTGCAAATCAGACATATTGCCTTGCCGGCAAAATTATTAATTGAACAAATAATCATCTGGCTAACGATTTTGGAATCTTCTGTGTTCTACCTCCATCTTTCGCTTCCTACTAATTTAAATTTTACACAAAGTAAAATAATAGCTTAAATAAGCCTTCACAAAATGGTGTGCTGTGTGCGTGACGAAACGGATCCTGTGTGCTGTTTTACTACCTCTGTGAGCTGTGATTGGCTAATGGGGATGTCATTCACACAATGGAGTCTGCTGAGTGCTGTGTCTGTTGAGCGCTCATTTTCGGTCAATGTAAGTCACATTTCCTTGCTTTTGTGGTGACGAGTTCAACCCTAACTGCTGCATTAACGTAGTTTTTTGCAATGAATGTCCTTGCTTTTTGAGGAGACTGTGTTTTTATTTTCATTATAAACGACACCACTGTTGTGTTGTAGGCAATCAAGAAACCTTGGTAAAGTATAACAGGTTTATTCAACAAGAAGATCACACTAGCAGTACCTGCTCTTAATCTGTACCGTATAGAACTCCCCTCATTTCCACTACATCCTCTGCTTATATCACTACAGCACAAGCCTAGTCACAGTGACATCTATTGACGCTTTTAAGGTAGAACACCATAACCACTTCTGTGGAGGTGTTCCAAACATGACTGCTGCATTTTACCACATTGTATTAGACATGTTAATGCAGAGTGCAAACTCATTAATTCTAACAAAATAGTAAAACAATGTTGATCGTTTGTATCTACATGTCTTTTAAATCTATGATGCAGAATTGTAAGGTAAGAAATGAAGTGACTAAGGTGGAATCACACTAGACAACATAAGTGACTTAATGTAATGTAGTAGCCCTTTAGTCAGTTAATTAACAGATTTTAATGGACAAGACCTAAGGTTCATTTCACAAGGTTTCAAAAAGCCTCTTATGTTTTGTCCAAGACTGCATTCAAAGTCTGCATTCCACACCCTGTATAAGTGAATATGTAGGGCAGTGAGCCATCTTGTGAAGTTGGGTTCTCTATCACTTATAAAGGAGAGGTTTAGTAAAGTCTGTAAAAATGATTCTCCCTCAGAAATCAAATGAATAAATGAACTTTTTTCCTATTTAGTTAGTTCATCCATTTTCTAAGCGCAATAAGGCACTTCAGGGTATGTGATCTACTCTGATATGACCACGCCCCGGGCAGTGAAAGCCACTCGGCTTCACCTCGTTGAACACACCGCCGTGTGCTGATATTAGAGTATATCACACACCCTGTCCTGCCTTACTGCTTTCAAATTGGATAGTGTGGTAATCAGGTGAGAATAGCCCCCATGGAATTCCTTCTTCGGATTCATCCTTCTGATTCAGAATCTGTTTGAATTCTAACCCTAACCCTGATAATGGCATACAACTGTGAAGCACATTTCTTATGAAAATCTACACATATGTTCTGTATAACTGCATATTCTGGTTAAATGCATAAAACTGTGGGCACATGGGGTATGCAATTAACAGGACTCTGCTGCATGTGTATTATATTGACACATCATGGCTAAATTGTAAAAGCATTAGCACAAAAAAAGCTAAAGAACAATATAGGCAAGTGTGGCAAAGTGGTGAGTGGATACAGGTGAGTGCAGTGCAGGTACAAATCACACTGACATTTACTAACAGGTGCAAGGGTGTTTATTGATAAATTACTACAATGTCCAGAGCCTCATGGCAAACATCTGTAAATAATAATGCTGGAAGTGATTACAGCGGCGTGTATCACTTCAGTTTGTAAAATCCCACGGGTTTGACCCACAACCAAAAAGTCCAGTTTTATCACCCACACAAAACACACAGACACAGACACAGTTCCTACGGTGTGTGATTTAAGTGCTTGTGGTGAAAAGACAGTTCTCAGTGGAAAGTGAAGTGCTGGTGTCCGGGTTTAATGCTGACCTGCGGCTGCAGCTCCGGATCGTGTTAGTAATCTTTTAACAAACTAAACAAACAAACACCGTTTACAAGACAGACTAACAGAACACTCACAGTTATTACATGCAGGGCCTCCTTTTAGGTTCTTTCCTAACCATTCACAAAAGGAACAGATCACGTGCGCTATGACCCCTATTTATATCCTCGCTCATGACCCCTAGGTTAACGAGCGCACCCGCTCCTCCAATCCTCGGATGCCACACCGTTTACCATCTGGGTCATTGAGTTTGGATACCGTAGCTCCGCCCCTTTCCTAAATGACCGACTTCCACCTACCCTACGGAATAAATTGTCGTGCCATTTAGTTAAGGGTACTTTGTTCCCGTTACACAGCGCCCTCACAGGTCGAGAGGGAGAATCATTCGATTGGAATTAACAAGGTTCATATAAAAGCACACAATGACTTTCACTGTTGTAATAAAACTGTTACTGTGCCAATTGGAGATTATTGATTATTTTGTTAGCTTTAATTATACAGGGTGATTTCATAGATTGCACAATATTGTCGGAACATCGCAAAAGATGCATCGTTTATGTAGCATATCTTATAAGAACATAAGAACTTAAGAACATAAGAAAGTTTACAAACGAGAGGAGGCCATTCAGCCCATCTTGCTCGTTTGGTTGTTAGTAGCTTATTGATCCCAGAATCTCATCAAGCAGCTTCTTGAAGGATCCCAGGGTGTCAGCTTCAACAACATTACTGGGGAGTTGGTTCCAGACCCTCACAATTCTCTGTGCAAAAAAGTGCCTCCTATCTTCTGTTCTGAATGCCCCTTTATCTAATCTCCATTTGTGACCCCTGGTCCTTGTTTCTTTTTTCATGTCAAAAAAGTCCCCTGGGTCGACATTGTCTATACCTTGTTGCTGCTGCAACAGTGTTTGCCACTCCTCCTATTTTTGTGTTGTCTGCAAATTTAACAAGTTTGCTTACTATACCAGAATCTAAATCATTAATGTAGATTAGGAATAGCAGAGGACCTAATACTGATCCCTGTGGTACACCACTGGTTACCTCGCTCCATTTTGAGGTTTCTGTTTTCTACATGTTAACCACTCCCTAATCCATGTGCATGCATTTCCTTGAATCCCTACTGCGTTCAGTTTGAGAATTAATCTTTTATGCGGGATTTTGTCAAAAGCTTTCTGGAAATCTAAATAAACCATGTCATATGCTTTGCAATTATCCATTTTCAATGTTGCATCCTCAAAAAAGTCAAGTAGGTTAGTTAGACACGATCTCCCTTTCCTAAAACCATGTTGACTGTCTCCCAGGATATTGTTACCATATAGGTAATTTTCCATTTTGGATCTTATTATAGTTTCCATAAGTTTACATATAATAGAAGTCAGGCTTATTGGTCTGTAGTTACCTGGTTCGGTTTTGTCTCCCTTTTTGTGGATCGGTATTACGTTTGCTATTTTCCAGTCTGTCGGTACAACCCCTGTGTCAAGAGACTGTTGCATGATCTTGGTTAGCGGTTTGTAAATAACTTCTTTCATTTCTTTGAGTACTATTGGGAGCATCTCATCTGGCCCAGGGGATTTGTTTATTTTAAGAGCTCCTAGTCCCTTTAACACTTCTGCCTCTGTTATGCTAAAGTTATTTAAAACTGGATAGGAACAGGTCGACATGTGGGGCATGTTGTCCGTATCCTCCTTTGTAAAAACCTGTGAAAAGTAATCATTTAATATATTTGCTATTTTTTTTTCTTCATCTATGATTTTGCCATTTGTGTCTCTTCGACATTTAACCTCCTCTTTGAATGTTCTCTTGCTATTATAATATTGGAAAAACATTTTGAAACTGGTGTTAGCCCCCTTAGCATTATTGATTTCTATCTCTCTCTTGGCCTTTCTAACTTCCTTTTTGACTTGTGTTTGCAGTTCCAAGTACTCTTTTTGTGTACTTTGTTTTTGGTCCCTTTTAAACTACTTTTGGGATGTAATTGTTTTGCGCCTCTAGTACTACATTTTTAAAAAACAGCCACCCTTTTTCTGTGGATGTTTTCTCTATCTCACTCCAATCTACTTCTGTTAGTCTCTGTTTCATACCTTCTTAGTTTGCTTTTCTAAAATTGTAAACCTTAGCTTTAGTCATTACTTTTGAGGTTTTAAAAAATACTTCAAATGAGACCATGTTGTGGTCTGAGTTTGCCAATGGCTCTCTGGCCTCTGTTTTAGTTATTCTGTCTTCATTATTTGAAAAGACTAAATCAAGGCATGCCTCCCCTCTAGTCGGTGCCTTGACAAATTGCGTTAGGAAGCAGTCATTTGTCATTTCCACCATTTCAATTTCGCCCGTCGTGCCCCCCACTGGGTTCTCCCATTTTATACGGGGGAAGTTGAAATCCCCCATTAGTATGGCTTATATGTATAGTCTCTGTCAAATATTTTTTCCATTGCAGAAAATCTTTTTGTATCTTCCAGTTTGTGCAGTCTATTATTTTTTACAAAATGGGATACACAAGATGTATAAGTTTGCTGGCCAGCAAAAGAGAAAAGATAAGAAAACAAACATCAATCAATCAATCAATCTATTTTATATAGCGCCTTTCACAGTGGACCACCATCACAAAGCGCTTTACAAGACAGTTAGGAACAATGCATGATACATTAAATACAGTGAAATACAGGGCATAGCACATTAAATACAAACAGGAAAAAACAATGCAAATACATTAAATACAAGGCTAGGATGTGATTTCTAAACATTGTGGATGCGTGTCTCATACAGAATCATACGAATAAGATGGAGTGAAAAACCTGAAATAGCAATTTAGACAACAATTAATAACAGATATCAGGCTTGAAGAGCATTGAAAGCCAGAGAGAACAAGCTGGTCTTGAGAGCTGATTTGAAGCGAGCGATTGTGGGAGCTGTACAGCCTAGAGCTGGGAGATTCCAGAGAGTCGGGGCCATGAAGCTAAAAGAGCGCTCTCCCAGTGTGGTGCACTTTTGCTTAGGGAATAACAAGCAGGGCAGAGTCAGAGGACCTCAGCTTGCGGGCAGGGACATAGCGGGTCAGCAGGTTGAGGAGGTACTCGGGACCTGTGTGATGAAGGGCATTGTAGGTGAGCAGGAGAGTTTTGAAAGTAATCCTGAACTTTACAGGTAGCCAGTGCAGCTGGGCGAGACGAGGTGATTTGATCATGTTTTTTACATCTGGTAAGGATCCTAGCAGCGGCATTTTGAACCAGATGCAGTCTGTTTATGGCGCGTGACAGAAGACCACCGTAGAGAGAGTTGCAGTAGTCGAGTCGAGAGGAGATGAATGCATGACAGTATCTCTGCATCCGGCAGGGAAAGGTAGGGAAGGACCTTTGAGATGTTTCGGAGGTGGTAGAAGGAGGATTTGACTACAGAGGAGATTTGGGCATCAAAGGAGAGGTTACTATCCATTTTAATTCACCACAATAAAGTAATACAACCATGCAAGACTTATATAGTGTAGCCTTGTATACCATCATAAACAAGCATGTCCAGTATATAAATGGGAGACCCTGTCATAAGCAAAATAAGTCAAGTTTTTTGTTTTGTTTTTTTTCTTCTTCATATTCCAGAATATATATCACTGACTGGCACAACACTTAAACACTACCATTGCAAATAAATCAACTTTCTGTGCAACAAGTATTAGGGCCCCACCTGTGCCCCTCACTCAATGCTGTGCAGCACAGACTCTATGTGGGCCCAGGGGCCCTAATACCTGCTGCACATGAAGTGATTTCATAATGTTGAGGCAGTCAAAGCAAATCTGAAATCTGGAGGAATTCTATAGAGATCAGAGGTCGAGACTGACGTGGTGTGATGTCACAGAGTATCCGCCCTCTTAGTAAAGGAAGAACTTGCACATTATGAATAAATTACAGGAAAGAACTGATTTCAGCAGTTAAAAACTAAGTCAAACTCAGTCCAGCCTCGCCCACCTGCAGCTTGAAATACAGGTATGATCAGGAAGCACAGAAGAGGGACTCGATTTATTATTTAAAAGTTACAATTAGGAATCAATTTTGAATTGAAGGAGAAAGGATTATATTATCAAAACAAACATTCTTAAATTGCAGAAAAGGAAGATCATACTTAAATAAATGTGCCACACAGCATTACAGTATGTTCTAATCTACAGGCTTTCAGAGAACTCAATGTGAAAGTGAAAGAAGTTTCAGGTTCTGTGAGTTTGAAAGGAGTTGTTACAGAGAGCAAGGCAGGGTGTGACTGTACAGAAATGGCAGCAAACACTTCAGGTCTGGAAGCAGAGCTTTCCTGCGCTGTGTGCTGTGAGATTTTCAAGGATCCTGTAACTCTTCATTGTAACCACAGCTTCTGTAAAGCATGTCTGGATCAGTGCTGGAAAGAGAAGAGAGCTCGGGAGTGTCCAGTGTGCAGGACGAGGGCTTCAGTAGGGCAGCTTCCTGTGGATTTCAAGCTCAGGAATATTGTGGAGTCCTACTTAAAAGAACACAGTCACAAACCTGCAGCACCTCCTGCAATACTCTGCAGTCTGCATGAGGAGAAACTGAAGGTATTCTGTTTGGATGATAAAGAGGCGATCTGTCTTGTTTGTCAAATATCAAAGAAACATGAAAATCACAAGTGCCGCCCAGTGGAGGAGGCAGCACAGGATTATAAGGTTTGTGAACAACTTTTATTTATCAGAAAAAAATATATATATACTAGTATTATTTATTTTACACAGTCTTTTTGCTCATCTTTATCAAGGGTGCCAATAATTTTGGTGACTGTGTGTGTGTGTGTGTGTGTGTGTATATATAATATATTTATTGTGAGGGAGTGTATATCCCGGATCAAACCTGGGCAGCTGTAGGGCCCTGGGTGTAAAGAATGCACACTCCAGCTGGGTGAATGATTGTATAACTCTTTGAGAAGGTGTTTAAACAAACAAAGGTAGTAAAGTGTGAAAAGACAACATAAACCAACTGGAGGGTAAACAAAGGGTGGCGATAATGTAAAAGGTGTAAAAGTAAAATCAGAGAGTTATCAAAGGAACATAAAGGGGATATTACAGGTTGAGTAAGATAGGTTAAACTGCAAACTTGGGTTTAAAAAGATTTATTGTGATGTTGGGTTATAAAAGGTATGCCTTTATATTGGACAGGGTATGTGGAGGCATTAAGACCCTGGGGACGATACTGGTGTGAGGATGCTCTCCAATATAGGTTAATTGGTTAATGGGCTTGGAGTTAAAACAGTGGTAAGGTTGAAGGTGGAGGGGAGATGAAGAGAGGAGTTACTGAGAGCAGGAGTGCAGTTAGTGGTGCTGATTTAAATATATATATATATATATATATACAGACGTGCTCAAATTTGTTGGTACCCCTCCACAAAAAACGAAGAATGCACAATTTTCTCTGAAATAACTTGAAACTGACAAAAGTAATTGGCATCCACCATTGTTTATTCCATATTTAATAGAAATCAGACTTTGCTTTTGATTTTTTATTCAACATAATATTGTAAATAAGAAAACAAATGAAAATGGCATGGACAAAAATGATGGGACCGCTAACCTAATATTTTGTTGCACAACCTTTAGAGGCAATCACTGCAATCAAACGTTTTCTGTAGCTCTCAATGAGACTTCTGCACCTGTTAACAGGTAGTTTGGCCCACTCTTCCTGAGCAAACAGCTCCAGCTGTCTCAGGTTTGATGGGTGCCTTCTCCAGACTGCAAGTTTCAGCTCTTTCCATAGATGTTCGATAGGATTCAGATCAGGACTCATAGAAGGCCACTTCAGAATAGTCCAATGTTTTGTTCTTATCCATTCTTGGGTGCTTTTAGCTGTGTGTTTTGGGTCATTATCCTGTTGGAGGACCCATGACCTGTGACTGAGACAGAGCTTTCTGACACTGGGCAGTACGTTTCACTCCAGAATGCCTTGATAGTCTTGAGATTTCATTGTGCCCTGCACAGATTCAAGGCACCCTGTGCCAGGTGCAGCAAAGCAGCCCCAAAACATAACCGAGCCTCCTCCATGTTTCACTGTAGGTATGGTGTTCTTTTCTTTGAAAGCTTCATTTTTTCGTCTGTGAACATAGAGCTGATGTGACTTGCCAAAAAGCTCCAGTTTTGACTCATCTGTCTAAAGGACATTCTCCCAGAAGGATTGTGGCTTGTCAATATGCATTTTAGCAAATTCCAGTCTGGCTTTTTTATGTTTTTCTTTCAAAAGTGGAGTCCTCCTGGGTCTTCTTCCATGGAGCCCACTTTCGCTCAAAAAGCGACGGATGGTGCGATCAGAAACTGACGTACCTTCACCTTGGAGTTCAGCTTGTATCTCTTTGGCAGTTATCCATGGTTCTTTTTCTACCATTCGCACTATCCTTCTGTTCAATCTGGGGTCGATTTTCCTCTTGCGGCCGCGCCCAGGGAGGTTGGCTACAGTTCCATGGACCTTAAACTTCTTAATAATATTTGCAACTGTTGTCACAGGAACATCAAGCTGCTTGGAGATGGTCTTGTAGCCTTTACCTTTACCATGCTTGTCTATTATTTTCTTTCTGATCTCCTCAGACAACTCTCTCCTTTGCTTTCTCTGGTCCATGTTCAGTGTGGTGCACACAATGATACCAAACAGCACAGTGACTACTTTTCTCCATTTAAATAGGCTGAATGACTGATTACAAGATTGGAGACATGTGTGATACTAATTAAAGAAATTAATTAGTTTGAAATATCAGTATAATCCAATTATTTATTATCTTTTCTAAGGGGTACCAACAAATGTGTCCAGGCCATTTTAGAATATCTTTGTAGAATAAGCAATAATTCATCTCTTTTCACAGCTTCTTTGCTTTATTCTATGACATACCAAAGGCATGCAAGTATACATGATAAAATAGCTTTTAATTTCATCACTTTTCAGGAGGAATGAAGCATTATTTCAATGAGCTGTAAGGGTACCAACAAATTTGAGCATGTCTGTATATAACACAG
Organism: Acipenser ruthenus; assembly: GCF_902713425.1. Classification (NCBI taxonomy): domain Eukaryota; kingdom Metazoa; phylum Chordata; class Actinopteri; order Acipenseriformes; family Acipenseridae; genus Acipenser; species Acipenser ruthenus. The sequence continues at coordinate 2,703,154 of NC_081223.1, forward strand.
TATTCTCTTTTCACAGTAGCGTTTGCATGTTGGTTGGTTGGGGGGGGGTATTATAATAAGGCAGTTTAAACAACAAAATCCAACAAGTCTGAACAGAACTATATTCGAACAGAACTGTTCGAATATATATTTAAACTAACACAGACCGTATCACAGAAGGAGAGAGAGAGACAGAGATAGAGAGAGTACTGTACAGGAATGTGGAGGGGAGTGTGTCGTTATTTAATAGCTGTTTCAGCCACCCCTGTGTAAGCCTCATATCTCAGGACCCATAACAGGTACACTTCAGTTTGCACTTGTACAAATCCTATGTGCTTCATGACATCTGACCTGATAAGGCATATTGAGCTCATGTGACTTTGTAAGTTCCATCTGCACAGAGACAGTACCCTTTGAGTTCTTGTCTTAATGTTTGGTACAGAGCTGTATTGTTTAAATGTCTCAGTTTGTTTCCTTTCCAGTCAGTGTACACTAGAAAATGTTTCAGAGCTCAGGCTGAGAGGTCTGTGATTGCCGCTTCTGCCTCATCTCCATTGTTCAATATCGGAAGCACATTTGAATCTGCCAGTCAGTCCGAATCTTTACTGATGTGTCAGAAATCTCCAGAGCGGGGGGTTTGTTGCTATGAGACCCCCAGTGGCAACCCCAGTGCTGATGGGATTTCTCACACACTGCATTCATATTGCTACTAGCCAGGCATGTGGTAACAGTGATGTGCAAGCTCTGGGTTTCATTGCATTTCAGGGAGAACTCAAGACTGCGCTGAAGCCCTTGCAGGACAAGCTCGAATCATTTAATAAAGTTAAAGAAGAATGTGATGAAACAGCAGAGCACATCAAGGTAAGAGAACTAGATTAGTGATTGAAACAATACACAACATACATTTCCATTGGACAACCAAACTAACTCGAAAGTGATCCTTTTCTTGTATAGAAACAAGCCCAGCAAACAGAGAGGCAGATAAAGGAGGAGTTTGAGACACTTCACCAGTTTCTACGAGATGAAGAAAAGGCCAGGATAGCTGCACTGAGGAGGGAAGAGGAACAAAAGGGAAGAATCATGAAAGAGAAGATTGAAAAACTTACAAGAGAAATCTCATCCCTTTCAGACACAATCAGAGTGATAGAACAGGAGCTGGAAGCAGAAGACTTCTTCTTCCTGCAGGTAGTGATTGTTTAACTGTGTGTGACATGTTCTTATTGTGAATGCACACTCACTACTGCACTATGAATGGGACTGAACTTCATTTAACATTGACTTCACTTTTCAAATATGGTTTGTATTGCTGTTTGTTCTTCAGTTGACCCCACACATGGGTAGAACAGGCAGCAAATGCCTCACCTCCAGCTCCACAAACCAGCCGAGGGGTCTCATTGGTTTGGTGCTTCAGAGAATATGTTAATGGGTAAACACTGAGTTCAAAATGTAAAGCTGGACAGCGGTGCTGCTGTTTTCTATCAAAGTGGTATTTGTGTTTTAATAATGTCTCCATTCATGTCCTTGTTTGTTTCAGAAGTACAAAGACACAAAGAGAAGGTATGTAAGATCCGACCTGTCTTCCTCTCTTGTATTGTATTGAATGCAAACACAGAGCAGCACTAACTCCTGAATATGATTGCAGAGCCGAGCGCACACTGCAGGATCCACAGTGTGTTTCAGGACCGCTGATAGATGTAGCCGAGCACCTGGGCTCTCTGAAGTACAAAGTGTGGGAGAAGATGCTGGGGATTGTTCAATACAGTGAGTCCTGTGGGGCAGCATCACAAAGGAGGGGTGGGGGGGTGCATATAACCACAATCCACAATGTGTGAAAACAGCAAGATACAGCTCTCTACAATCAATAATAATACACCATGAAATGTACAGACCTGTAGCAAATACACTTCTATCCATCACAAAGATCATCTCTCAGTTCAATATTAAACATTGTGAGCTGCTCATAGTATTGAGGTGAGCTGGAAGAGCATTCCAAGAGAGCAAAAGGCTTTCTGATCCCATGCTGGTCTGCATTGAAACTCCTTGTAAAGAAACTCCTGCAGTAGAACACAGACTTCTCTGAGTTCAGCACGTTGTCTTGGAATGCTCCCAGAGCTCTAAGAATGTTAGTTCTGAGCAGTGTCCCAGTGTTCTGTTCTAGAGCTCTGTGATAGAACTCTGTGAGCAGCTACAATTCTCACTGACCAGAGTTCCGGAGCCAGTTATACTCAGATCATCCAGCCGGACATCAGTTCAGCATTTATAGAATGTACACCCTCTCCGCCAATCAGGGCTGGGTTTATACACGCTGTGAATGGATCTGATTTAAACAGGTTTAGATGCTGTTCCTTTGATATTTTTAAGGGAATTTCTGTTTTTAAAAGTTATGCTTGATATTGAATAATAATATTTGAAATGGTGTTTTATAAAAATATATACAATTCTTACCATCTAATTTATTTCAATGCTTGTAGGTTGGTGTTCTCATTATTTTAATCTTCTTCTCATTTCTTCTCTCAGCTCCAGTGACTCTGGATCCCAACACAGCACACCGTGCTCTGATACTGTCTGAGGATCTAACAAGTGTGAGACACAGCAATGAGAGACAGCAGCTTCCTCACAACCCAGAGCGGTTTGATAAATCTGTTAAAGTGCTGGGCTCTGAGGGGTTCACCTCAGGGAAACACTGCTGGGACGTGGAAGTGGGGAACAAACCTGACTGGGATCTGGGTGTTACAAAAGAGTCCATCCAGAGGAAAGGGAGCATCACTCTGAACCCAGGAGCAGGATACTGGGCTATAGTCCTGAGGGGTGGGGATCAGTACAAGGCAGGGACCTCATCAGGGACACGACTCACTCTGGAGAAGAAACCCCAGAAGGTCAGAGTTCAGCTGGACTGTGACGGAGGGGAGGTGACATTCTTTGACACCAGTGATATGAAACCCATCTACACTTTTAAACACAGATTTACTGAGAGAATGTTTCCATATTTCTGTCCTGGCTTTCCTAACTGCTCCTCTCAGATTGTGCCCTGTGAAGGCAGTTATAAAAGGGGATTAGCCCAGTGTGTTCAGGATGAACAGTTGGGATGTATAATAATAATAATAATAATAATAATAATAATAATAATAATAATAATAATAATAATAATAATAAATAAATAATAATAATAATAATAATAAGCCTGTGACCCTGCTGGCCTCTGCACTCTGACTGCAGCCAATAGAAACACAGGAAATACATCCTTCCTGCTGACTGCTCAACACCACCCGTGTGGAGGAGCTCAGATTAAAAGGACGCTGGCTGCAGTCAACTCTTCATAATTAATGTCAATTTTCTGAATCGAATACAATTATGATACCACAATGTTTATGATATTTATTTAAAGATGTATCTAAAGATTGGTAATAACCATGGGTTTGAAACATGATCTCGCCTTTAATTTTTATTTTGTATTTCCAGTGTTTAATTCCCCTTCGAATGGGGTGCAGCCCATTTCTCCTGCCACCTCACTGTAGATTCACTCCCTGTGCAGCAGGTATTAGGATCCCACCTGAAGCTTTAAATTCCCTTAGCTGCACACAGGACTGTAGGTGGAGTCAGCTGCTCACAGAGTTCTATCACAGAGCTCTAGAATAGAACCCTGTGTCACATTCTTAGAGCTCTGGGAGCATTCCATGACTGCATTCCACACACTGTATAAGTGAATATGTAGGGCAGTGAGCCATCTTGTGAAGTTGGGTTCTCTATCATTTATAAAGGGAGAGGTTTAGTAAAGTCTGGGAAAATGATTCTCCTTCAGAAATCAAATGAATAAATGAATCAGTAAACTTGAGGGTGGTTGCACTGGTTTAAATTCAATTCCAGATGTGGAGAGTGAGCTGCTTTAAAACATGAAGAATCCATTGTGCATGTTGAAGTATCTGTAGCAACTGGTATAGAGCTGCATTCTGTATCAATATAATAAATACACGAATCAATGGGACAGTGTGAGGAGCTCAGGGCTGATCCTAAATACACGAATCAATGGGGCAGTGTGAGGAGCTCAGGGCTGATCCTAAATACACAAATCAATGGGACAGTGTGAGGAGCTCAGGGCTGATCCTAAATACACGAATCAATGGGGCAGTGTGAGGAGCTCAGGGCTGATCCTAAATACACGAATCAATGGGGCAGTGTGAGGAGCTCAGGGCTGATCCTAAATACACAAATCAATGGGACAGTGTGAGGAGCTCAGGGCTTATCCTAAATACACGAATCAATGGGGCAGTGTGAGGAGCTCAGGGCTGATCCTAAATACACGAATCAATGGGGCAGTGTGAGGAGCTCAGGGCTGATCCTAAATACACGAATCAATGGGGCAGTGTGAGGAGCTCAGGGCTGATCCTAAATACACGAATCAATGGGGCAGTGTGAGGAGCTCAGGGCTGATCCTAAATACACAAATCAATGGGACAGTGTGAGGAGCTCAGGGCTGATCCTAAATACACGAATCAATGGGACAGTGTGAGGAGCTCAGGGCTGATCCTAAATACACGAATCAATGGGGCAGTGTGAGGAGCTCAGGGCTGATCCTAAATACATGAATCAATGGGACAGTGTGAGGAGCTCAGGGCTGATCCTAAATACACGAATTAATGGGACAGTGTGAGGAGCTCAGGGCTGATCCTAAATACACTAATCAATGGGACAGTGTGAGGAGCTCAGGGCTGATCCTAAATACACAAATCAATGGGGCAGTGTGAGGAGCTCAGGGCTGATCCTAAATACACAAATCAATGGGGCAGTGTGAGGAGCTCAGGACTGATCCTAAATACACGAATCAATGGGGCAGTGTGAGGAGCTCAGGGCTGATCCTAAATACACAAATCAATGGGACAGTGTGAGGAGCTCAGGGCTGATCCTAAATACACAAATCAATGGGACAGTGTGAGGAGCTCAGGGCTGATCCTAAATACACGAATCAATGGGGCAGTGTGAGGAGCTCAGGGCTGATCCTAAATACACAAATCAATGGGACAGTGTGAGGAGCTCAGGGCTGATCCTAAATACACAAATCAAGGGGACAGTGTGAGGAGCTCAGGGCTGATCCTAAATACACGAATCAATGGGACAGTGTGAGGAGCTCAGGGCTGATCCTAAATACATGAATCAATGGGACAGTGTGAGGAGCTCAGGGCTGATCCTAAATACATGAATCAATGGGACAGTGTGAGGAGCTCAGGGCTGATCCTAAATACACGAATCAATGGGGCAGTGTGAGGAGCTCAGGGCTTATCCTAAATACACGAATCAATGGGGCAGTGTGAGGAGCTCAGGGCTGATCCTAAATACACAAATCAATGGGACAGTGTGAGGAGCTCAGGGCTGATCCTAAATGCACAAATCAATGGGGCAGTGTGAGGAGCTCAGGGCTGATCCTAAATGCACAAATCAATGGGGCAGTGTGAGGAGCTCAGGGCTGATCCTAAATACACGAATCAATGGGGCAGTGTGAGGAGCTCAGGGCTGATCCTAAATACACGAATCAATGGGGCAGTGTGAGGAGCTCAGGGCTTATCCTAAATACACGAATCAATGGGGCAGTGTGAGGAGCTCAGGGCTGATCCTAAATACACGAATCAATGGGGCAGTGTGAGGAGCTCAGGGCTGATCCTAAATACACGAATCAATGGGGCAGTGTGAGGAGCTCAGGGCTGATCCTAAATACACGACTCAATGGGGCAGTGTGAGGAGCTCAGGGCTGATCCTAAATACATAAATCAATGGGACAGTGTGAGGAGCTCAGGGCTGATCCTAAATACATGAATCAATGGGACAGTGTGAGGAGCTCAGGGCTGATCCTAAATACACAAATCAATGGGACAGTGTGAGGAGCTCAGGGCTGATCCTAAATACATGAATCAATGGGACAGTGTGAGGAGCTCAGGGCTGATCCTAAATACACAAATCAATGGGACAGTGTGAGGAGCTCAGGGCTGATCCTAAATACACGAATCAATGGGACAGTGTGAGGAGCTCAGGGCTGATCCTAAATACACGAATCAATGGGACAGTGTGAGGAGCTCAGGGCTGATCCTGAAATTCTATAGAGATCAGAGGTCGAGACTGACATGGCGTGATGTCACAGAGCATCCGCCATCTTAGTAAAGGAAGGACTTGCACATTATGAATACATCACGGGACAAAACTGATTTCAGACAGAAAAGAAATTCCTATAAAATTAAAAATGTACCTTTAAAAAAAGAACTGCGCGTTTCTTATCCCCAGGGTACCCTGACCAGGAACTCACAACCTCTCGACCCGGAGGGAAACCTATGATCTGATTACACGGAATGATATCAGCGGCAGTGTGTAAAACTACAATTCCCGTGATCCTTTTACAGTCGGAATCGGCGCCTGCGCAACCGATACGTCACTCTAAACAGCCTTTACTTATGCGTCTGCGCGGTGCAGCCATTTCTTACATTTCCTGAGAGAAAGCGAGGTGAGTACGTGTCGGCTGTGAGAGATACAGCGACTTCTCTCCGCGTTTGAAACGGTGTTTGTTAAAAGCAGTCCTCCGTTGTGTTGTTTAATGCGTGGCTGGCTCCAGACAGCACGGGTGTGGGTGTGAGGGCGGTATTGAAATGCACAGAATGGCGGAGTGCCTGCCAGTCGAGTGAAGCGTTGTGTGGACTGAACGGACACGTAAGCGTTCCGCGGGTGCGGAGTTACATTGCGAGTGACCCGCTCCCCGTGTTGGATAAACATGCAGCACTATTACCCATACGCTGACTTTGTTTCCTCGTATATGAGAGATGCAGTGTTAATATCACCGGGGAGTTACTTTGCAGCAGTGTGTGGGCCCGCACTGTAGTAATGTACACGTAAGCATTCCCTCAATTACACAGCGACTAGCGAGAACAACTGTGACGGGCACTGCAAGACTACGACTTGGGGGGAGTGTTTGTGGTTTGATGGCCGCTAATCGTTGAATTCAATCTATTATAAAGTTTGGTTGACTTCTGAAAGTAAGCTGTGTGATTTCTAACGCGCTGTGTGTTGCTGGTTTGGTGCAGCAGTCAGTTCGGTTCAGAGTCGCGAGCAGTGTGCGGTGTTGTAAGTGCCGGTATGACTTGCTAGAACAGAACCGGGTTATTTCGCAAACTTGAAAATGCATATACTGCGCACTCTGTGCATCATCCCAGTTCCAGAATGTAAACATTATGTTCTGTATGTGTACGTTACTATACTGGCCTTTTCCGTTTAGAGTTGTTTGCACAATACTCGCTCCCATCAGAAGTCAAGCTATACTGTCTTCAGTTTTTGAATATGTCTGTTAAGTGGTTTCACGTTATAAAAGTAAAGCACTGGCCAGGGAAGTGTTAGTTTACAAAGGGGAGAAGATTGTGTTCGTGTACCCATGAAGCGGTGACGTGTCCATACTGAGGCATGACGTGTGTTGGGACGCCGCATACATTCTGTGTGTCTGGCTGGGTCCATGCAGTCAGCTTCAGATATTACTAATTTAAAACAAAAATATAACATTGTTAGTTTTGTTTTTGTGTGTTTAGATTGTTTCAGTGATTCGTGCTTCAGCTGAAACTGAGATATCATTTCCGTACCCCGTTCTGTTTTGCAGCAATTCCGTGTAATACCGAGTGTGGGAACCACTTGATCGGTTAGCGTGCTAAATGTTTCTATTGTCCCTAAAGGTTTAATCATTTAATATGCGGGTCGAACAGAGGGCTGCTGCAGTATGCAGTGGGGAGGGAGATCTAATCTCAGATCTCAGGCTGTTCAAAGTGTCAGTTCCTGAAGTTTCTACAGGATGGTGGGGGTGGTGTATTCTGTTTTTCTAGCTCCATTGGAATAAAACTTCAGAAAGTCCTGAAACTTACTGTTTTGAGGTCAAACTACAAGTTGACTGTTTGTAATTTGATTAACTTGTTTGTTGGTTGAGCTCATTTGATTTTGTGTGTGTGTGTTTTTTTTTTTTTTTTAAATGTTATTGATGTGCCGCCTCCTTGACCAGGAATCCCTTGAAAACAGATTGTAATCTCAACAGGACCTTCCTGGTTATAAAACATTAGAAGTGTTTTCACATACACATGATCAAGTAACAGCACTCTCCGACTGAGGGCTTCTCAGTGGCTTTTTGGACTGGTTACAAATATTCCCAGATTGTGAAAGTTTCAGCCTGTTTTTATAAATGAAACTGACTCCCCTGGAGTATAATAATCCTGTTGTCATTCCCTCCTCCCTCCAGATGAGGTCGCTGTTTGTGTTGGCTGTGCTGGTGCTGTTGTCTGCAGCTCGTGGAGAGGAAGGGGCGCGTCTGCTGGCCTCCAAGTCTCTGCTGAACCGCTATGCTGTGGAGGGGAGGGACCTCACGCTGCAGTACAACATCTACAACGTGGGCTCCAGGTCAGTCTCGGAGCATGCTGAGCCTGGCCAGTACTGCCAGCCGGCTCTTCCACTCCTGCTCTTCGTTCCAGGTTGTTTGATTGAACCAATGAAACCTCCGTCCAGCCCCTGCAGTGCTTCATTATCTCATTGTACCCGTTACCCCTGAGGTGGAGTGACCGGCCCTCCAGGACCGTCGGTTATATTTTTTCACAAGCCACGCCTCCCAAAAAAATCCTCAATTGTATAATAAATATTTGTGAAACATACAAATGTACTATTTTTTCTAAATGATGTAGAAAGAGTATATAGGAGCTGCACAATTTTACAAGACTTCAAATCTGAAATCAGAATTGAAATTGCTTGTATAGTTGCAGGGCTATACAGGGTTTTGTAGTGCATGTATTTTACAAAAAAGGAGCCTCTAATGCAGGGGTGGGCAATTCCGGTCCTGGCTTTTGTTCCAACTGTGCTCTAAATTACTTAATTAGACCAATAATTGGTCCAATTAAGTAATTTAGGACAAAGTTGGAACAAAAGCCAGGAGAGACGCTGGCCCTCCAGGACCAGAATTGCCCACCCTTGCTCTAATGGATCGTTTCTGATTTGCTTCAAATTATTTCTCTGGGTTTAAGATTAAAAGGTTCAACATGCTTAATCCAGTCCTAGACTTGGTCTTTGCTCAGTTCTTCTGACCTGTCTGCTCCCCTCTCTCTCTCTCCTCACTCCCTGTATCTAACCTGTCTGCTCCCCTCTCCCTCCTCACTCCCTGTATCTAACCTGTCTGATCCCCTCTTTCTCTCTCCTCACTCCCTGTATCTAACCTGTCTGATCCCCTCTCTCCCTCCTCACTCCCTGTATCTAACCTGTCTGATCCCTTCTCTCTCTCTCCTCGCTCCCTGAATCTAACCTGTCTGATCCCCTCTCTCTCCCTCCTCACTCCCTGTATCTAACCTGTCTGCTCCCCTCTCTCTCTCCCTCCCTCCTCACTCCCTGTATCTAACCTGTCTGCTCCCCTCTCTCTCTCTCCCTCCCTCCTCACTCCCTGTATCTAACCTGTCTGATCCCCTCTCTCTCTCTCCTCACTCCCTGTATCTAACCTGTCTGATCCTCTCTCCCTCCTCACTCCCTGTATCTAACCTGTCTGATCCCCTCCCTCACTCCCTGTATCTAACCTGTCTGATCCCCTCTCTCTCCCTCCTCACTCCCTGTATCTAACCTGTCTGCTCCCCTCTCTCTCCCTCCTCACTCCCTGTATCTAACCTGTCTGATCCCCTCTCTCTCCCTCCCTGTATCTAACCTGTCTGATCCTCTCTCCCTCCTCACTCCTTGTATCTAACCTGTCTGCTCCCCTCTCTCTCCCTCCTCACTCCCTGTATCTAACCTGTCTGCTCCTCTCTCTCCCTCCTCACTCCCTGTATCTAACCTGTGCTCCTCTCTCTCTCCCTCCCTCCTCACTCCCTGTATCTAACCTGTCTGATCCCCTCTCTCCCTCCTCACTCCCTGTATCTAACCTGTCTGATCCTCTCTCCCTCCTCACTGCCTGTATCTAACCTGTCTGATCCTCTCTTCCTCCTCACTCCCTGTATCTAACCTGTCTGCTCCCCTCTCTCGCCCTCCTCACTCCCTGTATCTAACCTGTCTGATCCCCTCTCTCCCTCCTCACTCCCTGTATCTAACCTGTCTGCTCCCCTCTCTCTCCCTCACTGTATCTAACCTGTCTGATCCTCTCTCCCTCCTCACTCCCTGTATCTAACCTGTGCTCCTCTCTCTCTCCCTCCCTCCTCACTCCCTGTATCTAACCTGTCTGATCCTCTCTTCCTCCTCACTCCCTGTATCTAACCTGTCTGCTCCCCTCTCTCTCCCTCCTCACTCCCTGTATCTAACCTGTCTGATCCCCTCTCTCTCCCTCCTCACTCCCTGTATCTAACCTGTCTGCTCCCCTCTCTCTCCCTCACTGTATCTAACCTGTCTGATCCTCTCTCCCTCCTCACTCCCTGTATCTAACCTGTCTGATCCCCTCCCTCACTCCCTGTATCTAACCTGTCTGATCCCCTCTCTCTCCCTCCTCACTCCCTGTATCTAACCTGTCTGCTCCCCTCTCTCTCCCTCCTCACTCCCTGTATCTAACCTGTCTGATCCCCTCTCTCTCCCTCCCTGTATCTAACCTGTCTGATCCTCTCTCCCTCCTCACTCCTTGTATCTAACCTGTCTGCTCCCCTCTCTCTCCCTCCTCACTCCCTGTATCTAACCTGTCTGCTCCTCTCTCTCCCTCCTCACTCCCTGTATCTAACCTGTGCTCCTCTCTCTCTCCCTCCCTCCTCACTCCCTGTATCTAACCTGTCTGATCCCCTCTCTCCCTCCTCACTCCCTGTATCTAACCTGTCTGATCCTCTCTCCCTCCTCACTGCCTGTATCTAACCTGTCTGATCCTCTCTTCCTCCTCACTCCCTGTATCTAACCTGTCTGCTCCCCTCTCTCGCCCTCCTCACTCCCTGTATCTAACCTGTCTGATCCCCTCTCTCCCTCCTCACTCCCTGTATCTAACCTGTCTGCTCCCCTCTCTCTCCCTCACTGTATCTAACCTGTCTGATCCTCTCTCCCTCCTCACTCCCTGTATCTAACCTGTGCTCCTCTCTCTCTCCCTCCCTCCTCACTGCCTGTATCTAACCTGTCTGATCCTCTCTTCCTCCTCACTCCCTGTATCTAACCTGTCTGCTCCCCTCTCTCTCCCTCCTCACTCCCTGTATCTAACCTGTCTGATCCCCTCTCTCCCTCCTCACTCCCTGTATCTAACCTGTCTGCTCCCCTCTCTCTCCCTCACTGTATCTAACCTGTCTGATCCTCTCTCCCTCCTCACTCCCTGTATCTAACCTGTCTGATCCCCTCCCTCACTCCCTGTATCTAACCTGTCTGATCCCCTCTCTCTCCCTCCTCACTCCCTGTATCTAACCTGTCTGCTCCCCTCTCTCTCCCTCCTCACTCCCTGTATCTAACCTGTCTGATCCCCTCTCTCTCCCTCCCTGTATCTAACCTGTCTGATCCTCTCTCCCTCCTCACTCCTTGTATCTAACCTGTCTGCTCCCCTCTCTCTCCCTCCTCACTCCCTGTATCTAACCTGTCTGATCCCCTCCCTCACTCCCTGTATCTAACCTGTCTGCTCCTCTCTCTCCCTCCTCACTCCCTGTATCTAACCTATCTGCTCCTCTCTCTCTCCCTCCCTCCTCACTCCCTGTATCTAACCTGTCTGATCCCCTCTCCCTCCTCACTGCCTGTATCTAACCTGTCTGATCCTCTCTCCCTCCTCACTCCCTGTATCTAACCTGTCTGCTCCTCTCTCTCCCTCCTCACTCCCTGTATCTAACCTATCTGCTCCTCTCTCTCTCCCTCCCTCCTCACTCCCTGTATCTAACCTGTCTGATCCTCTCTCCCTCCTCACTGCCTGTATCTAACCTGTCTGATCCTCTCTTCCTCCTCACTCCCTGTATCTAACCTGTCTGCTCCCCTCTCTCGCCCTCCTCACTCCCTGTATCTAACCTGTCTGATCCCCTCTCTCCCTCCTCACTCCCTGTATCTAACCTGTCTGCTCCCCTCTCTCTCCCTCACTGTATCTAACCTGTCTGATCCTCTCTCCCTCCTCACTCCCTGTATCTAACCTGTGCTCCTCTCTCTCTCCCTCCCTCCTCACTCCCTGTATCTAACCTGTCTGATCCCCTCTCTCTCTCCTCACTCCCTGTATCTAACCTGTCTGATCCCCTCTCTCCCTCCTCACTCCCTGTATCTAACCTGTCTGATCCCCTCTCTCCCTCCTCACTCCCTGTATCTAACCTGTCTGATCCCCTCTCTCCCTCCTCACTCCCTGTATCTAACCTGTCTGCTCCCCTCTCTCTCCCTCCCTGTATCTAACCTGTCTGATCCTCTCTCCCTCCTCACTGCCTGTATCTAACCTGTCTGATCCTCTTCCTCCTCACTCCCTGTATCTAACCTGTCTGCTCCTCTCTCGCCCTCCTCACTCCCTGTATCTAACCTGTCTGCTCCCCTCTCTCCCTCCCTAGCGCTGGTCTGGAAGTCGAGCTGTCTGATGATTCCTTCCCCCCGGAAGATTTCGGGATTGTCTCCGGAATGCTGAATGTGAAATGGGACCGGATTGCTCCGTATCCTTTTATAACACCAAAAGAAATGAAGAATCTTTTTTTTTTTTTTTTTAATAACAAAATAAAATAGGAAGGTGGATATCATTCTAAATGTTCAGAAGATACGAAATATATACCCCAGTAGAAAACACCAGCTTGGTAATACTGTGAATTAGACCAGCACTGTGATGAGGAGTCCGAATGCAGTGCACTGCATACTGAAGGCTGGTGTAGAAGCTAAACTTCAGTATCTAAACAAGCTTGTATCGCTAGTTTTAGGAGACGTGTGGAAAACATTTCTAGCTTTCTCTGTGTTTAGTTACTTGTTTATTCCTAAGGATCATTACTGTTTCATTTGCTGAGTTTGCTGTAAAAACAGCAGAGTGTCGTGTTTTCTTCCTGAACCCCTTCCCCAGAGCCAGCAACGTGTCCCACACTGTGGTGCTGAGGCCGCTGAAGGCAGGCTACTTCAACTTCACCTCGGCCACCATCACATACCTGGCGCAGGAGGGAGGCCAGGTCGTGGTGAGGACCAGCTTATTCCTGAACGGGAACCAAGTCTTACAATGCTCGTGTAGCTCTTCTCATTGGTGCTAGCAATGCTCTCACTGACCTGCTTTAAGAGTGCTCACCAAGGCTTTATAATACATTGTCTCAAAACTAGCAACATTATTACAGGAGTGCTAGCCAAAGGCATTCTGTTTGCAGGGAATATTCTTATTTTGTTTGTTTTTTTATTTTCTTCATGTCCCATGATATTCACATGTAAAGAATTTCTCTGCTGTAGCAGCCGTGTGTGTGTGTGTGTGAATCTATCGCACGTGGTGCTGTGAGGTGTCCTGTGTTCATCTCGCTATCTCCCTCTGCAGGTGGGGTACACCAGCGCCCCGGGACAGGGTGGGATCCTGGCTCAGAGGGAGTTTGACAGGAGATTCTCTCCTCATTATGTAAGTAATTCAGCCAGCCTGAATTCATTACTGGCCCCCTGAAAATACCATCTGCGTGTAACACAGAATGGACTTCAATTGTCCATCCTTATCACCCAACAGGCAAAGAGCTTCTACTGTTTGTCATGTTAAGTGACAAGACAGGGATGGAAGTTGCACTCCTGTTGCATAGCAGTTTCCCCCATTCCAGGTTTTACCACGAGCTTGATTAGCTACATTGTTTAAGTAACAAGCTCAGGTGTGTCTGATTTAAACTCTTAGTAAAACCAGGAATGGATCAAAGTGCTGTGCAATGGGAGTCTTCTTTCCATCCCTGTGAGGGTGTAGTGGAGGCACAGTCCAGCCGGTTCCTGTCGGTGGGTTTGTTTCTTGCCCGTGGTGTGCATGTAAAGCCACGTGGATTGTACGCGGAGCAAAGTTTTGTTAAACTCCTCCTGTCTGTTTATCTGTAGCTTGATTGGGCTGCCTTTGGAGTCATGACCCTGCCTTCCATCGGGATCCCCCTCCTTCTCTGGTACTCCAGCAAGAGGAAGTACGACACCCCCAAACCCAAGAAAAACTGAGCCCCCAGACCCCCTTCCCCTCCAAGCATCCAAACTAAACCTGCAACCCACAGCCCCTGAGCAGAAAATTACAAGCCAGAGACTCCGGGGCTGCAACATGAATTCTTCCAAGTGCAGGGATGGAGATGAGACTCCTATTGCACAGCAGTTTCACCCATTCCAGGTTTTACTACAAACTTAATTAGCCCCAGTGTTGGTAACAAGCTCATAGTAAAACCAATATGAAATCTAAACGCAGCCTGATTAGGATTCCCCTGGTATTTATCACTTCATTTCTGGTTAGGGCAGGGAGTGGATGGGGATGATGTAGTTTTTTGTCTGGTACCTTTTTCCCCACTCCCTGTAAAATGCACCATGATCTCGTGTGAGTGTCGATCGCTGTGTTTCAGAGCATTGCTTAGATCAGTGGTGCGCAGCCCCCGGAGATCCAGGCCAGTCACCGCCTGAGTTAGTGAGTCGACCCTCAGCAGCTGGGGTTGAGGGTCCATCCGCAGCACACGCGATGAAATGTTTTCTTAAAAATCCACTTCAAATCAGACATTAATTTCTTGTATCACTTAAGGGAGTCAAACCCGCTGTTAGTCTTTGCCAATCCTTTTCACTGAGTTCAGCAGTGTAGATGATCCCTGTATGACTGCCTCTAATGTGTTCCAGCTGCATACTGTGGCCTTGAGGAAACTGCTGAAATGTCTTGTAGTGATTCCCCCCCCCCCCGGCTCTCCTCTCAACCCCTATTCGCTCACATGAGCCCTTATTAAAGTTTCCCATCGTGAAAGCATAGCAAAGCCCAGGGAGGTTTTGTAAAGCATATTAAGATGTGGTAAATGCACAGTATAACGAATGCTAAATGACTGTGGTGAACTTTACTGAGGGAGTGATGCAGAACCCAGCTGGTTATGGATTGCTTATGTGCTTGTACGTGTCAAATGGGAGTTTTTATAATAAAACCAGATTTTACAAAAAAAAAAAAGTTAGTGTGTTTGTTTATTTAATTGATTAATTATTATAAACCGTGAAGCCCCTCGGCCAATCAAAATGTCAAATTGATAACGAGGGAATCCGCACGGTCGGGACACTGTCCTGTAGTTTGAGAGTCTTCTCGTTTCGCACTCAAACACTTGGCTTCGCTCTGCAGTCCTCTTGTGCAGCCAGTGAGCTCCTAAGAAGACTCTTATTGCACAGGAGACGGGTTCAGCTGGACCTTAGAGCTGCACAAACCAATTATTCAGACATGCTCTCCACAGGGGCGGTCGCTGGAGTCGACCGGGCTGATTTACCATGGAGAGGGGAAACCAGTGAAGAAAAAGCTGCTTGGGTTTGTGTGGATCACTGTTCTCCACAGTCTAAGAAAAGCAGCGCTCATCACAAGCCCAAGCAGCTGTTTCTTCACTCGTTTCACTCTCAATGGTAAATCAGCCCGATCGACTCCAGCACCCCTCCCCTGTGGAGAGCTTATTCAATTGGATTCGTGGTTTCGTGCAGCACAGCTGCAGTTTAGAACATTGCAATAGGAGGTTGTAACAATGGGTGGTGTAGCTTTTTGTAGCACAAAAATGTGCATGCATATACACTTCTGCTCTACCACTTAACTATAATCACGTATGGCTGGTTTGACAGACCCCGATTAGCCCCAGTCTTGTCAAATTAGATCAGTGCCACTCTGGGGCTGTGAAAGCAGTCGTAAATGAGTCGTTGCTGCAGCGTGGGACATTAAGCCAATCAAAGGTCTTTGTTTTTTTGCTCTTTCTCCTGCATTTTATTTGATTAACTTTATTCATGGCACAGATATCACAAAAGCACTTTCAAGAAACACATTAAAACAACATATTCAGAAACAACGCGTCATGTTTTTGTACAAGTATAAAGAGACATTTTTTAAATAAATAATTTATAAGGGAGATAGAAGCTATAAGTTATTGTAATAAGAGCCACCCGGGATGATTGCAAATGGTAAAGGAACAGTATCATCTATTACATCACACCTCACAATGCTGAACAACATGCTGAAAACTGAAGCTGTTAAAAGATGAGGGCATGAAGACTCCCTTTGCATAGCAGTGTGATCCATTCCTGGTTTTACTATGAGTTTAATAAGATACACCTGAGCTTGTTACCTAGACACTGGGGCTAATCAAGCTCATAGTAAAACCTGGACTGGGTGAAACTGCTGTGCAATAGAAGCCTTATTTCCATCCCCGGTGCTCACATAACAAAAATGTATGCAAAGTAGGAAAAAGTAGTTGTTTGAATCCCCCCCCCAGTATACCGCGGGCTGGGTCAGTACCTCCGGGGCAGGGGGGGTCGTGCAGGCAGCCTCTCTCCGATTTGCTCGTAAACGACCTCTTCGGGGTCCCAGGGCCTCCTCTCGGTGCAGGGGGGCGCACTCTGTCTTGGAGGGAGAGGCTGGGAGGGGAGCGAGAGAGTAACAGTAACACTTTAGAGATCTGTTACAGCGGGTAGTATATATGCAACATAATGTAAGTCACGTCACCATTGGAACCTGTTAGCAGCAGCTACACTTCCAGTGTCACTGAGAGGGTAGATGTGCACTCAGAGAGTCAGTGACAAAGCGTTCAAAATGTTTAAACTGCAACAGAATCTATAGAGACAGATTAAAGTACATTCACATCATGTTTGGTGTGATTTTTATTAAGATGTAATGATTTATAATACAGTGTTGGGTGGCTGCCTCTAATCAAGTTGAGGGTGTGCTTTCTCTTGCACTCTTTGTATGACAGACCCCCTGACACAGTAAAAAGTGCGCAAAAGCTACAGTCTCAACTTGGTTAGAGGCAGCCATCGGACACTTAGAAACATGCAGCGCAACTTTCCTATAACAGGGTACAGATCATAATCTTAATGGTAAAGCACCCGGGTGACCTTTTCAAACCTTTTGCAACAATTGCTTCAGATGGGTTGTCAAGCATGTCTTCTGTCTAAGTGCAGCTGGTACACCAGAGTGTAACCATTAGCCTGATGCGGGGGGGGGGGGGGGGTGTGCACGCTCAATTTAAAGAGAAGACATGAGCGCTAACGATGATCAAACATGTTACTTTTTACTGAAGTATTTCTTCCACACACTAGGGGGCAGCAGAGTGTTGCAGGGGGACAGGTTAATGGTTCCACTCCGGTGTACCGTCTGCACTTGAGAGGAGACGTGATTCTGAGAGCTCTGTGAGGCCACGGCGGTGCTTTTCACTTTCAACATGTGATTGAAACACAAAGATATCTACAGCACAATTCCAAACAACTATAAGAACAGTTATTCTGATGAAGAATCTTTAAACAGGTAAGAAACTCAATATCAGGTAAATGGTATAAAGCCTCCCTTTAATATTCACCTGCGGGGTGAAGCCCGAGCTGGAGGGGCTCCCCACACAGAGGGGGGGTCTCCCAGTCTGAGAGAAGGCGGGGATACTGGGAATGGGAAGCGGGGGGGTAACAGAGTGCGATCCCCCAGTCCTGGCTCTGCTTACCTGCAGGTCCACTTCAGAATACAGAGACTGATCTGGAGAAAAGAATTAAGCCATCACAGACAGAAACCATGTGACACAGAGACAGGGTTAGTGCACAAGGAGGCAGACAGACAGGCAGGCAGGCGGACAGGGTTAGTGCACAAGGAGGCGGACAGACAGGCAGGCAGACAGGGTTAGTGCACAAGGAGGCAGACAGACAGGCAGGCGGACAGGGTTAGTGCACAAGGAGGCAGACAGACAGGCAGGCGGACAGGGTTAGTGCACAAGGAGGCAGACAGACAGGCAGGCGGACAGGGTTAGTGCACAAGGAGGCAGACAGACAGGGTTAGTGCACATCTGTCTAATGAATGGGTGTGCATGATGGGTTAGGGTTAGGGTTAGGAACTATTTTGTTCGGTGCAGTTGCTTTAAGTGTGCTTCCTCAATATGAACGATCATTCACCCTGACACTCAGTTCCTAAATTATTTTATTAGAGACCACATCAAGTGGGCTTCTATAAGAGCTTCCAATAGTAAAAGCGTACAAAGCATAGTGAAGCACAGTGGAAGCATAGTGAAGCACAGTGGAAGCATAGTGAAGCACAGTGAAAGCATAGTGAAGCATGGTAAAGCATTGTAAAGCACAGTGAAAGCATAGTGAAGCATGGTAAAGCATTGTAAAGCACAGTGAAAGCATAGAGAAGCATGGTAAAGCATTGTAAAGCACAGTGAAAGCATAGAGAAGCACAGTGAAAGCATAGTGAAGCACAGTGGAAGCATAGTGAAGCATGGTAAAGCATTGTAAAGCACAGTGAAAGCATAGTGAAGCATGGTAAAGCACAGTGAAAGCATAGAGAAGCATGGTAAAGCACAGTGAAAGCATAGAGAAGCATGGTAAAGCATTGTAAAGCATAGTGAAAGCATAGAGAAGCATGGTAAAGCATTGTAAAGCACAGTGAAAGCATAGAGAAGCATGGTAAAGCATTGTAAAGCATAGTGAAAGCATAGAGAAGCATGGTAAAGCATTGTAAAGCACAGTGAAAGCATAGAGAAGCATGGTAAAGCATTGTAAAGCATAGTGAAAGCATAGAGAAGCATGGTAAAGCATTGTAAAGCACAGTGAAAGCATAGAGTAGCATGGCAAAGCATTGTAAAGCAAAGTGAAAGCATATTATTATTATTATTTATTTCTTAGCAGACGCCCTTATCCAGGGCGACTTACAATTGTTACAAGATATCACATTATTTTGGCGGCTCCCGAGTGGCGCATCCAGTAAAGGCGCTCCACGTGGAGTGCAGGATGTGCCCTATAGTCTGGACGTTGCGATTTTGAGTCCAGGCTATTCCTTTGCCGACCGTGGACGGGAGCTCCCAGGAGGCAGCGCTCAATTGGCCGAGTGTCGTCGGGGGGAGGGAGGGCTAGGTCGGTCAGGGTGTCCTCAGCTCACTACGCACCAGCGACCCCTGTAGTCTGGCCGGGCGCCTGCGGGCTTGCCTGTAAGCTGCCCAAGAGCTGCGTTGTCCTCCGACGCTGTAGCTCT
Source organism: Acipenser ruthenus (assembly GCF_902713425.1). Classification (NCBI taxonomy): domain Eukaryota; kingdom Metazoa; phylum Chordata; class Actinopteri; order Acipenseriformes; family Acipenseridae; genus Acipenser; species Acipenser ruthenus. Next base: position 2,722,157 of record NC_081223.1, read on the forward strand.
TGGGTGTCTGCATGGTGAGTCCGCAGTGTGAAAAAAAGTGGTCGGCTGACGGGACACGCTTCGGAGGACAGTGTGTGTTCGTCTTCGCCCTCCCGAGTCAGTGTGGGGGTGGTAGCGGTGAGCTGAGCTTCAAATAATAATTGGCAATTCCAAATTGGGAGAAAATAATGAAAAAAATAAATAAATAATTGGCAACAACTAAATTTATAAAAAAAAAATAAAAAAAAAAACAATTACATTATTTTTTACACATTATTTTTACATACAATTACCCATTTATACAGTTGGGTTTTTACTGGAGCAATCTAGGTAAAGTACCTTGCTCAAGGGTACAGCAGCAGTGTCCCCCACCTGGGATTGAACCCACGACACTCAAGAGTCCAGAGCCCTAACCACTACTCCACACTGCTGCTGAAGCGTGATAAAGCATAGAGAAGCATGGTAAAGCTTAGTGAAAGCATAGAGAAGCATGGTAAAGCTTAGTGAAAGCATAGAGAAGCATGGTAAAGCTTAGTGAAAGCATAGAGAAGCATGGTAAAGCTTAGTGAAAGCATAGAGAAGCATGGTAAAGCTTAGTGAAAGCATAGAGAAGCATGGTAAAGCACAGAGAGGTCCAGTAAAGCCTATTACAAACATGGTAAACCATACCACTCCTGGCAGAGCCCTGATCAGGCTGCGGGACGTTTCTCCCCACTGCGTAGAAGGGGATGGGGAGGTCGGGTTGGGAGTACACTGAGCTGCACTGGGAGGACTGGGCAGCGAGGTGGCCTGTCTCTTCATAGGTGTGCGGAGCCAGCAGCTCGGAGTATTTGTCTTCGGGGGTGTCTGTGGGCCCTGCGGGGGCCGCAGCAGGCTGTCTCTGCTTGTTGACCCGCGCGTAGGGGGGGTCCGAGCGAGCCGCGTGACCGGGGTGCAGTCCCTGGGGCTCCCCAGCAGGTGGCGTGTGTGTTTGGTCGGGGAGGAGGAGCAGAGGGGTGGGGAGAGGAGGGATGAAGTCTGGTATCTGGGGAGATGAGAAACAAAACTGGTCTATATGAGTCAATAGAGTCACTTCACAACACTGGTCTATATGAATCAATGTGAATCAATGGAGTAAAATAAATAGATGTTTTTTTCCATTGTTTTCTTTATATGTTTTTTTCATGTTAAAACGGTTCCAGATTTACATGAATTTTTGTAGTGCTTTTATTAAAGTAAGAAAAACATTTAAACTGATATTTTCTTGCAAGTCTTTTTTCTCTTCTTTTTCTTTATTTTGAATGCATTTCTGTTGCAATTTCTTGCAATAATAGCATTTGTGTAATGCAAGGTGAAGCTTATAGGAAACCAATGCAAGGAACCAAAACCAAGTGCCTTCATCAGTGTACATGTGTGCCTTATAATCCAGTGCAATCATTAACCTGCAGCACAGTCCAGTGCAATCATTAATCTGCAGCACAGTCCAGTGCAATCATTAACCTGCAGCACAGTGCAGTGCAATCATTATCCTGCAGCACAGTGCAGTGCAATCATTAACCTGCAGCACAGTCCAGTGCAATCATTAACCTGCAGCACAGTCCAGTGCAATCATTAACCTGCAGCTCAGTCCAGTGCAATCATTAACCTGCAGCACAATGCAGTGCAATCATTAACCTGCAGCACAGTCCAGTGCAATCATTAACCTGCAGCACAGTCCAGTGCAATCATTAACCTGCAGCACAGTCCAGTGCAATCATTAACCTGCAGCACAGTGCAGTGCAATCATTAACCTGCAGCACAGTCCAGTGCTGGGATTCACCTCTTGGCTCAAGACCCCCCATGGCATGAGGTATCCTGACTGAGCACCCCCTCCCAATGAATTGATAGAAACAGAGTACAGTACTGTCATTGCAACAACATTTTGAAAAAAGCCCCATGTATTCAATGTTGTATTTCTTACTTGAAAGGCTGTCTGTAAGAAGGTTGCTGTTACACAGGCTTTGTATAATATCTGTTGCAGTGAATGTGCTCCAGTGTGGGACAGAAATGTGTAGAGTTAGAAATGACTGAAAGAAGGGCCGGTATCAAGAATCAAGGTGTGTGCTTGTCATGTGAGGAGGAGAGGTCTAAACTGGGTGCAGTTTAGCTGACCTCTAGAACACATGCTCTGCTAACACGGAACACTGCTGTGGAATACAAATCACAATGAATGGAATATCAGGGGGAACACAATGGGACCATGTAGATTACAAGAGTGTTAGCAATATCACATGTCTTAGAAAGGTGAGAAACTGGATCAACCTGATGTCTTAATATAGGATGATCATCTGCTGAGAAACAGGAGGGGGGAAGAGAGTCAAAGCATTGCAGCGAGTTAGTCACGTGAGGGCAGTGCCCCAGTTAACATGCAGATATGAACTGGACCAGGATGCAATTCTTTGAGCTCTCAGACCCGACTGCCACGCCTACAAGCTCCTGTCTGGCCTGTGAGAGAGTTCCAGCTTCTGAGGTCATATTGAGCAATGATCTTGTCATTGTTACACTATTATTTATTTATTATTTATTTCTGAGCAGACACCCTTATCCAGGGCGACTTACAGTTATTACAAAATATCACAGTACAAAATATCACATTACAAAATATTACATTACAGATAAGAGCAGTCATGAAATACAATAAAGTCAGTGGTCAATAAGAGCAAATTCAAATAAGAGAAAATAAGAAATACGGTAAATAATTACGTTTGAGAGCGATTTCGACTAGAGCAGTTATAGTAAATCATTATTTGGCTTTTAACGAGCCTTTCTCTTTACTACTTCAAACCGTGTTCTAAGTTTTTAAACACTGTAGAAATACATTTGTTAAACTGCGTTCTTGGATAAATCCTTATTTAGATTTTCCTGAGCTCCCTGAATCTCTGGAATATAATGTATTTGTTTGCAATGAAAACAATAGAGCATTAGTAATTTTGAGTTTACTGAAAATAAACATTTATGAAAAAAGAATAATCATATAAGTTCTAATCATTCTTTTAGAGCTTCTTAATTCATATCAGAAAGTCGCTGTGTGACATTCTGAGTTTTTCTTCTAATCTCCTCTCGTCGCAAGCAACGTCAATGAATTCACCCGGCTAATTCAGTGTAAAAATAGCCACTAAAGTCTCAAATCGAAACGTGCCTACCGTCAAACAGGTCGATATATCAGACTGGTATGACAGAAGGATTGACAGCAAAAAAAAGAACGACAGAATAACTTAATACCACTTAATTTACCAAAATGAAAATAATGTATTATGGTTGCGGGAAAAACACGTTAACAATACGCTGTGTATAACTGCAGAGAGCAAACGCAAAGGAAACCAGACACTATGGAAAGCAATACGAGAATATCCAAATGTAAAGCAACACAAATAACAAAAAACACAATTACTGCTCCTTATTAGAAAACAGCGACAGTATAACCTTCTAGACAGCCTCCTTCCACCGTCATGAAACTCCAACAAACCCTAACAGAACACAAGACCATAGGAAGAAATACAGAGAAACAGAGAGAAGCGACAGAGCAACAGAAAACAGAGCATACAAACTGGACAATAATAATAAGCTTTCACAAAGAACGTCCAAGTCCGTGAAGGAGAGCTCTTCACGGGTCCAACATAATGAACCCGAAGAGAGCCGTCCACTTTCCATCCCAAGCTCTAGCATGTACTGGCGCCACTACACAGTGTTATAAACAGCGTCAACCTAGAAATCTCTGTCCGTGTGAACTTCATTTTTTTGTTCCATTATTAACCTACACAAAGGGGAAATACATAAATATGTTTTTTGTGTAAAAAATACATTGTTATCTGAAATCAAATGAACTGAAGCAGAATCTCACAAATGCATCATTGTATTACACTTAATAAAAGTGCAAATGCAATGAAAGTGAAGCATAAAGATTCTGTTTTGCAAAACAAATAATACTAAATGTACTATTGAAGAACACAATCCAGTTATTATTATTATTATTATTATTTATTTCTTAGCAGACGCCCTTATCCATGTCTAAATCACATTGGCAGGTTTTATAGTCAAAGTAGATACTATAGTCCAGATCACGGCTTCTCAAAGTGAAAAACAACGTCCACAAATTTGAAGCTTATCTATAAACTTGAGGTACAGTCAAACAGTATCCCAATTCCAATTCCAAAAGAAGAGAAGATCGTGACAGACACGTTTATTATGTGTGAAAACTGACTTTCCTAGTAACCCGGGGCCCCAGCAATAAAACTACATATAACTAACAAGTGGAGTAAATGAATGAATGAAAGTGTGTATATCAGCACTTTATTGTGCTTTTTCTTTACTTCTAGCCATTGTTTGGTATGATGTGTTGTTTATGCTATGCAGAATGGATAAGACGCCCAATGTGCACAGCTGTCTCCTAGCAAGTGAAGGCACCACTGTATTCTGGACGCTGCAGTTTATTCTAGGAACATGTCACGGGCACGTGAGAGATCTTTCTGTTTTCCAGTTACAGGCACTTGAACACACCTACTGATTTGTTGCGCATCACAGCACTGGAGCACTGAATGAGGGGGTGTTAGAAGGTATCTATATGGGCATGCCTGACATCAATGGAAAGTGCAAAGCCTGTGCTTTTAAATGATGTTGAAACTGGAACGCTATCTGTTGAAGCGACCGAGTAATAGGCAACAAACTAAACTTAGGAGCTGACTCCTGTCACACCAGGAACCATGAACCAGGAAGCTATTACGGTTCCAGAGATATTCACAGGAGAAGGTCGGGCCTGTCGATACACTGCGCCTGAACAGACCTAAAATAACACCAGGCTACCTGGACTAGAATTCTCCTTTGCATAGTGTAACAGGAAACAAAAAATGAAGTCATTAGATCCACATAATAACTGATACTAAAGCATCGTGGGGTCTGAATGGACCCCAGGTTACCTTATGAGGGTTCATGAAAATTGATTTGTGTATGTTTTAAGGACTCAGACTCAAGTCAAGGACTCGTGACTCGGACTCAGACTCAAATGACAGTGACTCGGACTCGGACCCTGGTGACTCAGACCCTGGTGACTCAGACTCTGATGACTCGGACCCTGGTGACTCAGACCCTGGTGACTCAGACCCTGATGACTCGGACCCTGGTGACTCAGACCCTGGTGACTCGGACCCTGATGACTCGGACCTTGATGACGCAGACTCTGATGACTCGGACTCGGACCCTGGTGACTCAGACCCTGGTGACTTGGACCCTGATGACTCGGACCTTGATGACTCAGACTCTGATGACTCGGACTCGGACTCGGACCCTGGTGACTCAGACCCTGGTGACTCGGACCCTGCTGACTCGGACTCTGATGACTCGGACTCTGATGACTTGGACCCTGATGACTCGGACCCTGGTGACTCGGACTCGGACTCGGACCCTGGTGACTCAGTCCCTGGTGACTCTGACCCTGATGACTCGGACCTTGATGACTCAGACTCTGATGACTCGGACTCGGACTCGGACCCTGGTGACTCAGACCCTGGTGACTTGGACCCTGATGACTCGGACCCTGGTGACTCGGACCCTGGTGACTCGGACTCTGATGACTCGGACTCTGATGACTTGGACCCTGATGACTCGGACCCTGGTGACTCGGACTCTGATGACTTGGACCCTGGTGACTCGGACCCTGATGACTTGGACTCGGACTCGGACCCTGGTGACTCGGCCCCTGGTGACTCGGACCCTGGTGACTCGGACTCGGACCCTGGTGACTCGGACCCTGGTGACTCGGACCCTGGTGACTCGGACCCTGGTGACTCGGACTCTGAGTCGGACCCTGGTGACTCAGACCCTGCTGACTCGGACCCTGCTGACTCAGACCCTGCTGACTCAGACCCTGGTGACTCGGACCCTGGTGACTCAGACTCTGATGACTCGGATCCTGATAACTCGGACTCGGACACAGACCCTAGTGACTCGGACCCTGCAGACTCGGACCCTGCTGACTCGGACCCTGGTGACTCGGACCCTGATGACTCGGACCCTGATGACTCAGACCCTGCTGACTCGGACCCTGCTGACTCGAACCCTGCTGACTCAGACCCTGGCGACTCAGACCCTGATGACTTGGACCCTGATGACTCGGACCCTGGTGACTCGGACCCTGGTGACTTGGACCCTGGTGACTCAGACCCTGATGACTCAGACTCTGATGACTCGGACTCGGACTCGGACCCTGGTGACTCAGACCCTGGTGACTCGGACCCTGCTGACTCGGACTCTGATGACTCGGACTCTGATGACTTGGACCCTGATGACTCGGACCCTGGTGACTCGGACTCGGACTCGGACCCTGCTGACTCAGTCCCTGGTGACTCTGACCCTGATGACTCGGACCCTGATGACTCAGACTCTGATGACTCGGACTCGGACTCGGACCCTGGTGACTCAGACCCTGGTGACTTGGACCCTGATGACTCGGACCCTGGTGACTCGGACCCTGGTGACTCGGACTCTGATGACTCAGACTCTGATGACTTGGACCCTGGTGACTCGGACTCTGATGACTCAGACCCTGGCGACTCAGACCCTGGTGACTCAGACCCTGGTGACTCGGACTCGGACCCTGCTGACTCGGACCCTGCTGACTCGGACCCTGATGACTCGGACCCTGGTGACTCGGACCCTGGTGACTCTGACCCTGGTGACTCAGACTCTGATGACTCGGACCCTGGTGACTCTGACTCTGGTGACTCAGACTCTGATGACTCGGACCCTGGTGACTCGGACCCTGGTGACTCGGACCCTGATGACTCGGACTCGGACTCGGACCCTGGTGACTCGGACCCTGATGACTCGGACCCTGCTGACTCGGACCCTGATGACTCGGACCCTGGTGACTCGGACCCTGATGACTCGGACTCAGACTCGGACCCTGGTGACTCGGACCCTGATGACTCGGACCCTGGTGACTAGGACCCTGGTGACTCGGACCCTGGTGACTCGGACCCTGATGACTCGGACTCGGACCCTGGTGACTCGGACCCTGATGACTCGGACCCTGCTGACTCGGACCCTGATGACTCGGACCCTGGTGACTCGGACCCTGATGACTCGGACTCAGACTCGGACCCTGGTGACTCGGACCCTGATGACTTGAACCCTGGTGACTCGGATTCGGACTCGGACATGGACTTGGACTCGAGGTTTGAGGACTCGACTACAAGTCTGATACAAGGCTTAGGGTATTTCATATACAGTAACTATAATTATAATTAATAACCACAAACCCTACAAATGCAGTTACCTGTCTTCTGTTGGCAGGTTGGCTGTGTCTCACCTCGTTCTCTCTGCAGCTCCCTGCGGAGTCCAGCGCAGTGTCCAGGCTCTCAGCCCCGGGGTCAGGCAGGCTCAGGGACATGGATTTCTTCAGCTGCTTCTTGAGAACGGCATACTGGGGTGTCTCCTCGTGGGGGTGATTGGGGGGGGGAGGCTGGGCCGCCTCTCCCTCACTCAGCCTCCGTGCACGCACTCTCACCCCCTCCCAGCCAGCCTGATTCCCTGCCTGTGCAGTACAGAGAGACACTGTGACAGGACTCCAGTACAATACAGCACAGCACAATGTGACAGGACTCCAGCACAATACAGCACAGCACAATGTGACAGGACTCCAGCACAATACAGCACAGCACAATGTGACAGGACTCCAGCACAATACAGCACAGCACAATGTGACAGGACTGCAGCACAATACAGCACAGCACAATGTGACAGGACTCCAGCACAATACAGCACAGCACAATGTGACAGGACTCCAGCACAATACAGCACAGCACAATGTGACAGGACTCCAGCACAATACAGCACAGCACAATGTGACAGGACTCCAGCACAATACAGCACAGCACAATGTGACAGGACTCCAGCACAATACAGCACAGCACAATGTGACAGGACTCCAGCACAATACAGCACAGCACAATGTGACAGGACTCCAGCACAATACAGCACAGCACAATGTGACAGGACTCCAGTACAATACAGCACAGCACAATGTGACAGGACTCGAGCAGAATACAGCACAATGTGACAGGACTCCAGCACAATACAGCACAGCACAATGTGACAGGACTCCAGCACAATACAGCACAGCACAATGTGACAGGACTCCAGCACAATACAGCACAGCACAATGTGACAGGACTCCAGCACAATACAGCACAGCACAATGTGACAGGACTCCAGCACAATACAGCACAGCACAATGTGACAGGACTCCAGTAGAATACAGCACAGCACAATGTGACAGGACTCCAGCACAATACAGCACAATGTGACAGGACTCCAGCACAATACAGCACAGCACAATGTGACAGGACTCCAGTACAATACAGCACAGCACAATGTGACAGGACTCCAGCACAATACAGCACAGCACAATGTGACAGGACTCCAGCACAATACAGCACAGCACAATGTGACAGGACTCCAGCACAATACAGCACAGCACAATGTGACAGGACTCCAGCACAATACAGCACAGCACAATGTGACAGGACTCCAGCACAATACAGCACAGCACAATGTGACAGGACTCCAGCACAATACAGCACAGCACAATGTGACAGGACTCCAGTAGAATACAGCACAGCACAATGTGACAGGACTCCAGCACAATACAGCACAGCACAATGTGACAGGACTCGAGCAGAATACAGCACAGCACAATCTGATGTAGCACAAAGTGACAGGACTCAAGCAAAATACAATCTAACATTGCAGTATAACACAACACAGCAAAATATAGCACAACAAAACACAGCACAAAACAATACGACACATCCCAACAGAAATACATCACACCGCAGCACAACCCAATTTAATACAATACAACGCAAGACAGGACCATTCAATAGGGATTTGATAACGATGTTGATTTGTAGAGGGGCTGGGTCAGACAGGCTTGGCTGCAGTGTGAGGGGATCGGGGATCGGAGATACTGTACCTTGCAACAGACAGTAGTCAGAGTCTCGTCAAAGGGCCCCACTGGGTTCTGTCTGTAGTGCTGAATGAGGGAGTCCAGGCTGGGGTGAACGCTCTCTTCTCCAGCTATCACATACTGCCCCCCTGCCAGCTGATCAATGATGAAGTGCCTGCAGCGATCCGCAGCCCTGAGAGAAGAGGAGAAGGGGAGAGGGGTGCAGTTACCGTGTGCTGCTGATCAACAATGATCCGCAGCCCTGAGAGAGGAGGAGAAGGGGAGAGGGGTGCAGTTACCGTGTGCTGCTGATCAACAATGATCCGCAGCCCTGAGAGAGGAGGAGAAGGGGAGAGGGGTGCAGTTACCGTGTGCTGCTGATCAACAATGATCTGCAGCCCTGAGAGAGGAGGAGAAGGGGAGAGGGGTGCAGTTACCGTGTGCTGCTGATCAACAATGATCTGCAGCCCTGAGAGAGGAGGAGAAGGGGAGAGGGGTGCAGTTACCGTGTGCTGCTGATCAATAATGATCTGCAGCCCTGAGAGAGGAGGAGAAGGGGAGAGGGTTGCAGTTACCGTGTGCTGCTGATCAACAATGATCCGCAGCCCTGAGAGAGGAGGAGAAGGGGAGAGGGGTGCAGTTACTGTGTGCTGCTGATCAACAATGATCCGCAGCCCTGAGAGAGGAGGAGAAGGGGAGAGGGGTGCAGTTACCGTGTGCTGCTGATCAACAATGATCCGCAGCCCTGAGAGAGGAGGAGAAGGGGAGAGGGGTGCAGTTACCGTGTGCTGCTGATCAATAATGATCTGCAGCCCTGAGAGAGGAGGAGAAGGGGAGAGGGTTGCAGTTACTGTGTGCTGCTGATCAACAATGATCCGCAGCCCTGAGAGAGGAGGAGAAGGGGAGAGGGGTGCAGTTACCGTGTGCTGCTGATCAATAATGATCCGCAGCCCTGAGAGAGGAGGAGAGGGGGAGAAGGGTGCAGTTACCGTGTGCTGCTGATCAACAATGATCTGCAGTCCTGAGAGAGGAGGAGACGGGGAGAGGGGTGCAGTTAGGACCAAGCTTGGTACAACAGGACCAAGCAGAGCTGTGATTCTGCTGTGACACTGACCTGTACGACAGAACCAAGCAGAGCTGTGATTCTGCTGTGACACTGACCTGTATGACAGAACCAAGCAGAGCTGTGATTCTGCTGTGACACTGACCTGTACGACAGAACCAAGCAGAGCTGTGATTCTGCTGTGACACTGACCTGTACGACAGAACCAAGCAGAGCTGTGATTCTGCTGTGACACTGACCTGTACGACAGGACCAAGCAGAGCTGTGATTCTGCTGTGACACTGACCTGTACGACAGGACCAAGCAGAGCTGTGATTCTGCTGTGACACTGACCTGTATGACAGAACCAAGCAGAGCTGTGATTCTGCTGTGACACTGACCTGTACGACAGAACCAAGCAGAGCTGTGATTCTGCTGTGACACTGACCTGTACGACAGAACCAAGCAGAGCTGTGATTCTGCTGTGACACTGACCTGTACGACAGGACCAAGCAGAGCTGTGATTCTGCTGTGACACTGACCTGTACGACAGGACCAAGCAGAGCTGTGACTCTGCTGTGACACTGACCTGTACGACAGGACCAAGCAGAGCTGTGATTCTGCTGTGACACTGACCTGTATGACAGAACCAAGCAGAGCTGTGATTCTGCTGTGACACTGACCTGTACGACAGGACCAAGCAGAGCTGTGATTCTGCTGTGACACTGACCTGTACGACAGGACCAAGCAGAGCTGTGATTCTGCTGTGACACTGACCTGTACGACAGAACCAAGCAGAGCTGTGATTCTGCTGTGACACTGACCTGTACGACAGAACCAAGCAGAGCTGTGATTCTGCTGTGACACTGACCTGTACGACAGAACCAAGCAGAGCTGTGATTCTGCTGTGACACTGACCTGTACGACAGAACGAAGCCGATCTTTGATTCGCTGAGTCGCAGCAGAAAGCAGCCGAGCCGCTGGTCCATCAGGAGCTCCTCCGACTCCCTGTGAGGATACAAACACACAACCACACGATTACACACAACCACACACACACACACACACACGATTACACACAACCACACACACACACACAACCACACACACACACACACGATTACACACAACCACACACACACACATGCGATTACACACAACCACACACACACACACGTGCGCGATTACACACAACCACATACACACAAACACACACACAAACACGATTAAACACAATCACACACACGCACACTCAATTAAACACAGTCACACACACACACATCCACCCACACACACACACAGAGTGGTGGTGGTGTACCTGCGGGAGGTGAAGCCGTAGAACCAGGCTGGCAGCGCCCCCTCCTGACTGCGCAGACGGGGGGCCTGAGTCTGCTCGAACCACAGCAGGGTGTGTGCGCGGAGCTGACAGCCAGGGGGCGCCACTCCCAGGGAACAGCCCTTTTGAAACACAACAACACTTCAACGCTCCTGCATGCCGCTGCTTATTGTACTCATTGTTCCCTTCGAGAGTTACCCTGTGGAAACTCACCATGGGAGCCTTGCTCTTTTCCCATGTCCATTCTATGCATTTACAGGCATGGGAACAAGACTCCTATTGCACAGCAGTGTCACCCATTCCAGGTTTCACTGCAAGCTTGATAAGTTACAGTGTATAGGTAACAATCTCAGGCGTGTCTTAGTAAACTCATAGTGAAACCAGGAGCAAACTGCTATGCAATAGGAGTCTTATTTCCATCCCTGCATTTACCATCGTTTACCCTGGTTTGCTATGTTTTCAAGATGCTTTACCATACCTCTCTATTCTTTACAATGCTTAACTGCTGCCTACCTAAATAACAACCTGAACCAACAGAAGTGCTGATCACACATGCAGTGTGACTTTGCATTTCATTGGTGTCTAAGCAGTCCCTTATAAAGGTTGTATTGTGAGTGGTATTGCTGCAGTTTGGCTCCATGCTTTCCCATGGTTATACTGTGCATTTCCCACTGTTCTCAGGGAAGCTTTTCAAAGGAGTGTTCAAGCCATTCTAAATGACAAGCGGATGTGATCGACTCAACCCAGGGATCCCACACATGCACGCTCATGCACCTGGATTGTGCAACTGCAGAAAAACCACAACAATAAGAAAGACAGCAGCTGATCTGAGTGGAGCTGCTGCAGGAAGCTGTCAACACCTCCTCTTCCAATGCAGAGACAAGCCCTTTAGAGAACGTTTGTGCCTGGTATTTTTGCACTTTCACCATTATGGTCACACTATATATTTGTTTACTCTGGTTACCATGTTTATCAGTCTGCTTGACCATGTTTTCACTGGACTTTATTCCACTTTGCTGTGGGAAGCTTTTAGAAGGGGCAGGCCTGTGTATTGAGTGTTTCCACTGTTTTTAAAAGCACACTGAATTTGAATTAAGTCTCACCTCCTCCCTCTTATTGGCTGGTTGGCTCCTGGGTGGGCACTGAGGCACCGCTCTTGTGTGCTGTGGGCGGGGCAGGAGGTCAGTCCTGGGTTTGATTGGAGGGGTCCTGCAGACGGGAGTGGGCGTGGTGACTGGTGGGTGTGGTTTCAGTCTCTCACGGGGAATGGGTACTGGCAGTGATTGGAGGATTCTCTCGTGGTTTCGGATTTCATCCGCTAATAATAATAATAATAATAATAATAATAATAATAATAATAATAATAATAATTCACCAAGGTTATATTGAGTGTAGTTTGCTGTATCTTTTAATGTGTTTTACCATAGCTCTTTACAATGCTTCCCTATGCTTTACATTACCTCTCTGTGCTTTACAGAACTTCCCAATGCTTTACCAGACCTCTCTGTGCTTTACAATGCTGACCTATGCTTCACCAGACCTCTCTGTGCTTTACAATGCTGACCTATGCTTTACCAGACCTCTCTGTGCTTTACAATGCTGACCTATGCTTTACCAGACCTCTCTGTACTTTACAATGCTGACCTATGCTTTACCAGACCTCTCTGTGCTTTACAATGCTTCCCTATGCTTTACCAGACCTCTCTGTGCTTTACAATGCTGACCTATGCTTTACCAGACCTCTCTGTGCTTTACAATGCTGACCTATGCTTTACCAGACCTCTCTGTGCTTTACAATGCTGACCTATGCTTTACCACACCTCTCTGTTCTTTACAATGCTTCCCTATGCTTTACCACACCTCTCTGTGCTTTACAATGCTTCCCTATGCTTTACCATACCTCTCTGTGCTTTACAATGCTTCCCTATGCTTTACCATACCTCTCTGTGCTTTACAATGCTTCCCTATGCTTTACCACACCTCTCTGTGCTTTACAATGCTTCCCTATGCTTTACCACACCTCTCTGTGTTTTACAATGCTTACCTATGCTTTACCATACCTCTCTGTGCTTTACAATGCTTCCCTATGCTTTACATTACCTCTCTGTGCTTTACAATGCTTCCCTATGCTTTACCACACCTCTCTGTGCTTTACAATGCTTCCCTATGCTTTACCACACCTCTCTGTGCTTTACAATGCTTCCCTATGCTTTACTACACCTCTCTGTGCTTTACAATGCTTCCCTATGCTTTACCAGACCTCTCTGTGCTTTACAATGCTTCCCTATGCTTTACCACACCTCTCTGTGCTTTACAATGCTTCCCTATGCTTTACCATACCTCTCTGTGCTTTACAATGCTTCCCTATGCTTTACCATACCTCTCTGTGTTTTACAATGCTTGACTATGCTTTACCATACCTCTCTGTGCTTTACAATGCTTCCCTATGCTTTACCAGACCTCTCTGTGCTTTACAATGCTTCCCTATGCTTTACCACACCTCTCTGTGCTTTACAATGCTTCCCTATGCTTTACCATACCTCTCTGTGTTTTACAATGCTTGCCTATGCTTTACTATACCTCTCTGTGCTTTACAATGCTTCTCTATGCTTTACCAGACGTCTCTGTGCTTTACAATGCTTCCCTATGCTTTACCACACCTCTCTGTGCTTTACAATGCTGACCTATGCTTTACCGTACCTCTCTGTGCTTTACAATGCTTCCCTATGCTTTACCAGACCTCTCTGTGCTTTACAATGCTTCCCTATGCTTTACCATGCCTCTCTGTGCTTTACAATGCTTCCCTATGCTTTACCACACCTCTCTGTGCTTTACAATGCTTCCCTATGCTTTACCAGACCTCTCTGTGCTTTACAATGCTTCCCTATGCTTTACCATGCCTCTCTGTGCTTTACAATGCTTCCCTATGCTTTACCACACCTCTCTGTTCTTTACAATGCTGACCTATGCTTTACCACACCTCTCTGTGCTTTACAGTGGTTCCCTATGCTTTACCATACCTCTCTGTGTTTTACAATGCTTCCCTATGCTTTTACACATTGCTGTGCTTTTACTCTGGGGAACTTTTATAAGGGCTTTTAGAACCACCAGTCACAAAGTAATGAAGCCCAGTGAAAGCATGGTGAAGCACAGAGAGGTCTGGTAAAGCATAGGGAAGCATGGTGAAACACAGAGAGGTCTGGTAAAGCATAGGGAAGCATTGTAAAGCACAGAGAGGTCTGGTAAAGCATAGGGAAGCATTGTAAAGCACAGAGAGGTATGGTAAAGCATAGGGAAGCATTGTAAAGCACAGAGAGGTATGGTAAAGCATAGGTCAGCATTGTAAAGCACAGAAAGGTATGGTATGGTAAAGCATATGGCAGCATTGTAAAGCACAGAGAGGTCTGGTAAAGCATAGGGAAGCATTGTGAAGCACAGAGAGGTCTGGTAAAGCATATTAATAAACCAGTGTAAGCTGTGGTGAATGCAGAGTATAGCCATGGGAAAAGCATGGGGGGAAAACTGCACAAATACTCTGCAGAAAATGACAAGGGTCTATTGATGGGATATCTGCCTACAAGCGACGTCCAAAAATAGAGTGTTCCCCTGGAAGTTGTTTCAGCCTCACTGAAGCCTCCACAGTGTGTACTCACACAAGAAACTGTCTGTTGCCACATTCTCTTTTTCTATGTGTATCGGATCCTATGCAGATCCACTTGTGCAGTTTCAGATCGTTTCTTTAATGTGCACCCGTCTTACTAAACACCATTCCTGAGAGTTTAAACATCTTATAAGATCTCTCTGATAATACTAAACACCATTCCTGAGAGTTTAAACATCTTATAAGCTCTCTCTGATAATACTAAACATCATTCCTGAGAGTTTAAACATCTTATAAGCTCTCTCTGATAATACTAAACATCATTCCTGAGAGTTTAAACATCTTATAAGATCTCTCTGATAATACTAAACACCATTCCTGAGACTTTAAACATCTTATAAGCTCTCTCTGATAATACTAAACACCATTCCTGAGAGTTTAAACATCTTATAAGATCTCTCTGATAATACTAAACACCATTCCTGAGAGTTTAAACATCTTATAAGCTCTCTCTGATAATACTAAACACCATTCCTGAGAGTTTAAACATCTTATAAGATCTCTCTGATAATACTAAACACCATTCCTGAGAGTTTAAACATCTTATAAGATCTCTCTGATAATACTAAACACCATTCCTGAGAGTTTAAACATCTTATAAGATCTCTCTGATAACACTAAACACCATTCCTGAGAGTTTAAACATCTTATAAGATCCCTCTGATAATACTAAACATCATTCCTGAGAGTTTAAACATCTTATAAGATCTCTCTGATAATACTAAACACCATTCCTGAGAGTTTAAACATCTTATAAGATCTCTCTGATAATACTAAACACCATTCCTGAGAGTTTAAACATCGTATAAGATCCCTCTGATAATACTAAACACCATTCCTGAGAGTTTAAACATCTTATAAGATCTCTCTGATAATACTAAACACCATTCCTGAGAGTTTAAACATCTTATAAGCTCTCTCTGATAATACTAAACACCATTCCTGAGAGTTTAAACATCTTATAAGATCCCTCTGATAATACTAAACACCATTCCTGAGAGTTTAAACATCTTATAAGATCTCTCTGATAATACTAAACACCATTCCTGAGAGTTTAAACATCTTATAAGATCCCTCTGATAATACTAAACACCATTCCTGAGAGTTTAAACTTCTTATAAGATCTCTCTGATAATACTAAACACCATTCCTGAGAGTTTAAACATCTTATAAGCTCTCTCTGATAATACTAAACACCATTCCTGAGAGTTTAAACATCTTATAAGATCTCTCTGATAATACTAAACACCATTCCTGAGAGTTTAAACATCTTATAAGATCTCTCTGATAATACTAAACACCATTCCTGAGAGTTTAAACATCTTATAAGATCTCTCTGATAATACTAAACACCATTCCTGAGAGTTTAAACATCTTATAAGCTCTCTCTGATAATACTAAACAGGTGATGCAGGTGTGTTGAAGAGGTGCATCTGGCTGGGGATTAGGATGGAGGCCCAGTGGGTTGCTGACAACAGGTCCACCTTGTTCTTATTTGTTAAGCTGCATTTGTGTTGCTTTCTGTCTGTTCAGTAAAGTCCTTACAGCGGATCCCTGACTTCCTTCTTCTTTGCTTGACCGCTCTCGCCACACCCTGACACCCTCTCACTGCCTCCTTGAGTGCCGTACTGTAGTTTGCATTAATATAGATTTCAAACATGCACAGTGTCTGCTTTGCAATGCTGCTGTGGGAGAGCTTGCTGACTCCACAGAGCACAGTGTCTGCTTTGCAATGCTGCTGTGGGAGAGCTTGCAGCCTCCACAGAGCACAGTGTCTGCTTTGCAGTGCTGCTGTGGGAGAGCTTGCAGCCTCCACAGAGCACAGTGTCTGCTTTGCAATGCTGCTGTGGGAGAGCTTGCAGCCTCCACAGAGCACAGTGTCTGCTTTGCAATGCTGCTGTGGGAGAGCTTGCAGCCTCCACAGAGCACAGTGTCTGCTTTGCAGTGCTGCTGTGGGAGAGCTTGCAGCCTCCACAGAGCACAGTGTCTGCTTTGCAATGCTGCTGTGGGAGAGCTTGCAGCCTCCACAGAGCACAGTGTCTGCTTTGCAATGCTGCTGTGGGAGAGCTTGCAGCCTCCACAGAGCACAGTGTCTGCTTTGCAGTGCTGCTGTGGGAGAGCTTGCAGCCTCCACAGAGCAATGGAATAGGCTGGGTAGAGCAAGCAGATTATGGATAACAAGGTTCAGAGACCCTTAGAGATTTTACTGCTTTACCAAACCTTATAAAAGCTGACCAGAGTACATGTGGGTTGTAATTCAGCAGTTGTCCCCTGCACGTTTCCCCTGGTTATACTCTGCATTTACCATAGTTTACCATGGTTTGCCATGCTTTTTGCTGGGCTTTACAATGTTAACCTGCGCTTTACCGTAACTCTCTGTGCTTTACAATGCTTCCCTATGCTTTACCAGACCTCTCTGTGCTTTACAATCCTTCCCTATGCTTTACCAGACCTCTCTGTGCTTTACACTGCTTCCCTATGCTTTACCACACATCTCTGTGCTTTACAATGCTTCCCTATGCTTTACAATGCTTCCCTATGCTTTACCAAAACTCTCTGTGCTTTACAATGCTTCCCTATGCTTTACCATACCTCTCTGTGCTTTACAATGCTTCCCTATGCTTTACAATGCTTCCCTATGCTTTACCAGACCTCTCTGTGCTTTACAATGCTTCCCTATCCTTTACCAGACCTCTCTGTGCTTTACAATGCTTCCCTATGCTTTACCGTACCTCTCTGTGCTTTACAATGCTGCCCTATGCTTTACCGTACCTCTCTGTGCTTTACAATGCTTCCCTATGCTTTACCGTACCTCTCTGTGCTTTACAATGCTTCCCTGTGCTTTACCAGACCTCTCTGTGCTTTACAATGCTTCCCTATGCTTTACCAGACCTCTCTGTGCTTTACAATGCTTCCCTATGCTTTACCAGACCTCTCTGTGCTTCACCATGCTTTCACTGGGCTTCATTACTTTGTGACTGGTGGTTCTAAAAGCCCTTATAAAAGTTCCCCAGAGTAAAAGCACAGCAATGTGTAAAAGCATAGGGAAGCATTGTAAAACACAGAGAGGTATGGTAAAGCATAGGGAAGCATTGTAAAGCACAGAGAGGTGTGGTAAAGCATAGGTCAGCATTGTAAAGAACAGAGAGGTGTGGTAAAGCATAGGGAAGCATTGTAAAGCACAGAGAGGTGTGGTAAAGCATAGGTCAGCATTGTAAAGAACAGAGAGGTGTGGTAAAGCATAGGGAAGCATTGTAAAGCACAGAGAGGTGTGGTAAAGCATAGGGAAGCATTGTAAAGCACAGAGAGGTCTGGTAAAGCATAGGGAGGCATTGTAAAGCACAGAGAGGTGTGGTAAAGCATAGGGAAGCACTGTAAAGCACAGAGAGTTACGGTAAAGCATAGGGAAGCATTGTAAAGCACAGATAGGTCTGGTAAAGCACATGGAAGCATTGTAAAGCACAGAGAGGTGTGGTAAAGCATAGGGAAGCATTGTAAAGCACAGAGAGTTACGGTAAAGCATAGGGAAGCATTGTAAAGCACAGAGAGTTACGGTAAAGCGCAGGTTAACATTGTAAAGCCCAGCAAAAAGCATGGCAATCCATGGTGAACGATGGTAAATGCAGAGTATAACCATGGGAAACGTGCAGGGGACAACTGCTGAATTACAACCCACATGTTCTGTGGTCAGCTTTTATAAGGTTTGGTAAAGCAGTAAAATCTCTAAGGGTCTCTGAACCTTGTTATCCATAATCTGCTTGCTCTACCCAGCCTATTCCATTGCTCTGTGGAGGCTGCAAGCTCTCCCACAGCAGCACTGCAAAGCAGACACTGTGCTCTGTGGAGGCTGCAAGCTCTCCCACAGCAGCATTGCAAAGCAGACACTGTGCTCTGTGGAGGCTGCAAGCTCTCCCACAGCAGCATTGCAAAGCAGACACTGTGCTCTGTGGAGGCTGCAAGCTCTCCCACAGCAGCATTGCAAAGCAGACACTGTGCATGTTTGAAATCTATATTATTGCAAACTACAATACGGCACTCAAGGAGGCAGTGAGAGGGTGTCAGGGTGTGGCGAGAGCGGTCAGGCAAAGAAGAAGGAAGTCAGGCATCCGCTGTGAGGACTTTACTGAACAGACAGAAAGCAACACAAATGCAGCTTAACAAATAAGAACAAGGTGGACCTGTTAACAAATAAGAACAAGGTGGACCTGTTGTCAGCAACCCACTGGGCCTCCATCCTAATCCCCAGCCAGATGCACCTCTTCAACACACCTGCATCACCTGTTTAGTATTATCAGAGAGATCTTATAAGATGTTTAAACTCTCAGGAATGGTGTTTAGTATTATCAGAGAGATCTTATAAGATGTTTAAACTCTCAGGAATGGTGTTTAGTATTATCAGAGGGATCTTATAAGATGTTTAAACTCTCAGGAATGGTGTTTAGTATTATCAGAGAGAGCTTATAAGATGTTTAAACTCTCAGGAATGGTGTTTAGTATTATCAGAGAGATCTTATAAGATGTTTAAACTCTCAGGAATGGTGTTTAGTATTATCAGAGAGATCTTATAAGATGTTTAAACTCTCAGGAATGGTGTTTAGTATTATCAGAGGGATCTTCTAAGATGTTTAAACTCTCAGGAATGGTGTTTAGTAAGACGGGTGCACATTAAAGAAACGATCTGAAACTGCACAAGTGGATCTGCATAGGATCCGATACACATAGAAAAAGAGAATGTGGCAACAGACAGTTTCTTGTGTGAGTACACACTGTGGAGGCTTCAGTGAGGCTGAAACAACTTCCAGGGGAACACTCTATTTTTGGACGTCGCTTGTAGGCAGATATCCCATCAATAGACCCTTGTCATTTTCTGCAGAGTATTTGTGCAGTTTTCCCCCCATGCTTTTCCCATGGTTACACTCTGCATTCACCACAGCTTACACTGGTTTATTAATATGCTTTACCAGACCTCTCTGTGCTTCACAATGCTTCCCTATGCTTTACCATGCCTCTCTGTGCTTTACAATGCTTCCCTATGCTTTACCAGACCTCTCTGTGCTTTACAATGCTTCCCTATGCTTTACCAGACCTCTCTATGCTTTACAATGCTTCCCTATGCTTTACCATACCTCTCTGTGCTTTACAATGCTTCCCTATGCTTTACCAGACCTCTCTGTGCTTTACAATGCTTCCTATGCTTTACCATACCTCTCTGTGCTTTACAATGCTTCCCTATGCTTTACCAGACCTCTATGTGCTTTACAATGCTGCCCTATGCTTTACCATACCTCTCTGTGCTTTACAATGCTTCCCTATGCTTTACCAGACCTCTCTGTGCTTTACAATGCTTCCATATGCTTTACCACACCTCTCTGTGCTTTACAATGCTTCCGTATGCTTTACCAGACCTCTCTGTGCTTTACAATGCTTCCCTATGCTTTACCGTACCTCTCTGTGCTTTACAATGCTGCCCTATGCTTTACCGTACCTCTCTGTGCTTTACAATGCTTCCCTATGCTTTACCGTACCTCTCTGTGCTTTACAATGCTGCCCTATGCTTTACCGTACCTCTCTGTGCTTTACAATGCTTCCCTATGCTTTACCGTACCTCTCTGTGCTTTACATTGCTTCCCTATGCTTTACCACACCTCTCTGTGCTTTACAATGCTTCCCTATGCTTTACCAGAACTCTCTGTGCTTCACAGGGCTTCGCTATGCTTTACCATGCTTTCGCTGTTCTTTATTACACTGTGCTGTGCTTTTACTATGGACACTTTTATAAGGGGCTAGAAGGAAAATGTATTGTTTTCAGTATAAAAACTGTGCTTTCTTATCGTACTAAAATGGTCAGCAGTAAAACATCCATCTCTGTGTTTGTTTTGCTTCCTTCATACAGAACGATAGAATCACTCAGCAGCAGAACATGAAGCAGTATTACAGGGCCTGCGTATCAAAGCATTCATCTAGTCTCTGATTAGCTCCGATTTTTTTGTTAAAGGAGACTAAAAAAACTGTTCATTTTACAAAACTGTCGTTCATAGAATTTAGGATCTCTTCTTAAGACCTTTCCTTCGTAATCAAGTTTGCAAACATCAAAAAAAAAATCCCCTTTCAAAAAACACCTTGAAATACACCGCTATGTGCCATGTTGTCAAAGCCTTTATCACGTCTTTCATAAACTCCTTTATCTGAGAGGTCATTGTACTAGACTAATCAAACAGCTAGAAGCAAGCTCTCTCGGCCACTCTCAAGGGGGTGGGCTTCTCATTTTTATTACATTTACAGGATTTTTTTCTCCTTTCAAAAAGTAGGAGTTAATTTTAGACTGGAGGTAACGCTTTGAAATCATGACCTTATATTACTCAAATAAATCTAGAATCGGAGAATAATTCACAACTCGTACCTTTATAGTGCTCATAATCGAAGTCCATTCTTGTGTTCTGATCCAAAGCTTTGAAAGACGTTCTACTGTTCAGCAAGACGCAAGCTGTGAGTGAGCGAGGGAGCGTGTGTGTGTGTGTCACTGTGTGTGAATGTGTGTGTGTGTGTCACTGTGTGTGAATGTGTGTGTGTGTGTCACTGTGTGTGTATGTGTGCCTCAGTGTATGTGTGTCACTGTGTGTGAATGTGTGTTTCTCAGTGTGTGTGTGTGTATGTGTGTGTGTGTGTGTATCTCAGTGTATGTGTGTCAGTGTGTGTGTGTGTGTGTCTCAGTGTATATGTGTGTGTGTGTGTGTGTGTGTCAGTTTGTCTGTGTGTGTGTGTGTGTCAGTTTGTCTGTGTGTGTGTGTGTGTGTCTCTGTGTGTGTGTGTGTGTGTGTGTCTCTGTGTGTGTGTGTGTGTGTGTTAGTGTGAGGCGCTTGTCTTTTAGTTTCTATGCCTTTGTGCCTCTTTTGCAGCAGGAAAATACACTGCTGCACCTTCTGAGACACAGGAAGCAGAGAGACACAGAGAGAGAATGAACTGCAAAACCACAGCAGATAAAACCAAAAAGAAACAAGGCTGACACAAACACTAACAACAGGAAAAATCAGACTGAAAGAACCTCAATTGACATTTTCAGCTTTTGTTTTTTTCACTGCCTCCCCTTCTAAAAGTTTAGCATAATAGTTTTGCAGTTTTTCTCCCATGCTTTTCCCATGGCTGCACTGTGCATTTACCACAGTTTACCCTGGTTTGCCATGGTTATTAATATGCTTTACCAGACCTCGCTATTCTTCACAATGCTTTCCTATGCTTTATCATGCTTTCACTATGCTTTACTACACTGTGCTGTGCTTTTACTGTGGGACACTTTTATAGCGGTTCTTATCTTATTAATGATGTTTGAAATCGCTCTGAATGATTCTTATCACATACACATATTCCATGTTCTTTCTTTATGTATGCAGTTTCTGTGCTGAGATGCTGTGGCTGAGACCAGCAGCTGCTCTTCTGTTCCAGCTGCCTGCCATTCCTGTGAAAGTGTCCTGCAGCAAAAGCACTGCAGTGTGATAATGCATTGTGAAGCACAGAGAGGCATGGTAAAGCATAGGGAAGCATTGTGAAGCACAGAGAGGTCTGGTAAAGCATAGGGAAGCATTGTGAAGCACAGAGAGGTCTGGTAAAGCATAAGGAAGCATTGTAAAGCACAGAGAGGTCTGGTAAAGTATAGGGAATAATTGTGAAGCACAGATAGGTGTGGTAAAGCATAGGGAAGCATTGTAAAGCACAGAGAGGTCTGGTAAAGCATAGGGAAGCATTGTAAAGCACAGAGAGGTCTGGTAAAGCATAGGGAAGCATTGTAAAGCACAGAGAGGTCTGGTAAAGCATAGGGAAGCATTGTAAAGCACAGAGAGGTCTGGTAAAGCATAGGGAAGCACTGTGAAGCACAGAGAGGTCTGGTAAAGCATAGGGAAGCATTGTAAAGCACAGAGAGGTCTGGTAAAGCATAGGGAAGCATTGTAAAGCACAGAGAGGTCTGGTAAAGCATAGGGAAGCATTGTAAAGCACAGAGAGGTCTGGTACAGCATAGGGAAGCATTTTAAAACACAGAGGCATGGAAAAGCAAAAGCCTGGCAAACCATGGTGAACGATGGTAAATGCAGAGTATAACCATGGGAAAAGCACAGGGGACAACTGCTGAATTACAACCCACATGTACTGTGGTCAGCTTTTATAAGGTTTGCAATTATTCGAAATGGTTATTATTAAAAGGATTCAAATACTGGGTGTGGCTTTCAGAAGAGGTGAAAGAAGTGCTGGGTTTAGACCACAGACAGTACAATGTTCAAAAGAAACTCCTATTCAAAATGTGCTGTAGTGACTTCTAGCAAGTTTTAAAAGCTGGCTTGCATCCCTGTTCTTATTTTTGCCCCTGAAGGAAATCTGGCTCCTTGTGGTTCTTATTGATTATTTGCTTTGTGTCGAGGTGCTTTACTCTGAGTTCAGGAGCTCCTTGTTTTGTGTCGAGGTGCTTTACTCTGAGTTCAGGAGCTGCTTGTTTTGTGTCGAGGTGCTTTACTCTGAGTTCAGGAGCTGCTTGTTTTGTGTCGAGGTGCTTTACTCTGAGTTCAGGAGCTGCTTGTTTTGTGTCGAGGTGCTTTACTCTGAGTTCAGGAGCTGCTTGTTTTGCGTCGAGGTGCTTTACTCTGAGTTCAGGAGCTGCTTGTTTTGTGTCGAGGTGCTTTACTCTGAGTTCAGGAGCTGCTTGTTTTGTGTCGAGGTGCTTTACTCTGAGTTCAGGAGCTGCTTGTTTTGTGTCGAGGTGCTTTACTCTGAGTTCAGGAGCTGCTTGTTTTGTGTCGAGGTGCTTTACTCTGAGTTCAGGAGCTGCTTGTTTTGTGTCGAGGTGTTTTACTCTGAGTTCAGGAGCTGCTTGTTTTGTGTCGAGGTGCTTTACTCTGAGTTCAGGAGCTGCTTGTTTTGTGTCGAGGTGCTTTACTCTGAGTTCAGGAGCTGCTTGTTTTGTGTCGGGGTGCTTTACTCTGAGTTCAGGAGCTGCTTGTTTTGTGTCGAGGTGCTTTACTCTGAGTTCAGGAGCTGCTTGTTTTGTGTCGAGGTGCTTTACTCTGAGTTCAGGAGCTGCTTGTTTTGTGTCGAGGTGCTTTACTCTGAGTTCAGGAGCTGCTTGTTTTGTGTCGAGGTGCTTTACTCTGAGTTCAGGAGCTGCTTGTTTTGTGTCGAGGTGCTTTACTCTGAGTTCAGGAGCTGCTTGTTTTGTGTTGAGGTGCTTTACTCTGAGTTCAGGAGCTGCTTGTTTTGTGTCGGGGTGCTTTACTCTGAGTTCAGGAGCTGCTTGTTTTGTGTTTGGGTGCTTTACTCTGAGTTCAGGAGCTGCTTGTTTTGTGTTTGGGTGCTTTACTCTGAGTTCAGGAGCTGCTTGTTTTGTGTCGGGGTGCTTTACTCTGAGTTCAGGACCTGCTTGTTTTGTGTCGAGGTGCTTTACTCTGAGTTCAGGAGCTGCTTGTTTTGTGTCGAGGTGTTTTACTCTGAGTTCAGGAGCTGCTTGTTTTGTGTCGAGGTGCTTTACTCTGGGTTCAGGAGCTGCTTGTTTTGTGTCGAGGTGCTTTACTCTGAGTTCAGGAGCTGCTTGTTTTGTGTCGAGGTGCTTTACTCTGAGTTCAGGAGCTGCTTGTTTTGTGTCGAGGTGCTTTACTCTGAGTTCAGGAGCTGCTTGTTTTGTGTCGAGGTGTTTTACTCTGAGTTCAGGAGCTGCTTGTTTTGTGTCGAGGTGCTTTACTCTGAGTTCAGGAGCTGCTTGTTTTGTGTCGAGGTGCTTTACTCTGAGTTCAGGAGCTGCTTGTTTTGTGTCGAGGTGCTTTACTCTGAGTTCAGGAGCTGCTTGTTTTGTGTCGAGGTGCTTTACTCTGAGTTCAGGAGCTGCTTGTTTTGTGTTTGGGTGCTTTACTCTGAGTTCAGGAGCTGCTTGTTTTGTGTCGAGGTGCTTTACTCTGAGTTCAGGAGCTGCTTGTTTTGTGTTTGGGTGCTTTACTCTGAGTTCAGGAGCTGCTTGTTTTGTGTCGAGGTGCTTTACTCTGAGTTCAGGAGCTGCTTGTTTTGTGTCGAGGTGCTTTACTCTGAGTTCAGGAGCTGCTTGTTTTGTGTCGGGGTGCTTTACTCTGAGTTCAGGAGCTGCTTGTTTTGTGTCGAGGTGCTTTACTCTGAGTTCAGGAGCTGCTTGTTTTGTGTTGAGGTGCTTTACTCTGAGTTCAGGAGCTGCTTGTTTTGTGTCGAGGTGCTTTACTCTGAGTTCAGGAGCTGCTTGTTTTGTGTCGAGGTGCTTTACTCTGAGTTCAGGAGCTGCTTGTTTTGTGTCGAGGTGCTTTACTCTGAGTTCAGGAGCTGCTTGTTTTGTGTCGAGGTGCTTTACTCTGAGTTCAGGAGCTGCTTGTTTTGTGTCGAGGTGCTTTACTCTGAGTTCAGGAGCTGCTTGTTTTGTGTTGAGGTGCTTTACTCTGAGTTCAGGAGCTGCTTGTTTTGTGTCGAGGTGCTTTACTCTGAGTTCAGGAGCTGCTTGTTTTGTGTCGAGGTGCTTTACTCTGAGTTCAGGAGCTGCTTGTTTTGTGTTGAGGTGCTTTACTCTGAGTTCAGGAGCTGCTTGTTTTGTGTCGAGGTGTTTTACTCTGAGTTCAGGAGCTGCTTGTTTTGTGTCGAGGTGCTTTACTCTGAGTTCAGGAGCTGCTTGTTTTGTGTCGAGGTGCTTTACTCTGAGTTCAGGAGCTGCTTGTTTTGTGTCGAGGTGTTTTACTCTGAGTTCAGGAGCTGCTTGTTTTGTGTTGAGGTGCTTTACTCTGAGTTCAGGAGCTGCTTGTTTTGCGTCGAGGTGCTTTACTCTGAGTTCAGGAGCTGCTTGTTTTGTGTCGAGGTGCTTTACTCTGAGTTCAGGAGCTGCTTGTTTTGTGTCGAGGTGCTTTACTCTGAGTTCAGGAGCTGCTTGTTTTGTGTTGAGGTGCTTTACTCTGAGTTCAGGAGCTGCTTGTTTTGTGTCGAGGTGCTTTACTCTGAGTTCAGGAGCTGCTTGTTTTGTGTCGAGGTGCTTTACTCTGAGTTCAGGAGCTGCTTGTTTTGTGTCGAGGTGTTTTACTCTGAGTTCAGGAGCTGCTTGTTTTGTGTCGAGGTGCTTTACTCTGAGTGCAGGAGCTGCTTGTTTTGTGTCGAGGTGCTTTACTCTGAGTTCAGGAGCTGCTTGTTTTGTGTCGAGGTGTTTTACTCTGAGTTCAGGAGCTGCTTGTTTTGCGTCGAGGTGCTTTACTCTGAGTTCAGGAGCTGCTTGTTTTGTGTCGAGGTGCTTTACTCTGAGTTCAGGAGCTGCTTGTTTTGTGTCGGGGTGCTTTACTCTGAGTTCAGGAGCTGCTTGTTTTGTGTCGAGGTGCTTTACTCTGAGTTCAGGAGCTGCTTGTTTTGTGTCGAGGTGCTTTACTCTGAGTTCAGGAGCTGCTTGTTTTGTGTCGAGGTGCTTTACTCTGAGTTCAGGAGCTGCTTGTTTTGTGTCGAGGTGCTTTACTCTGAGTTCAGGAGCTGCTTGTTTTGTGTTGAGGTGCTTTACTCTGAGTTCAGGAGCTGCTTGTTTTGTGTCGAGGTGCTTTACTCTGAGTTCAGGAGCTGCTTGTTTTGTGTTGAGGTGCTTTACTCTGAGTTCAGGACCTGCTTGTTTTGTGTCGAGGTGCTTGTTTTGCGTCGAGGTGCTTTACTCTGAGTTCAGGAGCTGCTTGTTTTGTGTTGGGGTGTTTTACTCTGAGTTCAGGAGCTGCTTGTTTTGTGTCGAGGTGCTTTACTCTGAGTTCAGGAGCTGCTTGTTTTGCGTCGATGTGCTTTACTCTGAGTTCAGGAGCTGCTTGTTTTGTGTCGAGGTGCTTTACTCTGAGTTCAGGAGCTGCTTGTTTTGTGTCGAGGTGATTTACTCTGAGTTCAGGAGCTGCTTGTTTTGTGTCGAGGTGCTTTACTCTGAGTTCAGGAGCTGCTTGTTTTGTGTCGAGGTGCTTTACTCTGAGTTCAGGAGCTGCTTGTTTTGTGTCGAGGTGCTTTACTCTGAGTTCAGGAGCTGCTTGTTTTGCGTCGAGGTGCTTTACTCTGAGTTCAGGAGCTGCTTGTTTTGTGTCGAGGTGCTTTACTCTGAGTTCAGGAGCTGCTTGTTTTTTGTCGAGGTGCTTTACTCTGAGTTCAGGAGCTGCTTGTTTTGTGTCGAGGTGCTTTACTCTGAGTTCAGGAGCTGCTTGTTTTGTGTCGAGGTGCTTTACTCTGAGTTCAGGAGCTGCTTGTTTTGCGTCGAGGTGCTTTACTCTGAGTTCAGGAGCTGCTTGTTTTGTGTCGAGGTGCTTTACTCTGAGTTCAGGAGCTGCTTGTTTTGTGTTTGGGTGCTTTACTCTGAGTTCAGGAGCTGCTTGTTTTGTGTTTGGGTGCTTTACTCTGAGTTCAGGAGCTGCTTGTTTTGTGTCGGGGTGCTTTACTCTGAGTTCAGGAGCTGCTTGTTTTGTGTTTGGGTGCTTTACTCTGAGTTCAGGAGCTGCTTGTTTTGTGTCGAGGTGCTTTACTCTGAGTTCAGGAGCTGCTTGTTTTGTGTTGAGGTGCTTTACTCTGAGTTCAGGAGCTGCTTGTTTTGTGTCGAGGTGTTTTACTCTGAGTTCAGGAGCTGCTTGTTTTGTGTCGAGGTGCTTTACTCTGAGTTCAGGAGCTGCTTGTTTTGTGTCGAGGTGCTTTACTCTGAGTTCAGGAGCTGCTTGTTTTGTGTCGAGGTGCTTTACTCTGAGTTCAGGAGCTGCTTGTTTTGTGTCGAGGTGCTTTACTCTGAGTTCAGGAGCTGTTTGTTTTGTGTCGAGGTGCTTTACTCTGAGTTCAGGAGCTGCTTGTTTTGTGTTTGGGTGCTTTACTCTGAGTTCAGGAGCTGCTTGTTTTGTATCGAGGTGCTTTACTCTGAGTTCAGGAGCTGCTTGTTTTGTGTCGAGGTGCTTTACTCTGAGTTCAGGAGCTGCTTGTTTTGTGTCGAGGTGCTTTACTCTGAGTTCAGGAGCTGCTTGTTTTGTGTCGAGGTGCTTTACTCTGAGTTCAGGAGCTGCTTGTTTTGTGTTGAGGTGCTTTACTCTGAGTTCAGGAGCTGCTTGTTTTGTGTCGAGGTGCTTTACTCTGAGTTCAGGAGCTGCTTGTTTTGTGTCGAGGTGTTTTACTCTGAGTTCAGGAGCTGCTTGTTTTGTGTCGAGGTGCTTTACTCTGAGTTCAGGAGCTGCTTGTTTTGTGTTTGGGTGCTTTACTCTGAGTTCAGGAGCTGCTTCTTTTGTATCGAGGTGCTTTACTCTGAGTTCAGGAGCTGCTTGTTTTGTGTCGAGGTGCTTTACTCTGAGTTCAGGAGCTGCTTGTTTTGTGTCGAGGTGCTTTACTCTGAGTTCAGGAGCTGCTTGTTTTGTGTCGAGGTGCTTTACTCTGAGTTCAGGAGCTGCTTGTTTTGTGTTGAGGTGCTTTACTCTGAGTTCAGGAGCTGCTTGTTTTGTGTCGAGGTGCTTTACTCTGAGTTCAGGAGCTGCTTGTTTTGTGTCGAGGTGTTTTACTCTGAGTTCAGGAGCTGCTTGTTTTGTGTTGAGGTGCTTTACTCTGAGTTCAGGAGCTGCTTGTTTTGTGTCGAGGTGCTTTACTCTGAGTTCAGGAGCTGCTTGTTTTGTGTCGAGGTGCTTTACTCTGAGTTCAGGAGCAGCTTGTTTTGTGTCGAGGTGTTTTACTCTGAGTTCAGGAGCTGCTTGTTTTGTGTCGAGGTGCTTTACTCTGAGTTCAGGAGCTGCTTGTTTTGTGTCGAGGTGTTTTACTCTGAGTTCAGGAGCTGCTTGTTTTGTGTCGAGGTGCTTTACTCTGAGTTCAGGAGCTGCTTGTTTTGTGTCGAGGTGCTTTACTCTGAGTTCAGGAGCTGCTTGTTTTGTGTTGAGGTGCTTTACTCTGAGTTCAGGACCTGCTTGTTTTGCGTCGAGGTGCTTTACTCTGAGTTCAGGAGCTGCTTGTTTTGTGTCGAGGTGCTTTACTCTGAGTTCAGGAGCTGCTTGTTTTGTGTCGAGGTGCTTTACTCTGAGTTCAGGAGCTGCTTGTTTTGTGTCGAGGTGCTTTACTCTGAGTTCAGGAGCTGCTTGTTTTGTGTTGAGGTGCTTTACTCTGAGTTCAGGAGCTGCTTGTTTTGTGTCGAGGTGCTTTACTCTGAGTTCAGGAGCTGCTTGTTTTGTGTCGAGGTGTTTTACTCTGAGTTCAGGAGCTGCTTGTTTTGTGTCGAGGTGCTTTACTCTGAGTTCAGGAGCTGCTTGTTTTGTGTCGAGGTGCTTTACTCTGAGTTCAGGAGCTGCTTGTTTTGTGTCGAGGTGCTTTACTCTGAGTTCAGGAGCTGCTTGTTTTGTGTCGAGGTGCTTTACTCTGAGTTCAGGAGGTGCTTGTTTTGTGTCGAGGTGCTTTACTCTGAGTTCAGGAGCTGCTTGTTTTGTGTCGAGGTGCTTTACTCTGAGTTCATGAGCTGCTTGTTTTGTGTCGAGGTGATTTACTCTGAGTTCAGGAGCTGCTTGTTTTGTGTCGAGGTGTTTTACTCTGAGTTCAGGAGCTGCTTGTTTTGTGTCGAGGTGCTTTACTCTGAGTTCAGGAGCTGCTTGTTTTGTGTCGAGGTGCTTTACCCTGAGTTCAGGAGCTGCTTGTTTTGCGTCGAGGTGCTTTACTCTGAGTTCAGGAGCTGTTTGTTTTGTGTCGAGGTGTTTTACTCTGAGTTCAGGAGCTGCTTGTTTTGTGTCGAGGTGCTTTACTCTGAGTTCAGGAGCTGCTTGTTTTGTGTCGAGGTGTTTTACTCTGAGTTCAGGAGCTGCTTGTTTTGTGTCGAGGTGCTTTACTCTGAGTTCAGGAGCTGCTTGTTTTGTGTCGAGGTGCTTTACTCTGAGTTCAGGAGCTGCTTGTTTTGTGTCGAGGTGCTTTACTCTGAGTTCAGGAGCTGCTTGTTTTGTGTCGAGGTGCTTTACTCTGAGTTCAGGAGCTGCTTGTTTTGTGTCGAGGTGCTTTACTCTGAGTTCAGGAGCTGCTTGTTTTGTGTCGAAGTGTTTTACTCTGAGTTCAGGAGCTGCTTGTTTTGCGTCGAGGTGCTTTACTCTGAGTTCAGGAGCTGCTTGTTTTGTGTCGAGGTGCTTTACTCTGAGTTCAGGAGCTGCTTGTTTTGTGTTGAGGTGCTTTACTCTGAGTTCAGGAGCTGCTTGTTTTGTGTCGAGGTGCTTTACTCTGAATTCAGGAGCTGCTTGTTTTGTGTCGAGGTGCTTTACTCTGAGTTCAGGACCTGCTTGTTTTGTGTCGAGGTGCTTTACTCTGAGTTCAGGAGCTGCTTGTTTTGCGTCGAGGTGCTTTACTCTGAGTTCAGGAGCTGCTTGTTTTGTGTCGAGGTGCTTTACTCTGAGTTCAGGAGCTGCTTGTTTTGTGTCGAGGTGCTTTACTCTGAGTTCAGGAGCTGCTTGTTTTGTGTCGAGGTGTTTTACTCTGAGTTCAGGAGCTGCTTGTTTTGTGTCGAGGTGCTTTACTCTGAGTTCAGGAGCTGCTTGTTTTGTGTCGAGGTGCTTTACTCTGAGTTCAGGAGCTGCTTGTTTTGTGTCGGGGTGCTTTACTCTGAGTTCAGGAGCTGCTTGTTTTGTGTCGAGGTGCTTTACTCTGAGTTCAGGAGCTGCTTGTTTTGTGTCGAGGTGCTTTACTCTGAGTTCAGGAGCTGCTTGTTTTGCGTCGAGGTGTTTTACTCTGAGTTCAGGAGCTGCTTGTTTTGTATCGAGGTGCTTTACTCTGAGTTCAGGAGCTGCTTGTTTTGTGTCGAGGTGCTTTACTCTGAGTTCAGGACCTGCTTGTTTTGTGTCGAGGTGCTTTACTCTGAGTTCAGGAGCTGCTTGTTTTGTGTTTGGGTTCTTTACTCTGGGTTCAGGAGCTGCTTGTTTTGTGTCGAGGTGCTTTACTCTGAGTTCAGGAGCTGCTTGTTTTGCGTCGAGGTGCTTTACTCTGAGTTCAGGAGCTGCTTGTTTTGTGTCGGGGTGCTTTACTCTGAGTTCAGGAGCTGCTTGTTTTGTGTCGAGGTGCTTTACTCTGGGTTCAGGAGCTGCTTGTTTTGTGTCGAGGTGCTTTACTCTGAGTTCAGGACCTGCTTGTTTTGCGTCGAGGTGCTTTACTCTGAGTTCAGGAGCTGCTTGTTTTGTGTCGGGGTGCTTTACTCTGAGTTCAGGAGCTGCTTGTTTTGTGTCGAGGTGCTTTACTCTGAGTTCAGGAGCTGCTTGTTTTGTGTCGAGGTGCTTTACTCTGAGTTCAGGAGCTGCTTGTTTTGTGTCGGGTGCTTTACTCTGAGTTCAGGAGCTGCTTGTTTTGTGTCGAGGTGCTTTGACTCTGAGTTCAGGAGCTGCTTGTTTTGTGTCGAGGTGCTTTACTCTGAGTTCAGCAGCTGCTTGTTTTGTGTTTGGGTTCTTTACTCTGAGTTCAGGAGCTGCTTGTTTTGTGTCGAGGTGCTTTACTCTGAGTTCAGGAGCTGCTTGTTTTGTGTCGAGGTGTTTTACTCTGAGTTCAGGAGCTGCTTGTTTTGTGTCGAGGTGCTTTACTCTGAGTTCAGGAGCTGCTTGTTTTGTGTCGAGGTGCTTTACTCTGAGTTCAGGAGCTGCTTGTTTTGTGTCGAGGTGCTTTACTCTGAGTTCAGGAGCTGCTTGTTTTGTATCAGGGTGCTTTACTCTGAGTTCAGGAGCTGCTTGTTTTGTGTCGAGGTGCTTTACTCTGAGTTCAGGAGCTGCTTGTTTTGTGTCGAGGTGCTTTACTCTGAGTTCAGGAGCTGCTTGTTTTGTGTCGAGGTGTTTTACTCTGAGTTCAGGAGCTGCTTGTTTTGTGTCGAGGTGCTTTACTCTGAGTTCAGGAGCTGCTTGTTTTGTGTCGAGGTGCTTTACTCTGAGTTCAGGAGCTGCTTGTTTTGTGTCGAGGTGCTTTACTCTGAGTTCAGGAGCTGCTTGTTTTGTGTCGAGGTGCTTTACTCTGAGTTCAGGAGCTGCTTGTTTTGTGTCGAGGTGCTTTACTCTGAGTTCAGGAGCTGCTTGTTTTGTGTCGAGGTGCTTTACTCTGAGTTCAGGAGCTGCTTGTTTTGTGTCGAGGTGCTTTACTCTGAGTTCAGGAGCTGCTTGTTTTGTGTCGAGGTGCTTTACTCTGAGTTCAGGAGCTGCTTGTTTTGTGTCGAGGTGTTTTACTCTGAGTTCAGGAGCTGCTTGTTTTGTGTCGAGGTGCTTTACTCTGAGTTCAGGAGCTGCTTGTTTTGTGTCGAGGTGCTTTACTCTGAGTTCAGGAGCTGCTTGTTTTGTGTCGAGGTGCTTTACTCTGAGTTCAGGAGCTGCTTGTTTTGTGTCGAGGTGTTTTACTCTGAGTTCAGGAGCTGCTTGTTTTGTGTCGAGGTGTTTTACTCTGAGTTCAGGAGCTGCTTGTTTTGTGTCGAGGTGTTTTACTCTGAGTTCAGGAGCTGCTTGTTTTGTGTCGAGGTGCTTTACTCTGAGTTCAGGAGCTGCTTGTTTTGTGTCGAGGTGCTTTACTCTGAGTTCAGGAGCTGCTTGTTTTGTGTCGAGGTGCTTTACTCTGAGTTCAGGAGCTGCTTGTTTTGTGTCGAGGTGTTTTACTCTGAGTTCAGGAGCTGCTTGTTTTGTGTCGAGGTGCTTTACTCTGAGTTCAGGAGCTGCTTGTTTTGTGTCGAGGTGCTTTACTCTGAGTTCAGGAGCTGCTTGTTTTGTGTCGAGGTGCTTTACTCTGAGTTCAGGAGCTGCTTGTTTTGTGTCGAGGTGCTTGTTTTGTGTCGAGGTGCTTTACTCTGAGTTCAGGAGCTGCTTGTTTTGTGTCGAGGTGCTTTACTCTGAGTTCAGGAGCTGCTTGTTTTGTGTCGAGGTGCTTGTTTTGTGTCGAGGTGCTTTACTCTGAGTTCAGGACTTGCTTGTTTTGTGTCGAGGTGCTTTACTCTGAGTTCAGGAGCTGCTTGTTTTGTGTCGAGGTGTGTGGCAGAGCAGGGCTCTGCCCTTGTAAATATTGGCAGGGATGGGGTTAAATTCTCCTCTCTTCCCAGGTTTATAGTGTCAGGTGGGAATCATTAACAATCAATCAGCACCTAGCCACCTGACATAAAAGGAGGCCTCAGCTCCTCATTAATGAGAGGTAGATGTGGAAGTAAGTGTGGTTTCTTTGTGTGCTGGTTTTTTTGTTAATTTTGCAATCCAGTGAAGGCAAAGCTAAGCCTGGAAGCCTTGTTTTTGTAAGCTTTTACTTTGTGTTTATTGTTTGTGTTTAAGAACCTTTTTGTTTGGCCCTTGTGCCTGTTTATTTTGTGTTTTTTATTTTATAAAAGTCTTTTGTTTGAACTGCAGTCTGTCTCTTGGCCTCATCCCTTGCCCCAATCCTGTCACAGGGTGCTTCGACTCTGAGTTCAGGAGGTGCTTGTTTTGTGTTGAGGTGCTTTACTCTGAGTTCAGGAGCTGTTCTTCTCTTCTAGATGCCTGCCTTTGACTGGTAAGCCAGGCTAGCTAAGTAAGAGCCAGCGCCATCTCGTGTATGCATATTGTCATGCATAAAGAATCGTCATCTTTCGCATCTGTTCACAAGTGAACTCGCTTCTGCCACCTAGTGGCCATTGTTTAAAATGCACCACCTTTGGCTGAGTCATTCCTTCCAAGTTTACATTAATTCTGTGAGCTTAATAATAATAAGACTCCCATTGCCGAGTAGTTTGAACCAGTCCAGGTTTTAACTGTGAGCTAAATACAATAATATTTGAATGCTAAGAGAAACAATTAATACCTTCGGCAGATGTAGGTTATCTGGGCTCAAACTGTAATATGCACGTCTGTTTGGCCAGCAGAGGGCAGCAGACACGGTGAAATGTATTTACAGTTCAAGACTGCGGGAAGGGAACCCAACGTCGTGCTGCGTATGGATAGCTGATTGAAGATAAGCTGCGGTTCACAGTACGAAAATGAATGTAGGAGGTTTGCGTGCAAATTCTTAATTTAGAGAAGTAGGGGAAATCGTTTCTCAAGAAAGGAACTTCTATTACCCAGTTCTGCACAATATTAGCAACTGCCTTACAATGCAAACACAGTATAGATCTAATGCAATATTATACACCTTACAATGCAAACACAGTATAGATCTGATGCAATATTATACACCTTACAATGCAAACACAGTGTAGATCTGATACAATATTATACACCTTACAATGCAAACACAGTATAGATCTGATACAATATTATACACCTTACAATGCAAACACAGTATAGATCTGATGCAATATTATACACCTTACAATGCAAACACAGTATAGATCTGATGCAATGTTACACACCTTACAATGCAACACATAGTATAGTTCTGATACAAAATTATTAACGCTGAGAACGTTTAATATTATTATTAATAAGATAAGAAAGTTTACAAACGAGAGGAGGCCATTCGGCCCATCTTGCTCGTTTGGTTGTTAGTAGCTTATTGATCCCAGAATCTCATCAAGCAGCTTCTTGAAGGATCCCAGGGTGTCAGCTTCAACAACATTACTGGGGAGTTGGTTCCAGACCCTCACAATTCTCTGTGTAAAAAAGTGCCTCCTATTTTCTGTTCTGAATGCCCCTTTATCTGATCTCCATTTGTGACCCCTGGTCCTTGTTTCTTTTTTCAGGTTGAAAAAATCCCCCGGGTTGACATTGTCTATACCTTTTAGGATTTTGAATGCTTGAATCAGATCACCGCGTAGTCTTCTTTGTTCAAGACTGAATAGATTCAATTCTTTTAGCCTGTCTGCATACGACATGCCTTTTAAACCCGGGATAATTCTGGTTGCTCTTCTTTGCATTCTTTCTAGAGCAGCAATATCCTTTTTGTAACGAGGTGACCAGAACTGAACACAATATTCTAGGTGAGGTCTTATTAATGCATTGTAGAGTTTTAACATTACTTCCCTTGATTTAAATTAAACACTTTTCCGAGCATCATGTTGGCCTTTTTTATAGCTTCCTCACATTGTCTAGATGAAGACATTTCTGAGTCAACATAAACTCCTCGGTCTTTTTCATAGTTCCCTCCTTCAATTTCAGTATCTCCCATATGATATTTATAATGCACATTTTTATTGCCTGCATGCAATACTTTACACTTTTCTCTATTAAATGTCATTTGCTATGTGTCTGCCCAGTCCTGAATGCTGTCTAGATCATTTTGAATGACCTTTGCTACTGCAACAGTGTTTGCCACTCCTCCTATTTTTGTGTCGTCTGCAAATTTAACAAGTTTGCTTACTATACCAGAATCTAAATCATTAATGTAGATTAGGAATAGCAGAGGACCTAATACTGATCCCTGTGGTACACCACTGGTTACCTCGCTCCATTTTGAGGTTTCTCCTCTAATCACTACTTTCTGTTTTCTACCTGTTAACCACTCCCTAATCCATGTGCATGCATTTCCTTGAACCCCTACTGCGTTCAGTTTGAGAATTAATCTTTTATGCAGGTCTTTGTCAAAGCTTTCTGGAAATCTAAATAAACCATGTCGTATGCTTTGCAATTATCCATTGTCAATGTTGCGTCCTCAAAAAAATCAAGTAGGTTAGTTGGACACGATCTCCCTTTCCTAAAAACATGCTGACTGTCTCCCAGGATATTGTTACCATATAAGTAATTTTCCATTTTGGATCTTATTATAGTTTCCATAAGTTTACATATAATAGAAGTCAGGCTTATTTGTCTGTAGTTACCTGGTTCGGTTTTGTCTCCCTTTTTGTGGATCGGTATTATGTTTGCAATTCTCCAGTCTGTTAGTACAACCCCTGTGTCAAGAGACTGTTGCATGATCTTGGTTAGCGGTTTGTAAATAACTTCTTTCATTTCTTTGAGTACTATTGGGAGGATCTCATCTGGCCCAGGGGATTTGTTTATTTTAAGAGCTCCTAGTCCCTTTAACACTTCTGCCTCTGTTATGCTAAAGTTATTTAAAACTGGATAGGAACAGGTCGACATGTGGGGCATGTTGTCCGTGTCCTCCTTTGTAAAAACCTGTGAAAAGTAATCATTTAATATATTTGCTATTTTTTTTTCTTCATCTATGATTTTGCCATTTGTGTCTCAGACATTTAACCTCCTCTTTGAATGTTCTCTTGCTGTTATAATATTGGAAAAACATTTTGGAATTGGTTTTAGCCCCCTTAGCAATATTGATTTCTATCTCTCTCTTGGCCTTTCTAACTTCCTTTTTGACTTGCGTTTGCAGTTCCAAGTACTCTTTCTGTGTGCTTTGTTTTTGGTCCCTTTTAAACACTCTGTAAAGTGCCTTTTTTCGCTGAATATTTTTTTTAATTGATCTATTAAACCATTTTGGCCATTTTGTTTTAGATTTAGATTTGTCTACTTTTGGGATGTAATTGTTTTGCACATCAAGTACTACATTTTTAAAAAGACAGCCATCCTTTTTCTGTGGATGTTTTCTCTATTTTACTCCAATCTACTTCTGTTAGTCTCTGTTTCATACCTTCATAGTTTGCTTTTCTAAAATTGCAGTAAGTCACCGCGCATGTGCTTTATTCACTCGGCTGTGTATGAGCATATCGTTCTTGATACATTTTATGTCTTAAGTGGACGTTTGTAGTCTTCAGAAAAAATAATGCTAACACCGAATTTGCTTAAAACGCTGGAATATAGGCCTATGTACTGAGGTGACCGCGCCAGTGTACAGATATGAAAAGCTACGGCAGTATGTTTTCGGTTTAACACAAGCGAATGCCGGGTGGTTGAGGACTTTGCCCGGCGGTACTCGTTTCGTTTGCAAAATGTAACTGAAATGCGTCGAGTCCACCTTAAGACGGTCGCTTCGCCCCTTTGAGTCTTCACACCCCTCGGTGTTTTGTAATCCTGGCTGGTTTCCTGTTTAAAGCAATAGTGTGTATTTTATTCGTGAAGCTATAGGCGTACTGGCACAGACAGACACCGACACAAACACCGCGGTTCACCTCGCTTTGCTACCTTAAGTTAAGCCCCTCTGTCTACCTCAGCACTCGCCTCGGTGTCTCGTGTAATCTGTCACACTGAAGGAGGAAGCGCCGCCGCCGACTCGCCCGTTTATCGCTTCTTGAAGACACGGAGAGCGCTTCAGGTAAATCAATATTATCCAGTCACGAAACAAACTCCTTCGTTTTTTGGTGTTTGCGTGGGTGTGTGTGTGTGCGTCAGTTCTGTTTTAAACGTCCTCCGTCTCTCCCAACGCCGTGCAAAACCAAAAGAAATGGACATGTAAAGGAACATACTTAGTCGAAAATCGAATAAAAAAAAAGTTTTTTTTCTGGTAGCGAGATGCGGGTGTGTGAGTGACTGCTGTTGTCTTATACAGATCCGACACAGATACAATCTTGACAGCCGAGCAGGTAAACGCCAGACTGCTGCTAGGTGAGTGCTGCACTTTGCATTCCTGTCAGACCTCTCGCATCGCTAACGCAGCGCTGCATGAGTCCCTGTCCCACAGCTGTCAGAGGGGGTGGCCTGCAGACACCGAAACCGCAGCACAATACAGTATCCGAAATTGAACTGCGATGCATCGCTTACCCTAAACGCCACGGGGAAGCAGCCGCTGTGAGGGGACAGCGGAGACTGAGAGAGGAGAACTGAGAGAGACTCGGATCGGAACTAAACAAGACAGAAAAACTCCTGGAAACAAGACCGAGAACTCCGCCGCGGAGCTGCAGCGCTCTCATTACAACTCTCTGGTGAGTTACAGTACTCCCCAAGTGATGATGATGATGATGATGATTATTACTACAACACTGTTGACAGTGCTTGTACATTTCTGTAAATGTGTAAGTTTACAGCGTTGTTTTTGTGTGCAAAATCCGTTTTCAGTTACAGCACACAATGTTAGGTCGAGGGTGTGTAATGGGCTGTTTGTTCAGTATTTGCACTCGGGTCCTGTGCATTTATTTACTTGCATGGTTATTGTGCTTTATGAACAATGTGTTATGTGGGTTTGGTATGTTCGGTCACCATTTTCTTCACAACATTTTTAGAAAATGTCAAACAGTTTGTGTGAACTCGAGGGAATTCGAGAAGTTCCTGCGGAAACTTTGAGCAAACACTGAGTGAAGAGGTGCTGTCCCGCAGCAATGGACATTCGCCAAAAGTTTCGCATTTTAGGAATGAGACAATTAAAAGAAATCTATATGAACATCATTTAGAAATTTTATTGAACATCATGTAATCAAAGAAACGACACAATGATATCGCAACAGTCTACCGGAAGCCATAATAGTAGTACAGCATTTCATGTTAAATTTGGAAATGTCACAATGTCCCGTTTTTGTCAGTTTTTCGTTAATGGAAAACTACAAAACGGTGTGTAATTCAATATGTTAACGTGGCATCTTTCAGCAGGTTTTATTCGACTTTATGAAGGAACATTAAATAATTCTATATTAATGAACTGAAGTACTGTGCTGTAAGTAATTTGTTAGAAATACTATTTTTAATACGTTTACAGTACAATACCGTTTTGGTTACTTGTACACAAAGAAGAGATGCGTTTTGAGAAAATATACCTGGTTTATTACGGATCCGATTCTGCTACAGGAATCGGTTCCCGGAAAGCCTGTAATCCGGTTACAGCTGGAATCGGGTTGCGGTTTCAATGGGATTCAAGCGCACGCAGGTTCAGAAGCGAGGCTTGCCGAATGTCAGACTCGGGGACAGGGAGAGATGGACTCTCTTCCCCCGCGCGTTTTGTGTGCGTGGGACAGATAGACAGTCAATAATACCGATGCCGTATTACATATTAATACACAAACATACATTATAAACGACGGTTACTGCAAGCAAAGGAATAGACGATCGACTCTCCAAACCGCGATTCAATCATACTCAATACAGTATTCATTCAAATGGCATTGTCATAGGCCGTTTAATATGAACGTATAATTGTGCGTGTTTTTTATTGTGTGTGGGGGGGGGGGCGTTTCTTCTTTGTTTCTAAGATGCTCAGTCGGCTCCCTCACGATTACACATTTTGATTGTTAAGGGTTCGCCCAAAACACCGAACATCTACCCCTGGCTGTTCAGAGAGATCACCGAGAAAAT
Organism: Acipenser ruthenus; assembly: GCF_902713425.1. Classification (NCBI taxonomy): domain Eukaryota; kingdom Metazoa; phylum Chordata; class Actinopteri; order Acipenseriformes; family Acipenseridae; genus Acipenser; species Acipenser ruthenus. Next base: position 2,761,199 of record NC_081223.1, read on the forward strand.
GGTTGGAGTGGCAAAACAGGGGAGTTAACCCTCCATAATTACATCCACCACCACCCCCCCCCCCCCCCCCCCCCCCCCCCCCCCCGTGATTGAATCCAGATGTCTGTGACGTGTGGAATTCCGCCAGCAAGGCAAGACTCACAGACCCCCAGAGTGTCCCTAATCGGGAACACGTTTACTGCGTGGGTGCTTTGAAAGCAGACCCCCTCCCCCTATGGGACCGAAGAGAGGCGGGGTTCTGCTTTTAAAGCCCCTCACGCTGCAACCGTGTTTCTGATGAGGGGGCTCAGATAAACCCTGCAGGAATTCCTGCTGGAGAAACGTGTGTGTGTGTCTGATACCAGGGCGTAACACTCTAGTATTATTAATATTGAAATGATCAGGAGCCAGTTTGGGCAGGGTTACAAACTCACATTAGCCCTGCTGCTGCTGCACCCAGTCCTGGGGCTCAGAACTCCCCTCAATGAAGCATTTAGGAGGCAGTGTGGTCCAGTGGTTAAAGTCCAGGGATTGTAACCAGAAGGTCACGGGTTCAAATCCCACCTCTGCCACTGACTGACTCGCTGTGTGACCCTGAGCAAGTCATTTCACCTCCTTGTGCTCCACCCTGCGGATGAGATGTTAAATCAACGTCCTATTGTAAGTGACTCTGGATATAATGCACAGTTCACAGCCTACCTCTGTAAAGTGCTTTGTGATGGTGGTCCACTATGAAAGACGCTGTATAAAATAAAGATATTATTATTTGGAAAACTTCATGGCTAATTAACATAAAGCACAGCACTGCCAGTTAAGAACATTCTGCAAATCTAGAGGTCATTTACACAAACAAACTAAGAATAAAAATAAACTTACTGTGGCAATAAAACTGCTTTGGATTACCAAAAACGTGCTTACTCAAATATTCTTAGTGAAAATGTGTTCACTGAAATGTTGCCCACAATTGTATTGGTGGTTGGTCATGTATCGTCATTTGAAACAATAGTACATGGAAAACTACAAAGTGGTGTGTAATTCAATATCTAACGTAACATTATTCAGCAGGTTTCATTCGACTTTATGAAGCAAAACTAGTTTATTCTATAGGGTGATGCAACACTTTTGGCCAGAGCTGTACAAGGCCTCTTGTTACACAAACACTGCAGCTTTCCTCAGTGAAGAAACACGAGCAAACCCCAGAGACAGGCTTTCCTCTGCACAGAAACACTAGCAAACCCCAGAGACAGGCTTTCCTCTGTGCAGAAACACTAGCAAACCCCAGAGACAGGCTTTCCTCTGCACAGAAACACTAGCAAACCCCAGAGACAGGCTTTCCTCTGCGCAGAAACACTAGCAAACCCCAGAGACAGGCTTTCCTCTGCGCAGAAACACTAGCAAACCCCAGAGACAGGCTTTCCTCTGCACAGAAACACTAGCAAACTCCAGAGACAGGCTTTCCTCCGCACAGAAACACTAGCAAACCCCAGAGACAGGCTTTCCTCTGCACAGAAACACTAGCAAACCCCAGAGACAGGCTTTCCTCTGCACAGAAACACTAGCAAACCCCAGAGACAGGCTTTCCTCTGTGCAGAAACACTAGCAAACCCCAGAGACATGCTTTCCTCTGTGCAGAAACACTAGCAAACCCCAGAGACATGCTTTCCTCTGCACAGAAACACTAGCAAACCCCAGAGACAGGCTTTCCTCCGCACAGAAACACTAGCAAACCCCAGAGACAGGCTTTCCTCCGCACAGAAACACGAGCAAACCCCAGAGACATGCTTTCCTCTGCACAGAAACACTAGCAAACCCCAGAGACATGCTTTCCTCTGCACAGAAACACTAGCAAACCCCAGAGACAGGCTTTCCTCTGCGCAGAAACACTAGCAAACCCCAGAGACAGGCTTTCCTCTGCACAGAAACACTAGCAAACCCCAGAGACAGGCTTTCCTCTGCTCAGAAACACTAGCAAACCCCAGAGACATGCTTTCCTCTGCTCAGAAACACTAGCAAACCCCAGAGACAGGCTTTCCTCTGCTCAGAAACACTAGCAAACCCCAGAGACATGCTTTCCTCTGCACAGAAACACGAGCAAACCCCAGAGACAGGCTTTCCTCTGCACAGAAACATTAGCAAACTCCAGAGACAGGCTTTCCTCTGCACAGAAACACTAGCAAACCCCAGAGACAGGCTTTCCACTGTGCAGAAACACTAGCAAACTCCAGAGACAGGCTTTCCTCTGCACAGAAACACTAGCAAACCCCAGAGACAGGCTTTCCTCTGCACAGAAACACTAGCAAACCCCAGAGACAGGCTTTCCACTGTGCAGAAACACTAGCAAACCCCAGAGACATGCTTTCCTCTGCACAGAAACACTAGCAAACCCCAGAGACATGCTTTCCTCTGCTCAGAAACACTAGCAAACTCCAGAGACAGGCTTTCCTCTGCACAGAAACACGAGCAAACCCCAGAGACAGGCTTTCCTCTGCACAGAAACACGAGCAAACCCCAGAGACAGGCTTTCCTCTGCTCAGAAACACTAGCAAACCCCAGAGACAGGCTTTCCTCTGCGCAGAAACACTAGCAAACCCCAGAGACAGGCTTTCCTCTGCACAGAAACACTAGCAAACCCCAGAGACAGGCTTTCCTCTGTGCAGAAACACTAGCAAACTCCAGAGACAGGCTTTCCTCTGCACAGAAACACTAGCAAACCCCAGAGACAGGCTTTCCTCTGCGCAGAAACACTAGCAAACCCCAGAGACAGGCTTTCCTCTGCACAGAAACACTAGCAAACCCCAGAGACAGGCTTTCCTCTGCTCAGAAACACTAGCAAACCCCAGAGACAGGCTTTCCTCTGCTCAGAAACACTAGCAAACCCCAGAGACAGGCTTTCCTCTGCACAGAAACACTAGCAAACCCCAGAGACAGGCTTTCCTCTGCACAGAAACACTAGCAAACCCCAGAGACAGGCTTTCCTCAGCTCAGAAACACTAGCAAACCCCAGAGACAGGCTTTCCTCCGCTCAGAAACACTAGCAAACCCCAGAGACAGGCTTTCCTCTGCGCAGAAACACTAGCAAACCCCAGAGACAGGCTTTCCTCTGCACAGAAACACTAGCAAACCCCAGAGACAGGCTTTCCTCTGCACAGAAACACGAGCAAACCCCAGAGACAGGCTTTCCTCTGCTCAGAAACACTAGCAAACCCCAGAGACATGCTTTCCTCTGCACAGAAACACTAGCAAACCCCAGAGACATGCTTTCCTCTGCACAGAAACACTAGCAAACCCCAGAGACAGGCTTTCCTCTGCTCAGAAACACTAGCAAACCCCAGAGACAGGCTTTCCTCTGCACAGAAACACTAGCAAACCCCAGAGACAGGCTTTCCTCTGCACAGAAACACTAGCAAACCCCAGAGACAGGCTTTCCTCTGCACAGAAACACGAGCAAACCCCAGAGACAGGCTTTCCTCTGCGCAGAAACACTAGCAAACCCCAGAGACAGGCTTTCCACTGTGCAGAAACACTAGCAAACCCCAGAGACAGGCTTTCCTCTGCACAGAAACACGAGCAAACCCCAGAGACAGGCTTTCCTCTGCACAGAAACACTAGCAAACCCCAGAGACAGGCTTTCCTCTGCACAGAAACACTAGCAAACCCCAGAGACAGGCTTTCCTCTGCTCAGAAACACTAGCAAACTCCTGAGACAGGCTTTCCTCTGCGCAGAAACACTAGCAAACCCCAGAGACAGGCTTTCCTCTGCACAGAAACACTAGCAAACCCCAGAGACAGGCTTTCCTCTGCTCAGAAACACTAGCAAACTCCTGAGACAGGCTTTCCTCTGCGCAGAAACACTAGCAAACCCCAGAGACAGGCTTTCCTCTGCACAGAAACACTAGCAAACCCCAGAGACAGGCTTTCCTCTGCTCAGAAACACTAGCAAACTCCTGAGACAGGCTTTCCTCTGCGCAGAAACACTAGCAAACCCCAGAGACATGCTTTCCTCTGCACAGAAACACTAGCAAACCCCAGAGACAGGCTTTCCTCTGTGCAGAAACACTAGCAAACCCCAGAGACAGGCTTTCCTCTGCTCAGAAACACTAGCAAACTCCTGAGACAGGCTTTCCTCTGCGCAGAAACACTAGCAAACCCCAGAGACAGGCTTTCCTCTGCACAGAAACACTAGCAAACCCCAGAGACAGGCTTTCCTCTGCTCAGAAACACTAGCAAACTCCTGAGACAGGCTTTCCTCTGCGCAGAAACACTAACAAACCCCAGAGACATGCTTTCCTCTGCACAGAAACACTAGCAAACCCCAGAGACAGGCTTTCCTCTGCACAGAAACACTAGCAAACCCCAGAGACAGGCTTTCCTCTGCTCAGAAACACTAGCAAACCCCAGAGACAGGCTTTCCTCTGCACAGAAACACTAGCAAACCCCAGAGACAGGCTTTCCTCTGCACAGAAACACGAGCAAACCCCAGAGACAGGCTTTCCTCTGCTCAGAAACACTAGCAAACCCCAGAGACATGCTTTCCTCTGCACAGAAACACTAGCAAACCCCAGAGACATACTTTCCTCTGCACAGAAACACTAGCAAACCCCAGAGACAGGCTTTCCTCTGCTCAGAAACACTAGCAAACCCCAGAGACAGGCTTTCCTCTGCACAGAAACACTAGCAAACCCCAGAGACAGGCTTTCCTCTGCACAGAAACACTAGCAAACCCCAGAGACAGGCTTTCCTCTGCACAGAAACACGAGCAAACCCCAGAGACAGGCTTTCCTCTGCGCAGAAACACTAGCAAACCCCAGAGACAGGCTTTCCACTGTGCAGAAACACTAGCAAACCCCAGAGACAGGCTTTCCTCTGCACAGAAACACGAGCAAACCCCAGAGACAGGCTTTCCTCTGCACAGAAACACTAGCAAACCCCAGAGACAGGCTTTCCTCTGCACAGAAACACTAGCAAACCCCAGAGACAGGCTTTCCTCTGCTCAGAAACACTAGCAAACTCCTGAGACAGGCTTTCCTCTGCGCAGAAACACTAGCAAACCCCAGAGACAGGCTTTCCTCTGCACAGAAACACTAGCAAACCCCAGAGACAGGCTTTCCTCTGCTCAGAAACACTAGCAAACTCCTGAGACAGGCTTTCCTCTGCGCAGAAACACTAGCAAACCCCAGAGACAGGCTTTCCTCTGCACAGAAACACTAGCAAACCCCAGAGACAGGCTTTCCTCTGCTCAGAAACACTAGCAAACTCCTGAGACAGGCTTTCCTCTGCGCAGAAACACTAGCAAACCCCAGAGACATGCTTTCCTCTGCACAGAAACACTAGCAAACCCCAGAGACAGGCTTTCCTCTGTGCAGAAACACTAGCAAACCCCAGAGACAGGCTTTCCTCTGCTCAGAAACACTAGCAAACTCCTGAGACAGGCTTTCCTCTGCGCAGAAACACTAGCAAACCCCAGAGACAGGCTTTCCTCTGCACAGAAACACTAGCAAACCCCAGAGACAGGCTTTCCTCTGCTCAGAAACACTAGCAAACTCCTGAGACAGGCTTTCCTCTGCGCAGAAACACTAACAAACCCCAGAGACATGCTTTCCTCTGCACAGAAACACTAGCAAACCCCAGAGACAGGCTTTCCTCTGCACAGAAACACTAGCAAACCCCAGAGACAGGCTTTCCTCTGCTCAGAAACACTAGCAAACTCCTGAGACAGGCTTTCCTCTGCACAGAAACACTAGCAAACCCCAGAGACATGCTTTCCTCTGCACAGAAACACTAGCAAACCCCAGAGACAGGCTTTCCTCTGTGCAGAAACACTAGCAAACCCCAGAGACAGGCTTTCCTCTGCGCAGAAACACTAGCAAACTCCTGAGACAGGCTTTCCTCTGCGCAGAAACACTAGCAAACCCCAGAGACAGGCTTTCCTCTGCACAGAAACACGAGCAAACCCCAGAGACAGGCTTTCCTCTGCACAGAAACACTAGCAAACCCCAGAGACATGCTTTCCTCTGCACAGAAACACTAGCAAACCCCAGAGACATGCTTTCCTCTGCACAGAAACACTAGCAAACCCCAGAGACAGGCTTTCCTCTGCTCAGAAACACTAGCAAACTCCAGAGACAGGCTTTCCTCTGCACAGAAACACGAGCAAACCCCAGAGACAGGCTTTCCTCTGCACAGAAACACTAGCAAACTCCAGAGACAGGCTTTCCTCTGCACAGAAACACTAGCAAACCCCAGAGACATGCTTTCCTCTGCACAGAAACACGAGCAAACCCCAGAGACAGGCTTTCCTCTGCACAGAAACACTAGCAAACTCCAGAGACAGGCTTTCCTCTGCACAGAAACACTAGCAAACCCCAGAGACAGGCTTTCCTCTGCGCAGAAACACTAGCAAACCCCAGAGACAGGCTTTCCTCTGCACAGAAACACTAGCAAACTCTAGAGACAGGCTTTCCTCTGCACAGAAACACTAGCAAACCCCAGAGACAGGCTTTCCTCTGCACAGAAACACGAGCAAACCCCAGAGACATGCTTTCCTCTGCACAGAAACACTAGCAAACCCCAGAGACATGCTTTCCTCTGCACAGAAACACGAGCAATCCCCAGAGACAGGCTTTCCTCTGCACAGAAACACTAGCAAACCCCAGAGACAGGCTTTCCTCTGCACAGAAACACGAGCAAACCCCAGAGACATGCTTTCCTCTGCTCAGAAACACTAGCAAACTCCAGAGACAGGCTTTCCTCTGCACAGAAACACGAGCAAACCCCAGAGACATGCTTTCCTCTGCTCAGAAACACTAGCAAACCCCAGAGACAGGCTTTCCTCTGCACAGAAACACTAGCAAACCCCAGAGACATGCTTTCCTCTGCACAGAAACACGAGCAAACCCCAGAGACATGCTTTCCTCTGCTCAGAAACACGAGCAAACTCCAGAGACAGGCTTTCCTCTGCACAGAAACACGAGCAAACCCCAGAGACAGGCTTTCCTCTGCACAGAAACACTAGCAAACCCCAGAGACATGCTTTCCTCTGCGCAGAAACAAACCCCAGAGACAGGCTTTCCTCTGCACAGAAACACTAGCAAACCCCAGAGACAGGCTTTCCTCTGTGCAGAAACACTAGCAAACCCCAGAGACAGGCTTTCCTCTGTGCAGAAACACTAGCAAACTCCAGAGACAGGCTTTCCTCTGCACAGAAACACGAGCAAACCCCAGAGACAGGCTTTCCTCTGCACAGAAACACTAGCAAACCCCAGAGACAGGCTTTCCTCTGCACAGAAACACTAGCAAACCCCAGAGACAGGCTTTCCTCTGCACAGAAACACTAGCAAACCCCAGAGACAGGCTTTCCTCTGCTCAGAAACACTAGCAAACCCCAGAGACAGGCTTTCCTCTGCGCAGAAACACTAGCAAACTCCAGAGACAGGCTTTCCTCTGCACAGAAACACTAGCAAACCCCAGAGACAGGCTTTCCTCCGCTCAGAAACACTAGCAAACCCCAGAGACAGGCTTTCCTCTGCGCAGAAACACTAGCAAACCCCAGAGACAGGCTTTCCTCTGCACAGAAACACTAGCAAACCCCAGAGACAGGCTTTCCTCTGCGCAGAAACACTAGCAAACCCCAGAGACAGGCTTTCCTCTGCGCAGAAACACGAGCAAACCCCAGAGACAGGCTTTCCTCTGCACAGAAACACTAGCAGGCAGCTGCAGCTGACTCTCATGCCACGGCTTCACCCCTCAAAGCAACCAGGCCTGCTCTGGCTTGCACTGACCTAGCAGATTGGGGAGGGGTAACAGACTGCCGGGGGCTCTGTACTAACTCATGGTTTCTACATGCTGGTAACAGTTCAGAGGAAACATCTGATAAAAACAGCATAGGCTTATATGGCAATGTTAAAAAAAAAAAAAAAAAATGTAACCGCGGCACGTTTTCAAAGTATGCTGTCAGGCCGCACTTCTAGCTTTGACAGTTTCCATGCCAGGTAAAACTGTCAGGATGAAGCAGAGAAGCGTTTCAGCTCGCACTTCTTCAGTGCTCAGTCTGCTGTGCATATTCAACACATCACAAGACAGTCAAAAAGGACAAATAGATCATGCATGTCAGTCATATCCAGCCTTGCATGTCAGTCATATCCAGCCTTGCATGTCAGTCATATCCAGCCTTGCATGTCAGTCATATCCAGCCTTGCATGTCAGTCATATACAGCCAAGCCTCATTCACAATTTTCAGTATGATGAAAACATTGATGATCCTGACATATATGAACAGCATGTACAGAAAGAATTAGAAATGAAATGTTGAATCACAATTTAATATGCAAGTGAAAGCATGCAAGTGTGACATGCTGATAGACGGATGTACGGACAGACAGACACCTCTAATCCCCAGAATCTGATCCTCTCAATACCCTGTGCTAAATAATGATAATACTGAGTGTCATGACAATGAGATAAGCCGTTCAGCAGACAGAAGGAGAAAGGAAGTGTGACACTGTAGGGAATGAAAAAAAAGCAAAAACCTTTAGCTGGAATAATGAATTCTAGAGAGGCCTAAATAGTCAGAGACCAGTTTATTACACTACAGAGATGGAAATAAGACTCCCATTGCATAGCAGTGCGATCCATTCCTGGTTTTACTATGAGTGTAATAAGACACACCTAGGCTCGTTACCTGTACACTGGAGCTAATCAAGCTCGTAGTAAAACCTGGAATGGGCAAAACTGCTATGCAACAGGAGTCTTACTTCCATCCTTGCACTAAAATAGAAACTAACCTACAGTAATAATAGTTGCAAAAAAGCCAGTTTATAAAAATGCCTTCATGTTGGTCTTTGTGAGTTCTTGTCTTTGTGATTAATTTCGGTCCTACCACATCAAAGCGCAGCACCTTCGATTTGTCAGCTTTAGCGCCTCATTTGACAGACGGCTAGCTTTGACCTTTCCTGGACTGCTAAAGTAAATATTGAACGCAGGGGATAAGATTTATTTTCACACAGCCTTGGCTTTGAGGACCAGTATTGTTCAGCAAAGTCAAACAGCCTTGCTATCGGCGACAAGGTGAAAACCAGCTTCCAGGAAGAGCGCGCTGGAGAGTGAAACGTGCACACAGAGGAGACTCGGAGAACAAGTGGATACAGAGTGGATCATAATCCGGGGGTCTATGGAGTCTGTCTGACTTTATTACTGTAGAGTTCTGCTTATAACAGGGATAGAAATAAGACTCCTATTGCATAGCAGTTTCACCCATTCCAGGTTTTACTACCAGCTTGATTAGTGTGTAGGTGACAAGCTGAGGTGTGTCATTGTGATGAAGCTTGTTAAGGATTTTTTTAGCACAAATGTTTGGATGTGTAAGATCTGGGGGCTGTATGTCTGTCTGCCTGTATGTCACTCTTATATTAGTATATATATTTAGAGAAGTGCTTCTCCAATTGTGATTAAACTGTCTTAGAACAAGTTATTGAGTGTATAGTAATCTGGGGATGTGGAGTCTGTCTGTCTGTCTGTCTGTCACACTTCTGTTATTTCGTCATTTAACTAGAGAACCCCTTGTCAGATTCGGATGAACATTCTTTAGCACCACATCTGATAAGAATCCTGTGTCCTGGTTTGCTATCTGCTATCTTCTCTCACTTGCTTAAAAAGCTTATCTCATGAGAAAAGCATCCCAATTTTAGACACAAAACATTACTGAATTAGCCAATCCCAATACATTCAAAACGTCACTGAATTAGCCAATCCCAATGCATTCAAAACATCACTGAATTAGCCAATCCCACAGTTTCAAAACGTCACTGAATTAGCCAATTGCGATGCACTTACTGTAGCATATTCTACCCCTCCTTCTTTGCAGGCGATCTTGCTTGTCTGCCCGCTGGAATTGTTTTACCTGCTCTAGCTCTGGTGCTACACTTTGTTATAGAAATCTCTCTTTGGAGGCCTTGCTTTCACATAGCGCTGCACTTCCTACAATATCTTATTTCCTGTAACCAACCTGCTGCTCCCCCTACTCACTGACTTGCAGTCAGCCAGAAAAAGACCCAGAACGCAGTGCTTAGGTGCCCTATGAAGTGCGAGTGTAACAGATCTCCTGCAAGGAAGGTATGGACACGAGGGCTCTCTCTCTCTCTCCCTCTCTCTCTCTCTCTCTCTCTCTCTCTCTCTCTCTCTCTCTCTCTCTCTCTCTCTCTCTTGTTATTTTTGTTGTTGTTTTTTTCCATTCATCTAAATTTCAAACTCCTCTTGCCAATTAACTTAACCCCTGATGCATTTCCTTCAGAACTGTCAGAGGCTCAGTTGGAATACACAGTGGCTGGAGCATGAGTCTGCAAGCAGGGCACCAGGGGGTTTATATAGAGAGTAATAAATGGGCTGCAGTGAATTACAAGGTTAGAGTTGCATCGAGGGGTTCTGGTGACACCGTAAACTACGAGAGCAAAGCTTGAGTGTTTCATGATGAACTCACCTGAACCCTGAGAGGCAGTTCTAAGCTAAAGTAATTCACCACTTTGAAGGTTTATATCAAAGGCAGTTTTTTCCATTGTGGTTTTGTGTTCCTATTCTCTGATGAGCGATTCTCTGGCTCTGGGGATTTCAAAACAGGACAACAGCTCTTTCGATAATAGATCAGTCAGTTGCTGCGTCTCTTTTGATAATGGATCAGTCCGTTGCTGCGTCTCTTTCGATAATGGATCAGCCCGTTGCTGCGTCTCTTTTGATAATGGATCAGTCCGTTGCTGCGTCTCTTTCGATAATGGATCAGTCCGTTGCTGCGTCTCTTTCGATAATGGATCAGCCCGTTGCTGCGTCTCTTTTGATAATGGATCAGTCCGTTGCTGCGTCTCTTTCGATAATGGATCAGTCCGTTGCTGCGTCTCTTTCGATAATGGATCAGCCCGTTGCTGCGTCTCTTTTGATAATGGATCAGCCCGTTGCTGCGTCTCTTTTGATAATGGATCAGTCCGTTGCTGCGTCTCTTTTGATAATGGATCAGTCCGTTGCTGCGTCTCTTTTGATAATGGATCAGTCCGTTGCTGCGTCTCTTTTGATAATGAATCAGTCCGTTGCTGCGTCTCTTTTGATAATGGATCAGCCTGTTGCCGTTCCTGTGAGGGTTCAGTCAGTAAGAGCAGTGCCAGGAAGGAAGCAGCTCTCATGGCTTGTTTTTGTAGCTCTGAGGAGCTGGGATGCGAGTCCAGACTGAGTGTGTAGAAGTGAGAGTGTGGGAAACAGCATTGAAACAGTGTCAGCATTTTTTCCATCTCAATGTTAATTATGAAGACTGCTCTCCATCACCGCTCCCCCACTGCCTCCCTCAACTCATAAAATACAATGTCAGGTAACACCATAAATATAATGAAGCTGTAATTGAGGCAATCAGTAATTGTAACACACACTTTAATACACTTCTCATTGAGCATGGGCTTGAGACGCGGTCCAGCCCTGCATTGAAATCACATGGGGGGGTCTAATGGGGGGGGGGGCGAAAGAGACTGGGGGCTGTGAGGGGGGGGTTGCGCTGTGAGGCACCACCCAGGTCCTTCCTGACAAAAACAAGCTGCTGTCCTGTACAGGGTGGGGCACACTGTAAACATTATTTATCAAACAACTACAGGAACTGGAGCCGACCATCGATGTATGAATCCGCCTGATGTAAACATGTGGTGGTGTGCAGTGTGTGTGTATTACATGCGTGTGTGCATTCCCAGCTGTGCACTGTGTGTATCTTACAGATTTATACTGAGAGCGTCGTCTTCTGGGATTGAGATCTGCTCCGGTCTCAGAAAGATAAACCAGGATCAGGCCAGGCCAGTACGACCGCTTCTTCCTCCTCTTCTCTTATGATCTGCTCCGGTCTCAGAAAGAGAAGTGTTTTAAAGTAATGTTTTCTGCTTTCTTTCTTACTGGTCATTTTTGGTTCTATCTTGTGAACGTCTCATTGAAATGCTGGGAAACTTGGTACGGGCATTCCTTGACCCCCAAGAAAGGGGCGGGAGGGGTGAGTGTTAATCAGAATCTCGTCATTCTGGCCTCCGATTGGTTGGTCTAAGTAAGGCATTGCAGTGTGTTCAGGGCAGGCTCACAGCACGGTTCATGTAAAAACTGCAGGAGGTTCTGTAGCAGTTTAAGGGAAGTGAAGCACACTGAGTAGCGCTATGATCTCCATGAGTTTCTGTCTTATTATCTGTGTAGCGGGAAGCAGCACTCTGGGTAAGGCGGTTAGTTTCACATCCATAATTGTGGCTAAATAAAGTAATCATTTGAAAACACACACACACAGACACGTACACACACACACACACACACACACAAACACAGACACGTACAGATACAGATACACACATACAGACACGTACACACACACACACACAAACACAGACACGTACAGATACACACAGACACGTACAGATACACACACACACACACACAGACACGTACAGATACACACAGACACGTACATACACACACACACACAGAGACACATACAGATACACACACACACACACACACAAACACAGACACTTACAGATACATACACACACACACACACACCAGAAACATAATCGCTGAGTCAGGTCCTCATAAGATCCCCACAATAATACCCACAAGCATAATAAAACACACATAGACACACGCAGACACAGAGACTCACAAACATGTACAAACAGACATACAGACACAAGCACAGACATGCAAAGACACAGACAAACACACAAAGACAGACACACACACACACACACACACACACACAGACACACAGACTCGCATGCATTGTGGCCGTTGTTCTCTGTGTTAAAGTGACAGGGAAACAAATGGCTTCCTTTGCTTTATCTGATCGTGGCACACAGGCCTAACTGACATAACAACCTGCTCTGCAATCCCTTCACAGTGGAGCTCCCTCAACTGCACCAAATCCTATACAATGAGAGGAGAGCCCCAGGGAGCGTCTCCAAACTCTGGAAGATAACCAAACAGGCAAAAACCTTTGTGTGGATCTCTGTTCTCCACAGAGTCTGAGAAAAGCAGTGATCATCACAAACTGCTATTAAAAAGGGCAGCAGTGTGGAGTAGCGGTCAGGGCTCTGGACTCTTGACCGGAGAGTTGTGGGTTCAATCCCTGGTGGGTGACACTGCTGCTGTACCCTTGAGCAAGGTACTGTACCTAGATTGCTCCAGTAAAAAAAAAAACCCAACTGTATAAATGGGTAGTTGTATGTAAAATAATGTGATATTATTTTTAGTCTGCTAAGAAATAAATAATAATAATAATAAACTAATAATGAACTGCTATTAAACACACTGTACTCATGAACTGCTATTAAACACACTGTACTCATGAACTGCTATTAAACACACTGTACTAAATGATGAATGTTGTTTTAAAATAAGGTGGTTTGTTAGAAGTTAGTGTTCTTTTCTTCTTCGTGCATCTGTGAGTATAAATAATTATTGTAATTCCGAGCTCTGTTGTAGATTTCAACAAAGATATTTAATTCAATACAGTCAAACAGCTGGGTATTCCAGGTCATAACTGAATCAACAAGACAATACAATGTTGGGGTTAATATAGACTTAACCTTATGACATCACCCCTTATACCTATCAGAATATCACTGACCACGTGGGTGCACGTCCGTTTTTATTACCTTCAGTGATTGTAACACTGTTTGATGCTCCACTTAGGAAACCCTGGTGTTATAAAGATAAGGAAGGAAGGAGACTGTTTATTAAACACAAATTGTCTTTCACTAACTAACTAAATGAATCCCAAATACTAACAATCTAAAACTAAACATTTAATCTTTTAAACTATAGTTTCCCAAGTGCATGTTTCTCCAACAATGAGATAATAATGGAACTCCTGAGGCGATATAGCCTGAGGCTGCGGCTTGAGAGCATTATCTGAGCGAGGGGGCTCCATTACCACTATTACAGTACAACCATTAGAGTCATTGTAAGAGTCATTTATTTATTCACCTCTTTGTCTGAAATACTCCTTGTAGTCCCTGAAAGACTGTAGAGAGCGGGTTCAAGCCCCATGTGTTTGCTCAGTAAGCAGTGGTTTCAGAGCGGGTTCAAGCCCCATGTGTTTGCTCAGTAAGCAGTGGTTTCAGAGCTGGTTCAAGCCCCATGTGTTTGCTCAGTAAGCAGTGGTTTCAGAGCTGGTTCAAGCCCCATGTGTTTGCTCAGTAAGCAGTGGTTTCAGAGCGGGTTCAAGCCCCATGTGCTTGCTCAGTAAGCAGTGGTTTCAGAGCTGGTTCAAGCCCCATGTGTTTGCTCAGTAAGCAGTGGTTTCAGAGCTGGTTCAAGCCCCATGTGTTTGCTCAGTAAGCAGTGGTTTCAGAGCGGGTTCAAGCCCCATGTGTTTGCTCAGTAAGCAGTGGTTTCAGAGCTGGTTCAAGCCCCATGTGTTTGCTCAGTAAGCAGTGGTTTCAGAGCAGGTTCAAGCCCCATGTGTTTGCTCAGTAAGCAGTGGTTTCAGAGCGGGTTCAAGCCCCATGTGTTTGCTCAGTAAGCAGTGGTTTCAGAGCAGGTTCAAGCCCCATGTGTTTGCTCAGTAAGCAGTGGTTTCAGAGCGGGTTCAAGCCCCATGTGTTTGCTCAGTAAGCAGTGGTTTCAGAGCTGGTTCAAGCCCCATGTGTTTGCTCAGTAAGCAGTGGTTTCAGAGCTGGTTCAAGCCCCATGTGTTTGCTCAGTAAGCAGTGGTTTCAGAGCGGGTTCAAGCCCCATGTGTTTGCTCAGTAAGCAGTGGTTTCAGAGCGGGTTCAAGCCCCATGTGTTTGCTCAGTAAGCAGTGGTTTCAGAGCTGGTTCAAGCCCCATGTGTTTGCTCAGTAAGCAGTGGTTTCAGAGCGGGTTCAAGCCCCATGTGTTTGCTCAGTAAGCAGTGGTTTCAGAGCTGGTTCAAGCCCCATGTGTTTGCTCAGTAAGCAGTGGTTTCAGAGCTGGTTCAAGCCCCATGTGTTTGCTCAGTAAGCAGTGGTTTCAGAGCTGGTTCAAGCCCCATGTGTTTGCTCAGTAAGCAGTGGTTTCAGAGCGGGTTCAAGCCCCATGTGTTTGCTCAGTAAGCAGTGGTTTCAGAGCGGGTTCAAGCCCCATGTGTTTGCTCAGTAAGCAGTGGTTTCAGAGCGGGTTCAAGCCCCATGTGTTTGCTCAGTAAGCAGTGGTTTCAGAGCTGGTTCAAGCCCCATGTGTTTGCTCAGTAAGCAGTGGTTTCAGAGCTGGTTCAAGCCCCATGTGTTTGCTCAGTAAGCAGTGGTTTCAGAGCGGGTTCAAGCCCCATGTGTTTGCTCAGTAAGCAGTGGTTTCAGAGCGGGTTCAAGCCCCATGTGTTTGCTCAGTAAGCAGTGGTTTCAGAGCTGGTTCAAGCCCCATGTGTTTGCTCAGTAAGCAGTGGTTTCAGAGCGGGTTCAAGCCCCATGTGTTTGCTCAGTAAGCAGTGGTTTCAGAGCTGGTTCAAGCCCCATGTGTTTGCTCAGTAAGCAGTGGTTTCAGAGCTGGTTCAAGCCCCATGTGTTTGCTCAGTAAGCAGTGGTTTCAGAGCTGGTTCAAGCCCCATGTGTTTGCTCAGTAAGCAGTGGTTTCAGAGCGGGTTCAAGCCCCATGTGTTTGCTCAGTAAGCAGTGGTTTCAGAGCGGGTTCAAGCCCCATGTGTTTGCTCAGTAAGCAGTGGTTTCAGAGCGGGTTCAAGCCCCATGTGTTTGCTCAGTAAGCAGTGGTTTCAGAGCTGGTCCAAGCCCCATGTGTTTGCTCAGTAAGCAGTGGTTTCAGAGCGGGTTCAAGCCCCATGTGTTTGCTCAGTAAGCAGTGGTTTCAGAGCGGGTTCAAGCCCCATGTGTTTGCTCAGTAAGCAGTGGTTTCAGAGCTGGTTCAAGCCCCATGTGCTTGCTCAGTAAGCAGTGGTTTCAGAGCGGGTTCAAGCCCCATGTGTTTGCTCAGTAAGCAGTGTTTTCAGAGCTGGTTCAAGCCCCATGTGTTTGCTCAGTAAGCAGTGGTTTCAGAGCGGGTTCAAGCCCCATGTGTTTGCTCAGTAAGCAGTGGTTTCAGAGCGGGTTCAAGCCCCATGTGTTTGCTCAGTAAGCAGTGGTTTCAGAGCGGGTTCAAGCCCCATGTGTTTGCTCAGTAAGCAGTGGTTTCAGAGCTGGTTCAAGCCCCATGTGCTTGCTCAGTAAGCAGTGGTTTCAGAGCGGGTTCAAGCCCCATGTGTTTGCTCAGTAAGCAGTGTTTTCAGAGCTGGTTCAAGCCCCATGTGTTTGCTCAGTAAGCAGTGGTTTCAGAGCGGGTTCAAGCCCCATGTGTTTGCTCAGTAAGCAGTGGTTTCAGAGCGGGTTCAAGCCCCATGTGTTTGCTCAGTAAGCAGTGGTTTCAGAGCGGGTTCAAGCCCCATGTGTTTGCTCAGTAAGCAGTGGTTTCAGAGCTGGTTCAAGCCCCATGTGTTTGCTCAGTAAGCAGTGGTTTCAGAGCGGGTTCAAGCCCCATGTGTTTGCTCCGTAAGCAGTGGTTTCAGAGCTGGTTCAAGCCCCATGTGCTTGCTCAGTAAGCAGTGGTTTCAGAGCGGGTTCAAGCCCCATGTGTTTGCTCAGTAAGCAGTGGTTTCAGAGCGGGTTCTTTTGCCCTCTGTGTTTGCTCAGTAAGCAGTGGTTTCAGAGCGGGTTCAAGCCCTCTGTGTTTGCTCAGTAAGCAGTGGTTTCAGAGCGGGTTCTTTTGCCCTCTGTGTTTGCTCAGTAAGCAGTGGTTTCAGAGCGGGTTCAAGCCCTCTGTGTTTGCTCAGTAAGCAGTGGTTTCAGAGCGGGTTCAAGCCCCATGTGTTTGCTCAGTAAGCAGTGGTTTCAGAGCTGGTTCAAGCCCCATGTGTTTGCTCAGTAAGCAGTGGTTTCAGAGCAGGTTCAAGCCCCATGTGTTTGCTCAGTAAGCAGTGGTTTCAGAGCGGGTTCAAGCCCCATGTGTTTGCTCAGTAAGCAGTGGTTTCAGAGCAGGTTCAAGCCCCATGTGTTTGCTCAGTAAGCAGTGGTTTCAGAGCGGGTTCAAGCCCCATGTGTTTGCTCAGTAAGCAGTGGTTTCAGAGCTGGTTCAAGCCCCATGTGTTTGCTCAGTAAGCAGTGGTTTCAGAGCTGGTTCAAGCCCCATGTGTTTGCTCAGTAATCAGTGGTTTCAGAGCGGGTTCAAGCCCCATGTGTTTGCTCAGTAAGCAGTGGTTTCAGAGCGGGTTCAAGCCCCATGTGTTTGCTCAGTAAGCAGTGGTTTCAGAGCTGGTTCAAGCCCCATGTGTTTGCTCAGTAAGCAGTGGTTTCAGAGCGGGTTCAAGCCCCATGTGTTTGCTCAGTAAGCAGTGGTTTCAGAGCTGGTTCAAGCCCCATGTGTTTGCTCAGTAAGCAGTGGTTTCAGAGCTGGTTCAAGCCCCATGTGTTTGCTCAGTAAGCAGTGGTTTCAGAGCGGGTTCAAGCCCCATGTGTTTGCTCAGTAAGCAGTGGTTTCAGAGCGGGTTCAAGCCCCATGTGTTTGCTCAGTAAGCAGTGGTTTCAGAGCGGGTTCAAGCCCCATGTGTTTGCTCAGTAAGCAGTGGTTTCAGAGCGGGTTCAAGCCCCATGTGTTTGCTCAGTAAGCAGTGGTTTCAGAGCTGGTCCAAGCCCCATGTGTTTGCTCAGTAAGCAGTGGTTTCAGAGCGGGTTCAAGCCCCATGTGTTTGCTCAGTAAGCAGTGGTTTCAGAGCGGGTTCAAGCCCCATGTGTTTGCTCAGTAAGCAGTGGTTTCAGAGCTGGTTCAAGCCCCATGTGTTTGCTCAGTAAGCAGTGGTTTCAGAGCTGGTTCAAGCCCCATGTGTTTGCTCAGTAAGCAGTGGTTTCAGAGCGGGTTCAAGCCCCATGTGTTTGCTCAGTAAGCAGTGGTTTCAGAGCTGGTTCAAGCCCCATGTGTTTGCTCAGTAAGCAGTGGTTTCAGAGCTGGTTCAAGCCCCATGTGTTTGCTCAGTAAGCAGTGGTTTCAGAGCTGGTTCAAGCCCCATGTGTTTGCTCAGTAAGCAGTGGTTTCAGAGCGGGTTCAAGCCCCATGTGTTTGCTCAGTAAGCAGTGGTTTCAGAGCTGGTTCAAGCCCCATGTGTTTGCTCAGTAAGCAGTGGTTTCAGAGCAGGTTCAAGCCCCATGTGTTTGCTCAGTAAGCAGTGGTTTCAGAGCGGGTTCAAGCCCCATGTGTTTGCTCAGTAAGCAGTGGTTTCAGAGCAGGTTCAAGCCCCATGTGTTTGCTCAGTAAGCAGTGGTTTCAGAGCGGGTTCAAGCCCCATGTGTTTGCTCAGTAAGCAGTGGTTTCTGAGCTGGTTCAAGCCCCATGTGTTTGCTCAGTAAGCAGTGGTTTCAGAGCTGGTTCAAGCCCCATGTGTTTGCTCAGTAAGCAGTGGTTTCAGAGCTGGTTCAAGCCCCATGTGTTTGCTCAGTAAGCAGTGGTTTCAGAGCGGGTTCAAGCCCCATGTGTTTGCTCAGTAAGCAGTGGTTTCAGAGCGGGTTCAAGCCCCATGTGTTTGCTCAGTAAGCAGTGGTTTCAGAGCTGGTTCAAGCCCCATGTGTTTGCTCAGTAAGCAGTGGTTTCAGAGCGGGTTCAAGCCCCATGTGTTTGCTCAGTAAGCAGTGGTTTCAGAGCTGGTTCAAGCCCCATGTGTTTGCTCAGTAAGCAGTGGTTTCAGAGCTGGTTCAAGCCCCATGTGTTTGCTCAGTAAGCAGTGGTTTCAGAGCTGGTTCAAGCCCCATGTGTTTGCTCAGTAAGCAGTGGTTTCAGAGCGGGTTCAAGCCCCATGTGTTTGCTCAGTAAGCAGTGGTTTCAGAGCGGGTTCAAGCCCCATGTGTTTGCTCAGTAAGCAGTGGTTTCAGAGCGGGTTCAAGCCCCATGTGTTTGCTCAGTAAGCAGTGGTTTCAGAGCTGGTCCAAGCCCCATGTGTTTGCTCAGTAAGCAGTGGTTTCAGAGCGGGTTCAAGCCCCATGTGTTTGCTCAGTAAGCAGTGGTTTCAGAGCTGGTTCAAGCCCCATGTGTTTGCTCAGTAAGCAGTGGTTTCAGAGCTGGTTCAAGCCCCATGTGTTTGCTCAGTAAGCAGTGGTTTCAGAGCGGGTTCAAGCCCCATGTGTTTGCTCAGTAAGCAGTGGTTTCAGAGCTGGTTCAAGCCCCATGTGCTTGCTCAGTAAGCAGTGGTTTCAGAGCTGGTTCAAGCCCCATGTGTTTGCTCAGTAAGCAGTGGTTTCAGAGCTGGTTCAAGCCCCATGTGCTTGCTCAGTAAGCAGTGGTTTCAGAGCAGGTTCAAGCCCCATGTGTTTGCTCCGTAAGCAGTGGTTTCAGAGCTGGTTCAAGCCCTATGTGTTTGCTCAGTAAGCAGTGGTTTCAGAGCTGGTTCAAGCCCCATGTGTTTGCTCAGTAAGCAGTGGTTTCAGAGCTGGTTCAAGCCCCATGTGCTTGCTCAGTAAGCAGTGGTTTCAGAGCAGGTTCAAGCCCCATGTGTTTGCTCCGTAAGCAGTGGTTTCAGAGCTGGTTCAAGCCCTATGTGTTTGCTCAGTAAGCAGTGGTTTCAGAGCGGGTTCAAGCCCCATGTGTTTGCTCAGTAAGCAGTGGTTTCAGAGCGGGTGTTCTCCGTTCAGACCTGCTTTATTTGCAGTTCTGTTATGAGTAATAACAGAACCCTGTCCTCCATGGGGAACAATGGGACAGCACAGTCCGCTTGTTGTGTACTGGAGATTTTTAATTGTGCTAAAAAGGAAAAACTTTGTGAAGGTTTTATCTTCACTATATCATCAGGTTGGGCCGGATTGAGATGCCTGAAGTCTCTGTTCTGCTCCTAAAACCATTCACTCTCTCTCCCTCTCTCCCTCCCCTGCTCCCCCTCTCGCGCTCCCCCAGGGCAGACAGACCCCAGACACCAGGATGGTGTAGAGTGTGCCGGGAGTTTGCTGATCCGTCATGGCTGTGTTTAAGTTGGGGATTGTGGAGGACCTGTATGAAATAGGAGATGTACTGGGCAGGTAAGACTGGATTTCATTACACTTCAGAACTGCACTACAAACCTGCAAAGCAAACACATCCAGTATTTCACGTTAGGTCTTTTCAGTGAGGCCAGGCAGTTTATTTTTCATTTCAAAACTTTGAAAGGGTCTAACCTGTTATCCTTTAAATAGAAAACTGCAGTTATTGTGTTAAACAAGAACAATCTCTCTCTCTCTGTCTCTCTCTCTCTCTCGCTCTCTCTCTCTCTCTCGCTCTTTCTCTCTCCCTCTCTCTCTCTCTCTCTCTCTCTCTCTCTCTCTCTCTCTCTCTCTCTCTCTCTCTCGCACGCTCGCGCTCTCTCTCTCTCTCTCTCTCTCTCTCTCTCTCTCTCTCTCTCTCTCTCTGTCTCTGTCTCTGTCTCTGTCTCTCTCTCTCTCTCTTGTTATAAGTTAGGGGCGGGGAGGTGGAATGTGGTCTAAGCATATAGGGCGCTTTTTTAAATGCTTAATGTGGCGTCTTCAGTGCAGTGACACCATAAACACACATATATAAGTCATGGATAAGTCAACCTATAAATAACTAGAAAAGTCCAGTTGAGATTACAATTCAAATGAGCAGGACCCGTCCCAACAGGGTGATACTGCAGGTCATGCTTTTTCATGACATCGCCTTTTTAGTACTTCTTTAAACATTTCAGGAATGCAGTGCTAGCAACTGATACCAGATGTGATGGGCTGTGTGTCTCATTGCAAGAGTGTTGTGTGTCTCATTGCAGGAGTGTTGTACAGTGTGTGTACTGTGTGTCTCATTGCAGGAGTGTTGTACAGTGTGGGTGCTGTGTGTCTCATTGCAGGAGTGTTGTACAGTGTGGGTGCTGTGTGTCTCATTGCAGGAGTGTTGTACAGTGTGTGTGTTGTGTGTCTCATTGCAGGAGTGTTGTACAGTGTGTGTGTTGTGTGTCGCATTGCAGGAGTGTTGTACAGTGTGTGTGTTGTGTGTCTCATTGCAGGAGTGTTGTACAGTGTGGGTGTTGTGTGTCTCATTGCAGGAGTGTTGTACAGTGTGGGTGTTGTGTGTCTCATTGCAGGAGTGTTGTACAGTGTGGGTGTTGTGTGTCTCATTGCAGGGTCAGGAGTGTTGTACAGTGTGGGTGCTGTGTGTCTCATTGCAGGAGTGTTGTACAGTGTGGGTGCTGTGTGTCTCATTGCAGGAGTGTTGTACAGTGTGGGTGCTGTGTGTCTCATTGCAGGAGTGCTGTACAGTGTGGGTGCTGTGTGTCTCATTGCAGGAGTGCTGTACAGTGTGGGTGCTGTGTGTCTCATTGCAGGAGTGTTGTACAGTGTGGGTGCTGTGTGTCATTGCAGGAGTGTTGTACAGTGTGGGTGCTGTGTGTCTCATTGCAGGAGTGTTGTACAGTGTGGGTGCTGTGTGTCTCATTGCAGGAGTGTTGTACAGTGTGGGTGTTGTGTGTCTCATTGCAGGAGTGTTGTACAGTGTGGGTGTTGTGTGTCTCATTGCAGGAGTGTTGTACAGTGTGGGTGCTGTGTGTCTCATTGCAGGAGTGTTGTACAGTGTGGGTGCTGTGTGTCTCATTGCAGGAGTGTTGTACAGTGTGGGTGCTGTGTGTCTCATTGCAGGAGTGTTGTACAGTGTGGGTGCTGTGTGTCTCATTGCAGGAGTGTTGTACAGTGTGGGTGTTGTGTGTCTCATTGCAGGAGTGTTGTACAGTGTGGGTGCTGTGTGTCTCATTGCAGGAGTGTTGTACAGTGTGGGTGCTGTGTGTCTCATTGCAGGAGTGTTGTACAGTGTGGGTGCTGTGTGTCTCATTGCAGGAGTGTTGTACAGTGTGGTTGCTGTGTGTCTCATTGCAGGAGTGTTGTACAGTGTGGGTGCTGTGTGTCTCATTGCAGGAGTGTTGTACAGTGTGGGTGCTGTGTGTCTCATTGCAGGAGTGTTGTACAGTGTGGGTGCTGTGTGTCTCATTGCAGGAGTGTTGTACAGTGTGGGTGCTGTGTGTCTCATTGCAGGAGTGTTGTACAGTGTGGGTGCTGTGTGTCTCATTGCAGGAGTGTTGTACAGTGTGGTTGCTGTGTGTCTCATTGCAGGAGTGTTGTACAGTGTGGGTGCTGTGTGTCTCATTGCAGGAGTGTTGTACAGTGTGGGTGCTGTGTGTCTCATTGCAGGAGTGTTGTACAGTGTGGTTGTTGTGTGTCTCATTGCAGGAGTGTTGTACAGTGTGGGTGCTGTGTGTCTCATTGCAGGAGTGTTGTACAGTGTGGGTGTTGTGTGTCTCATTGTAGGAGTGTTGTACAGTGTGGGTGTTGTGTGTCTCATTGCAGGAGTGTTGTACAGTGTGGGTGTTGTGTGTCTCATTGCAGGAGTGTTGTACAGTGTGGGTGTTGTGTGTCTCATTGCAGGGTCAGGAGTGTTGTACAGTGTGGGTGCTGTGTGTCTCATTGCAGGAGTGTTGTACAGTGTGGGTGCTGTGTGTCTCATTGCAGGAGTGTTGTACAGTGTGGGTGCTGTGTGTCTCATTGCAGGAGTGCTGTACAGTGTGGGTGCTGTGTGTCTCATTGCAGGGTCAGGAGTGTTGTACAGTGTGGGTGTTGTGTGTCTCATTGCAGGAGTGTTGTACAGTGTGGTTTTTGTGTGTCTCATTGCAGGGTCAGGAGTGTTGTACAGTGTGGTTGTTGTGTGTCTCATTGCAGGAGTGTTGTACAGTGTGGGTGTTGTGTGTCTCATTGCAGGAGTGTTGTACAGTGTGGGTGTTGTGTGTCTCATTGCAGGAGTGTTGTACAGTGTGGGTGTTGTGTGTCTCATTGCAGGGTCAGGAGTGTTGTACAGTGTGTGTGCTGTGTGTCTCATTGCAGGAGTGTTGTACAGTGTGGGTGCTGTGTGTCTCATTGCAGGAGTGTTGTACAGTGTGGGTGCTGTGTGTCTCATTGCAGGAGTGTTGTACAGTGTGGGTGCTGTGTGTCTCATTGCAGGAGTGTTGTACAGTGTGGGTGTTGTGTGTCTCATTGCAGGGTCAGGAGTGTTGTACAGTGTGGGTGCTGTGTGTCTCATTGCAGGAGTGTTGTACAGTGTGGGTGCTGTGTGTCTCATTGCAGGAGTGTTGTACAGTGTGGGTGTTGTGTGTCTCATTGCAGGGTCAGGAGTGTTGTACAGTGTGGTTGTTGTGTGTCTCATTGCAGGAGTGTTGTACAGTGTGGGTGTTGTGTGTCTCATTGCAGGAGTGTTGTACAGTGTGGGTGTTGTGTGTCTCATTGCAGGAGTGTTGTACAGTGTGGGTGTTGTGTGTCATCGCAGGAGTGTTGTACAGTGTGGGTGTTGTGTGTCTCATTGCAGGGTCAGGAGTGTTGTACAGTGTGGTTGTTGTGTGTCTCATTGCAGGAGTGTTGTACAGTGTGTGTGTTGTGTGTCTCATTGCAGGAGTGTTGTACAGTGTGGGTGTTGTGTGTCTCATTGCAGGAGTGTTGTACAGTGTGGGTGCTGTGTGTCTCATTGCAGGAGTGTTGTACAGTGTGGGTGCTGTGTGTCTCATTGCAGGAGTGCTGTACAGTGTGGGTGCTGTGTGTCTCATTGCAGGAGTGCTGTACAGTGTGGGTGCTGTGTGTCTCATTGCAGGAGTGTTGTACAGTGTGGGTGCTGTGTGTCTCATTGCAGGAGTGTTGTACAGTGTGGGTGCTGTGTGTCTCATTGCAGGAGTGTTGTACAGTGTGGGTGCTGTGTGTCTCATTGCAGGAGTGTTGTACAGTGTGGGTGCTGTGTGTCTCATTGCAGGAGTGTTGTACAGTGTGGGTGTTGTGTGTCTCATTGTAGGAGTGTTGTACAGTGTGGGTGTTGTGTGTCTCATTGCAGGAGTGTTGTACAGTGTGGGTGTTGTGTGTCTCATTGCAGGGTCAGGAGTGTTGTACAGTGTGGGTGCTGTGTGTCTCATTGCAGGAGTGTTGTACAGTGTGGGTGCTGTGTGTCTCATTGCAGGAGTGTTGTACAGTGTGGGTGCTGTGTGTCTCATTGCAGGAGTGTTGTACAGTGTGGGTGCTGTGTGTCTCATTGCAGGAGTGTTGTACAGTGTGGGTGCTGTGTGTCTCATTGCAGGGTCAGGAGTGTTGTACAGTGTGGGTGCTGTGTGTCTCATTGCAGGGTCAGGAGTGTTGTACAGTGTGGGTGTTGTGTGTCTCATTGCAGGAGTGTTGTACAGTGTGGTTGCTGTGTGTCTCATTGCAGGAGTGTTGTACAGTGTGGGTGCTGTGTGTCTCATTGCAGGAGTGTTGTACAGTGTGGGTGCTGTGTGTCTCATTGCAGGAGTGTTGTACAGTGTGGGTGCTGTGTGTCTCATTGCAGGAGTGTTGTACAGTGTGGGTGCTGTGTGTCTCATTGCAGGAGTGTTGTACAGTGTGGGTGCTGTGTGTCTCATTGCAGGAGTGTTGTACAGTGTGGTTGTTGTGTGTCTCATTGCAGGAGTGTTGTACAGTGTGGGTGCTGTGTGTCTCATTGCAGGAGTGTTGTACAGTGTGGGTGCTGTGTGTCTCATTGCAGGAGTGTTGTACAGTGTGGGTGTTGTGTGTCTCATTGTAGGAGTGTTGTACAGTGTGGGTGTTGTGTGTCTCATTGCAGGAGTGTTGTACAGTGTGGGTGTTGTGTGTCTCATTGCAGGAGTGTTGTACAGTGTGGGTGTTGTGTGTCTCATTGCAGGAGTGTTGTACAGTGTGGGTGTTGTGTGTCTCATTGCAGGGTCAGGAGTGTTGTACAGTGTGGTTGTTGTGTGTCTCATTGCAGGAGTGTTGTACAGTGTGGGTGCTGTGTGTCTCATTGCAGGAGTGTTGTACAGTGTGGGTGTTGTGTGTCTCATTGCAGGAGTGTTGTACAGTGTGGGTGTTGTGTGTCTCATTGCAGGAGTGTTGTACAGTGTGGGTGTTGTGTGTCTCATTGCAGGAGTGTTGTACAGTGTGGGTGTTGTGTGTCTCATTGCAGGGTCAGGAGTGTTGTACAGTGTGTGTGCTGTGTGTCTCATTGCAGGAGTGTTGTACAGTGTGGGTGCTGTGTGTCTCATTGCAGGAGTGTTGTACAGTGTGGGTGCTGTGTGTCTCATTGCAGGAGTGTTGTACAGTGTGGGTGCTGTGTGTCTCATTGCAGGAGTGTTGTACAGTGTGGGTGTTGTGTGTCTCATTGCAGGGTCAGGAGTGTTGTACAGTGTGGTTGTTGTGTGTCTCATTGCAGGAGTGTTGTACAGTGTGGGTGTTGTGTGTCTCATTGCAGGAGTGTTGTACAGTGTGGGTGTTGTGTGTCTCATTGCAGGAGTGTTGTACAGTGTGGGTGTTGTGTGTCATTGCAGGAGTGTTGTACAGTGTGGGTGTTGTGTGTCTCATTGCAGGAGTGTTGTACAGTGTGGGTGCTGTGTGTCTCATTGCAGGAGTGTTGTACAGTGTGTGTGCTGTGTGTCTCATTGCAGGGTCAGGAGTGTTGTACAGTGTGGTTGTTGTGTGTCTCATTGCAGGAGTGTTGTACAGTGTGGGTGTTGTGTGTCTCATTGCAGGAGTGTTGTACAGTGTGGGTGTTGTGTGTCTCATTGCAGGAGTGTTGTACAGTGTGGGTGCTGTGTGTCTCATTGCAGGAGTGTTGTACAGTGTGGGTGTTGTGTGTCTCATTGCAGGAGTGTTGTACAGTGTGGTTGTTGTGTGTCTCATTGCAGGGTCAGGAGTGTTGTACAGTGTGGTTGTTGTGTGTCTCATTGCAGGAGTGTTGTACAGTGTGGTTGTTGTGTGTCTCATTGCAGGGTCAGGAGTGTTGTACAGTGTGGGTGCTGTGTGTCTCATTGCAGGAGTGTTGTACAGTGTGGGTGCTGTGTGTCTCATTGCAGGAGTGTTGTACAGTGTGGGTGTTGTGTGTCTCATTGCAGGAGTGTTGTACAGTGTGGGTGTTGTGTGTCTCATTGCAGGAGTGTTGTACAGTGTGGGTGTTGTGTGTCTCATTGCACGGTCAGGAGTGTTGTACAGTGTGGTTGTTGTGGGTCTCATTGCAGGGTCAGGAGTGTTGTGCTATTTGTTTTTCTCTGTGGTTAAATACACACTCCTTTATATTCTTGGATGTTGACTTCACTTTTCTTTCTGTTGTTGCTGTATGAAGTTGCCAAACTGCTTTTTCACAACCCGTTAATCTGGAACAGAGATCGGATAAACATGCAGGACTCGAACTAACTGTAGGAAGTAACATGATAGCTTTGATATTGCTGCGTGCTTTCCAGTGAGGGACAGCGATAGGGATAAACATGCAGGACTCAAACTAACTGGAGGAAGTTACAGAGTAGCTTTGATATATTCAATGAGGGACAGGGATAGGGATAAACATGCAGGACTCAAACTAACTGGAGGAAGTTACAGGGTAGCTTTGATATATCCAGTGAGGGACAGGGATAGGGATAGGCAGGCAGGCAGGCTACAGTGGTTCTATATTATGCTAAGGGGCAATGGTAGCACAAGGGCTGTGTGACGTCAGGAAGGAGACTCGGGGTCAGGAAAGCACCAATGCGCACGTTTTAGATGAGATGTTGCATGGATGAGTACAGCCATACACTCCACTATGCCTTGTGATGCCTCTACGTATGTGTCACACAGAGACCAAACAAAGCATGTATCCCCCCTTTATATACATGTAGTCTTTCTCCAGTTAGCACTCACTTACCTAATTAGGGAACGGCCGCAGTCCACCTGTGATTCCAAACCATCCCTGCCAAACTTACATTCACAAATAACACTATTTACACCGGCACAGCTTCCGCCCTGTCACAGTCAGCTACAATGGGAGAGGCTGCCGCTGGCAGAATGGCATCATAGTATTCAATGCAGACAGACAGACAGACAGACAGTGACACTGTCAGCGACAGACCGACAGACAGACAGACAGCGATGCAGTGGCAATGGCAATTCTGTGTTCATGTACTCCCCCCCCTGGTTCAGGGTGCAGTTCACTGTATTGAGAAGAGTTACTATTGGACAGCACCAGAAAGAAAGGAGGAGTCCATACATTTTTCCAATAAGTGTGGTTTTCACAATAAACACAGTTTTTATGTTTATTTTATTAATGCACACAGTTGAACAGTAACCCAGCCTGCTGTCTGACTGAATGTCCTCTCTGTCTCCCCCCCAGTGGCCACTTCGGCACGGTGCGGCTGGTGCGGGAGAAGGGCTCAGGAACGGAGTACGCCGGGAAGTTCCTGAAGATCCGGAAGTGCAAGAGCAGCCGGCTGGGGCTGGATCGGGAGGACGTGGAGCGAGAGGTGGAGATCCTGCAAGCCCTGCAGCACCCCAACATCATGGCTCTGAGAGACGTGTTCGAGAGCAAGGCAGAGCTGGTGCTCATACTGGAGATGTGAGTGAGAGGAGAGGAGGGAGGGGAGAGAGAGGGGGGAGAGAGGAGCTCATACTAGAGATGTGAGTGAGAGGGAGAGAGGGGAGGAGAGAGGAGCTCATACTAGAGATGTGAGTGAGAGGGAGAGAGGGGAGGAGAGAGGGGGTGAGAGGAGCTCATACTAGAGATGTGAGTGAGAGGGAGAGAGGGGAGGAGAGAGGGGAGAGAGAGGAGCTCATACTAGAGATGTGAGTGAGAGGAGAGGAGGGAGGGGAGAGGGAGAGAGGGGAGATTATTATCCAGGGACTCCACGAGATGTAAAACAAGTCTGTACAGGTGAGGCAAACCCTGCTAAAACATTCCAGAGACTCTGACAAGCTCCCTGCAGATGGGGTGTGGCGTACATGAGAATTAGTCAGGGCTGAAGTTAGAGATCACAGGGTCCCCTCGGGGTCTCATTCCTGCAGCTCTGCAGAGAGTTGGACTGACTTCAGCAAACTGGGCTGGGCTGGGCACTGTGTGTCACTAGAGCCAACCACACTGGCATTTCACAAGCTCTCGTTAACTATGAGAGCTGAGGATGGAGTGTGTAGACTAGCACTCAGTATTATTATTATTATTGAGGTGCAGGGTGATGACAGTGCTGGAGAAGCCTTGGAGACCCATCAGGAATGGTTCATTATCTTCTCTGTGCTTTACTACACTGTGCTGTGCTTTTACCAGGGGGGATACCACAGCAGTAAACTTTGAGAAGGGGGCTGGTTCATTATCTTCTCTGTGCTTTACTACACTGTGCTGTGCTTTTACCAGGGGGATACCACAGCAGTAAACTTTGAGAAGGGGGCTGGTTCATTATCGTCTCTGTGCTTTACTACACTGTGCTGGGCTTTTACCAGGGGGATACCACAGCAGTAAACTTTGAGAAGGGGGCTGGTTCATTATCTTCTCTGTGCTTTACTACACTGTGCTGTGCTTTTACCAGGGGGATACCACAGCAGTAAACTTTGAGAAGGGGGCTGGTTCATTATCTTCTCTGTGCTTTACTACACTGTGCTGTGCTTCTACCAGGGGGATACCACAGCAGTAAACTTTGAGAAGGGAGCTGGTTCATTATCTTCTCTGCTTTGCTTCTCAAACCAGTCAGTGCAGGCAGGGCAGGAGGGATGTAGCTCACAAGGGCTCCCTGAGTGTGTGTTGAGGGGTGCTGAGTGACAAGCTCTGCTGCTTGTGCCTCTCACTGTGAAGGGAGCTCCTGCCTGACCCCAGGCTGCACACATGTCTTGTGTCACACACAGAGATTACTGGCCCGGGCTCCCCCTCCTCTTTCTCTCTGTCCCTCTTTTCTCTCTCCATTCCCTCTCTATTCTATTTCCTCCTCTCCGTCTATCTGAAAATTTTAAAACCGGTCTTCTCAGTTCCTCCTCTCTCCCTCTTCCTTCCTTCTCCTCCTCCTCTCTGTTCTTTATCACCCCTCTCTATTTTAAGCAGTGCTTGGGTAAGTGGATTTTTTTTTTTGTTAACCAGTTTTTGACGCGATGATGTGGGAAACAGGAAACCAGACCCGCGCTCTCTGTCGCTCTGTCGAGTCTCACTGTCTTACACTCTCTCTCTCATGCTCTCTCTCTCACGCTGTTTCTCTCTCTCTCTCATGCTCTCTCTCTCTCACGCTGTTTCTCTCTCTCTCACACTCTCTCTCTCACACTCTCTCTCTCTCTCACACTCTCTCTCTCTCTCTCTCTCTCATGCTCTCTCTCTCACGCTGTTTCTCTCTCTCTCTCTCTCTCTCTCTCGCTCTCTCTCTCTGTCTGGACAGCCCGCGGAATGTCAAACATCCACTTTAATCAGGATAAAAAAAACAAAAAAAGAAAAACAGAAATGCAATTAAAAAGCTCCAGAGCTAATTGAGATAAATGACTAACAGCTTCCCATCATCTGAAAGGAATAGGAATGAAAGCTCTCCCTGTGTGTTTGTGTGTGCTGTACCCTGCATGCTCTTATCAGAGCTCTAGCCTGCATAGTGACTGCTGGGAGTTTGCAGCGTGTGTGAGCAGCAAGACATTCCATTGTTACCGTGGTACCCTGGGAAAGCCACAGCGTAGACATGTGAAGAATGGAGGGCTGCTTGGGATTGCTTATCAATAGAGCCCACTCTATACAATTAGAGATACAGGCAAACCCTCTTCAGATCACTTCAGAGGCACTAATAATAAGCAGAGTGACATGATCAGTAACTAACAAACCAAACCACCGCAGACACATTGAAACCAATTGAACAGGCTCTCTTCCAAGAACATTTGTAAGCAAGAGTTTTCTTTTTTTTCTCTTCTTTCTCAGATAGAGCCGTTATTTCAGCCTTCATGGCTCTGTTTAAATCTTTTAGTGTCTGAGACTTTTTCATTTGAATATGCAATGGTTAAAAAAACACTGGACACACTCCCCTGATCTCCGAGCCAGGCTGGGTGATCATGTGACCACAAGGTTGGCCAGTACGGTGTGCACAGCATGTGTCAGAGCACAGGCCAGCGGAAGCAGGCGAGTTGAAGTGAGAGTAAGTGGGGTGGAAGTCAGTTAAGAACATCAGAACATAAGAAAGTTTACAAACAAGAGGAGGCCATTCAGCCCATCTTGCTCATTTGGTTGTTAGTAGCTTATTGATCCCAGAATCTCATCAAGCTGCTTCTTGAAGGATCCCAGGGTGTCAGCTTCAACAACATTACTGGGGAGTTGGTTCCAGACCCTCACAATTCTCTGTGTAAAAAAGTGCCTCCTATTTTCTGTTCTGAATGCCCCTTATCTCATCTCCATTTGTGACCCCTGGTCCTTGTTTCTTTTTTCAGGTCCAAAAAGTCCCCTGGGTCGACATTTTCTATACCTTTTAGGATTTTGAATGTTTGAATCAGATCACAGCGTAGTCTTCTTTGTTCAAGACTGAATAGATTCAATTCTTTTAGCCTGTCTGCAACGACATGTCTTTTAAACCCGGGATAATTCTGGTTGCTCTTCTTTGCACTCTTTCTACAGCAGCAATATTCTTTTTGTAACGAGGTGACCAGAACTGAACACAATATTCTAGGTGAGGTCTTACTAATGCATTGTAAAGTTTTAACATTAATTCCCTTGATTTAAATTCAACAGTTCTCACAATATATCCGAGCATCTTGTTGGCCTTTTTTATAGTTTCCCCACATTGTCTAGATGAAGACATTTCTGAGTCAACATAAACTCCTAGATCTTTTTCATAGATTCCTTCAATTTCAGTATCTCTCATATGATATTTATAATGCACATTTCTATTGCCTGCGTGCAATATTTTACACTTTTCTCTATTAAATGTCATTTGCCATGTGTCTGCCCAGTTCTGAATGCTGTCTAGATCATTTTGAATGACCTTTGCTGCTGCAACAGTGTTTGCCACTCCTCCTATTTTTGTGTCGTCTGCAAATTTAACAAGTTTGCTTACTATACCAGAATCTAAATCATTGATGTAGATTAGGAATAGCAGAGGACCTAATACTGATCCCTGTGGTACTCCACTGGTTACCTCGCTCCATTTTGAGGTTTCTCCTCTAATCAGTACTTTCTGTTTTCTATTTTCTACATGTTAAATTTGGTAAATGATGTGTGAGTTGGTTTGTATACATTTACTTAAACTTGGCATTCACATAGGCGCAGATTTGGGTGGCCCTGTGTAGCAGACCCTGATATTGCTGTCATACAGCCCTCTGAAATGTCTTTATAAGCAGACCCTGATATTGATGTGATTGTCTGTGATGTTGTGAAGCTGCTCTCTGAAGTGCTGGTTGTGCTGGGTGCCTGTCCTGGTTGTGCTTGGTGCCTGTGCTGGGTGCCTGTCCTGGTTGTGCTGGTTGACTGTCCTGGTTGTGCTGGGTGCCTGTGCTGGGTGCCTGTCCTGGTTGTGCTGGTTGATGTCCTGGTTGTGCTGGGTGCCTGTGCTGGGTGCCTGTCCTGGTTGTGCTGGGTGCCTGTCCTGGTTGTGCTGGGTGACTGTGGTAGTTGTGCTGGGTGACTGTCCTGGTTGTGCCTGTCCTGGTTGACCGTGTCTCCTCTGTCCTAGGATCCGTGGAGGGGAGCTCTTTGACTTCGTGGCTGAGAAGGAGATGCTCTCTGAGGACGACGCCATCCAGTTCATGAAGCAGATCCTGCAGGGAGTGGGATACATGCACTCCAAACACATCGCACACTTCGACCTCAAGGTACAGCGAGCACTCCAAACACATCGCACACTTCGACCTCAAGGTACAGCGAGCACTCCAAACACATCGCACACTTCGACCTCAAGGTACAGCGAGCACTCCAAACACATCGCACACTTCGACCTCAAGGTACAGCGAGCACTCCAAACACATCGCACACTTCGACCTCAAGGTACAGCGAGCACTGCACACGCAGCACACGCTCCACCCACAGCGTCTTCATAATGATGTAATAATTGCACAGTATCTGAAAGGTTAGAAATTTTTGTGCAAATTGTTTATTGGAATTATCCAAATGCAATGGGAAACGCCTATAGGAGTCTGGGAGTGTGTGACACAAGCCTGCTGAAGACTGGTGCAAAATCAAGACAGCTGTCGTGCTCTCCATGTAGAGAGTGAGAGACAGACAGACACAGTCAGCACATAGGGGCCATTCTCTTAATGAGGGTCCTGAACATCACTCTTGTGTTTAATAGTAGCCCCTGAGTATGATGTTCATGTTTGTGATTGTATAATGAGTGTGTGTGTGTGTCTCTGTGTGTCACAGCCAGAGAACATCATGCTGCTGGAGAAGGACATGCCCCAACCCCACATCAAGCTCATCGACTTCGGACTGTCCCACCGGATAGAGGAGGGGGTCGAGTACAAGAGCCTGTCTGGCACCCCTCAGTACATCGGTGAGTGGAACAGTCCAGATCCCTCATGGCTGTGCCAGGATTTCTGGGTGTCTCAAAATGACATTAAATATGTGTGTGTGGTAGTGGGGTGTCATGGCTATAGCTTGCTAGATGAGACACTTAACATTTCTAAATACTGAAAGAAACTAAAACAAGTCAACGACAAACATCCCAGCCCTGTTATTTCTTCCATTTTCTTCCAAATAGTGTTTCCATTGAAGACGCTGAGAAAGACTTGTGGTTGAGAAACATGTTGAGTCTTTCTTTTAGTTTATCTTACTGTTTCTGCATATTCTGTATATTTTATATGTGTGTATCGGAAATAAAATAATATTAGAAAAAATGAACAGCACCATAAAAATTGCCTGAAAGCAACATTTGGAAATGCACAGTTACATGTTCATTATGTATGGAGATGTGTTGTATGCACACCTAGCGGTTTGCTATAAATGGAGGCCTCTTTACTGTCTCATTGCCAGACCCAGGCTGACCAGAAAGTGACTTCCTGTCTGTCACGGTACTTCCTGTGAAACCCCCTCCCATCAGAAACATGCATCACCACTTAAAGGGAGTTAATAACCCTGACATCCACATGAGACCCGCACTGAGCTCTCTGTGCAGAGCTCGCTGTCTAACCCGCACTGAGCTCTCTGTGCAGAGCTCGCTGTCTAACCCGCACTGAGCTCTCTGTGCAGAGCTCGCTGTCTAAGCCGCACTGAGCTCTCTGTGCAGAGCTCGCTGTCTAACCCGCACTGAGCTCTCTGTGCAGAGCTCGCTGTCTAACCCGCACTGAGCTCTCTGTGCAGAGCTCGCTGTCTAACCCGCACTGAGCTCTCTGTGCAGAGCTCGCTGTCTAACCCGCACTGAGCTCTCTGTGCAGAGCTCGCTGTCTAACCCGCACTGACCTCTCTGTGCAGACCTCGCTGTCTAACCCGCACTGAGCTCTCTGTGCAGAGCTCGCTGTCTAACCCGCACTGAGCTCTCTATACAGACCTCGCTGTCTAACCCGCACTGAACCTCTCTGTGCAGAGCTCGCTGTCTAACCCTCACTGAACCTCTCTGTGCAGAGCTCGCTGTCTAACCCGCACTGAGCTCTCTGTGCAGAGCTCGCTGTCTAACCCGCACTGAGCTCTCTGTGCAGAGCTCGCTGTCTAACCTGCACTGAGCTCTGTGCAGAGCTCGCTGTCTAACCAGCACTGAGCTCTCTGTGCAGAGCTCGCTGTCTAACCCGCACTGAGCTCTCTGTGCAGAGCTTGCTGTCTAGCCTGACCTCTCTGTGCAGAGCTCGCTGTCTAACCCGCACTGACCTCTCTGTGCAGAGCTCGCTGTCTAACCCGCACTGACCTCTCTGTGCAGAGCTCGCTGTCTAACCCACACTGACCTCTCTGTGCAGAGCTTGCTGTCTAGCCTGACCTCTCTGTGCAGAGCTCGCTGTCTAACCCGCACTGACCTCTCTGTGCAGAGCTCGCTGTCTAACCCACACTGAGCTCTCTGTGCAGAGCTCGCTGTCTAGCTTGACCTCTCTGTGCAGAGCTCGCTGTCTAACCCGCACTGACCTCTCTGTGCAGAGCTCGCTGTCTAACCCGCACTGAGCTCTCTGTGCAGAGCTTGCTGTCTAACCCGCACTGACCTCTCTGTGCAGAGCTCGCTGTCTAGCCTGACCTCTCTGTGCAGAGCTCGCTGTCTAACCCGCACTGACCTCTCTGTGCAGAGCTCGCTGTCTAACCCACACTGAGCTCTCTGTGCAGAGCTCGCTGTCTAGCTTGACCTCTCTGTGCAGAGCTCGCTGTCTAACCAGCACTGAGCTCTCTGTGCAGAGCTCGCTGTCTAACCCGCACTGAGCTCTCTGTGCAGAGCTTGCTGTCTAGCCTGACCTCTCTGTGCAGAGCTCGCTGTCTAACCCGCACTGACCTCTCTGTGCAGAGCTCGCTGTCTAACCCGCACTGACCTCTCTGTGCAGAGCTCGCTGTCTAACCCGCACTGAGCTCTCTGTGCAGAGCTCGCTGTCTAACCCGCACTGAGCTCTCTGTGCAGAGCTTGCTGTCTAGCCTGACCTCTCTGTGCAGAGCTCGCTGTCTAACCCGCACTGACCTCTCTGTGCAGAGCTCGCTGTCTAACCCACACTGAGCTCTCTGTGCAGAGCTCGCTGTCTAGCTTGACCTCTCTGTGCAGAGCTCGCTGTCTAACCCGCACTGACCTCTCTGTGCAGAGCTCGCTGTCTAACCCGCACTGAGCTCTCTGTGCAGAGCTTGCTGTCTAACCCGCACTGACCTCTCTGTGCAGAGCTCGCTGTCTAGCCTGACCTCTCTGTGCAGAGCTCGCTGTCTAACCCGCACTGACCTCTCTGTGCAGAGCTCGCTGTCTAACCCACACTGAGCTCTCTGTGCAGAGCTCGCTGTCTAGCTTGACCTCTCTGTGCAGAGCTCGCTGTCTAACCCGCACTGACCTCTCTGTGCAGAGCTCGCTGTCTAACCCGCACTGAGCTCTCTGTGCAGAGCTCGCTGTCTAACCCGCACTGAGCTCTCTATGCAGAGCTCGCTGTCTAACCCGCACTGAGCTCTCTGTGCAGAGCTCGCTGTCTAACCCGCACTGAGCTCTCTGTGCAGAGCTCGCTGTCTAACCCGCACTGACCTCTCTGTGCAGAGCTCGCTGTCTAGCCTGACCTCTCTGTGCAGAGCTTGCTGTCTAGCCTGACCTCTCTGTGCAGAGCTCGCTGTCTAACCCGCACTGAGCTCTCTGTGCAGAGCTCGCTGTCTAACCCGCACTGAGCTCTCTGTGCAGAGCTCGCTGTCTAACCCGCACTGAGCTCTCTGTGCAGAGCTCGCTGTCTAACCCGCACTGACCTCTCTGTGCAGAGCTCGCTGTCTAGCCTGACCTCTCTGTGCAGAGCTCGCTGTCTAACCCGCACTGACCTCTCTGTGCAGAGCTCGCTGTCTAACCCACACTGAGCTCTCTGTGCAGAGCTTGCTGTCTAACCCACACTGACCTCTCTGTGCAGAGCTTGCTGTCTAGCCTGACCTCTCTGTGCAGAGCTCGCTGTCTAACCCGCACTGACCTCTCTGTGCAGAGCTCGCTGTCTAACCCGCACTGAGCTCTCTGTGCAGAGCTCGCTGTCTAACCCGCACTGAGCTCTCTGTGCAGAGCTCGCTGTCTAACCCGCACTGAGCTCTCTGTGCAGAGCTCGCTGTCTAACCCGCACTGACCTCTCTGTGCAGAGCTCGCTGTCTAACCCGCACTGAGCTCTCTGTGCAGAGCTCGCTGTCTAACCCGCACTGAGCTCTCTGTGCAGAGCTCGCTGTCTAACCCGCACTGAGCTCTCTGTGCAGAGCTTGCTGTCTAGCCTGACCTCTCTGTGCAGAGCTCGCTGTCTAACCCGCACTGAGCTCTCTGTGCAGAGCTCACTGTCTAACCCGCACTGAGCTCTCTGTGCAGAGCTCGCTGTCTAACCCGCACTGAGCTCTCTGTGCAGAGCTCGCTGTCTAACCAGCACTGAGCTCTCTGTGCAGAGCTCGCTGTCTAACCCGCACTGAGCTCTCTGTGCAGACCTTGCTGTCTAGCCTGACCTCTCTGTGCAGAGCTCGCTGTCTAACCCGCACTGAGCTCTCTGTGCAGAGCTCGCTGTCTAACCCGCACTGAGCTCTCTGTGCAGAGCTCGCTGTCTAGTTCACACACCCTAGCCTCTGCAAGTCACCCTTGAATAAAGGCATCTGCTAAATAAACACATAATAGTGTTGCACTTCCTTGGGTCACCTGGAGGATAAAATCGTCCCACCCCAGAAGACACCACTGAAGTGACCTAGGAAGTGCAAGCGTAACAGATTTAATGAGAGTACAGCATGGAAACTGAGAGCTTTCTTTAACCTACGTGCATGTTTGCTGTAACCTGTGATTCTTCCAAACCTGTAAACGAGACCTATGTTGCTGACAGTGCAAAGCAGGTAGATGTTGGGAATGATTGTGTTTCCACATCACCTGAATACTGAATTCCTTCCCTGTTTAAGATGTATTGTGAGGGTTCTGTGTGATTCCTTTGCTGTTTCTGCTTCAGTCTAAAGACTGTCCCAGACTTTTAATATGTATCCTTCGTGTTCCCCCTCAGCTCCTGAAGTTATCAACTACGAGAGGCTGAGTGAGGCTGCAGACATGTGGTGAGTCTGCCTGGCTATATCATTCAGGACAGGGTTCACTGCACTGGGAGTCCTGTCTGGTTATATCAATCAGGACAGGGTTCACTACACTGGGAGTCCAGTCTGGCTATATGATTCAGGACAGGGTTCACTGCACTGGGAGTCCAATCTGGCTAGATCAATCAGGACAGGGTTCACTGCACTGGGAGTCCTGTCTTGTTAGATCATTCAGCACAGGGTTCACTGCACTGGGAGTCCAGTCTGGCTATATCATTCAGGACTGGGTTCACTGCACTGGGAGTCCAGTCTGGCTATATGATTCAGGACAGGGTTCACTGCACTGGGAGTCCAATCTGGCTAGATCAATCAGGACAGGGTTCACTGCACTGGGAGTCCAGTCTGGTTATATCATTCAGCACAGGGTTCACTGCACTGGGAGTCCTGTCTGGTTAAATCATTCAGGACTGGGTTCACTGCACTGGGAGTCCAGTCTGGCTATATCATTCAGCACAGGGTTCACTGCACTGGGAGTCCAGTCTGGTTATATCATTCAGCACAGGGTTCACTGCACTGGGAGTCCTGTCTGGCTGTATCATTCAGGACTGGGTTCACTGCACTGGGAGTCCTGTCTGGTTAAATCATTCAGGACTGGGTTCACTGCACTGGGAGTCCAGTCTGGCTATATCATTCAGCACAGGGTTCACTGCACTGGGAGTCCAGTCTGGTTATATCATTCAGCACAGGGTTCACTGCACTGGGAGTCCTGTCTGGCTGTATCATTCAGGACTGGGTTCACTGCACTGAGAGTCCAGTCTGGCTATATCATTCAGGACTGGGTTCACTGCACTGGGAGTCCTGTCGGGTTGTATCATTCAGGACAGGGTTCACTGCACTGGGAGTCCTGTCTGGTTATATCATTCAGGACAGGGTTCACTGCACTGGGAGTCCAGTCTAGCTATATGATTCAGGACTGGGTTCACTGCACTGGGAGTCCTGTCGGGTTGTATCAATCAGGACAGGGTTCACTGCACTGGGAGTCCAGTCTGGCTAGATCAATCAGGACAGGGTTCACTGCACTGGGAGGATATTTGTAAATGTTACATACAAGCAAATATTGTCATTGTTGTTTTAATTATTTTTTTAATAATGTTTTTCTCTAGGAGTCTTGGAGTCATTACCTTCATTCTGTAAGTATTGAAAAAGTTTCACACGCGCTCTCTTTCTTGCTCTCTCTCACATCTCTTTCTGTGTCCCTCTCTCTCTCTGTTGCTAACTCACCCCCTCTCTCTCTGTCGCTCTCTCACCCCCTCTCTCACCCCCTCTCTCTACCTCTCTTGCTCTCTCTCTCACCTCCCTCCATCAGACTCAGTGGTACAGTCCCTCTCACCCCCCCGCCCCCCCCATCCCCAGGCTCAGTGGTAGAGTCCCTCTCTCTCCCCACTCATGCTCAGTGGTACAGTCCCTCTCTCTCTCTATCCTCAGACTCAGTGGTACAGTCCCTCTGTCTCTCTCCCCAGACTCAGTGGTACAGTCCCTCTCTCTCTCACCCCCAGGCTCAGTGGTACCTCCCCGTTTCAGGGTGACACAGACGAAGAGACTCTCACCAACATCGTGTCTCTGACCTACGAGTTCGACGAGCAGCACTTCAGCCAGACCAGCGCCATGGCCAAGGACTTCATCCAGAGCCTGCTGGTCAAGGAGCCCAGGTGAGGCATAGGGCAGGGGGCAGGGTACAGAGTACAGGGAGCGGGGGGGAGCAGAGGGGAGACGGGGTAGGGTGAACCTTCAACGACACACAGGCCACTTAAAGACTTACAGAGTGCTTATTTACTTCAATATATTCAAGATTTCTTTCTTAGAGACAAATGTATTTAATTTAAAGTGATGGATTTCTTATAGAGGCAACATAGCTGTTGTCAGGACTGAAACAGACACTGATAAATGATCTACCAATTCATACATACATAACACAGCTGCATCCCAGTATAACAGAGCTAGTACTGACATGCCTCTACTCTGCACTTCCAGTGAGGAGGCTGCACAGAGATTTGTGCAGATTTGTAGTTGTTCTTCCTCCCCGGTCATGTAGAAACCTCCTTCTCTCTCTGCTGCCTGTCGGTGATTTCAGACAGAAGAAGAAGAGTTAGTTGAGGTGTCTGAGTTTCCTTAGCTTTGTGAATGCAGGTGCTGATGTCCTGTTCCCTTGTTAGTTGAGGTGTCTCAGTTTCCTTAGCTTTGTGAATGCAGGTGCTGATGTCCTGTTCCCTTGTCATTAGTTGAGGTGTCTGAGTTTCCTTAGCTTTGTGAATGCAGGTGCTGATGTCCTGTTCCCTTGTTAGTTGAGGTGTCTCAGTTTCCTTAGCTTTGTGAATGCAGGTGCTGATGTCCTGTTCCCTTGTCATTAGTTGAGGTGTCTGAGTTTCCTTAGCTTTGTGAATGCAGGTGCTGATGTCCTGTTCCCTTGTTAGTTGAGGTGTCTCAGTTTCCTTAGCTTTGTGAATGCAGGTGCTGATGTCCTGTTCCCTTGTCATTAGTTGAGGTGTCTGAGTTTCCTTAGCTTTGTGAATGCAGGTGCTGATGTCCTGTTCCCTTGTTAGTTGAGGTGTCTCAGTTTCCTTAGCTTTGTGAATGCAGGTGCTGATGTCCTGTTCCCTTGTTGTTTGTTAAGGTGTCTGGGTTTCTTAGCTTTGTGAATGCAGGTGCTGATGTCCTGTTCCCTTGTTGTTAGTTGAGGTGTCTTGAGTTTCCTTAGCTTTGTGAATGCAGGTGCTGATGTCCTGTTCCCTTGTTTCACAGTGAGAGGATGACTGCAGTCGAGAGCCTGATTCATCCCTGGATAAAGGTTTGTGACGAGACTCCCTGGGACTTGCTTTCCTGTCCTTCAATTAACCCTGTTTTTGTTCCAAAATGTTACTGAACTGAGACAGTGAGGGAGAGGGTGAGTTTTGGGTTACAGCACCGCAGGGGCGTCATTTCAGAAGAATTCGGGGAGGGCAATGTTGTGTCAACATTGAACATTCTCTGTCCCAAAGAGCATTTACAACGAGGCAGCGTGCTGCGCTTTGTCAACATCGTTCTTATCCTTAAAAAAAAAAAAGTGCAATGCAAGTATTTTTAAAGCACAGCACTGCTTTATAACAAACTTGAAAATGTTCACTAAGTTTCACTAAGCCTCCTTGTCGTATCGCTGTGTTTAATTTCTTCCGTTTTCCACCTGCTGTGGCAAGCATATCCGACATTTCTCTTCATCATGATATCAATAATATTATATTGCAGAAACAATACAATGCAATGCCATTCTGTGTTGTGGATACAATCACTGGACAACGATGAACTGTCAATCAGAATGAATGAATACCGCCGACACCTTGGCTTGAGACTCTCAGCGTGAGCAATTACATCACCATGGCAACCGTCGTCAACGCCATTCCAGATCCGGATTACATTAGAAAAGAATGATGTTTGAAAAACGGATTTTATTCGTTTGGGAAGAAAACTTCCACCATCTTATTTGTGATTATATTGTTATGTGTCTGGGAGAGTCAAGAAGTGGAAGACATAGTGTCATGTAGACCATCTGGGGGAGGGGGGACACTGCCCTGTAGCAGATGACGCCCCTGCAGCACTGAGTTTCTTTGTTTCCTGTTTACAGTCATGTGCAATTCACATAATTCTGCTTTCATTGCAAGTCATAATTCTCCTGTCCTCTACCTCTCCTGTCCTCCTTCCCCTCCCTTTCTTTCCCTCTCTTCTTCCTCTACTCCCTCTCCCATGCCCCCTCCCCTTCTCTCCCTCTCCCATGCCCCCCTCCCCTTCTCTCCCTCTCCCCCTCTCCCCTCCCCTTCTCTCCCTCTCCCCTCCACATATCTCCCTGTACCATCCCTCCCCCTCCCCATCTCTCCCTGTACCATCCCTCCCCCTCCACATCTCTCCCTGTACCATCCCTCCCCATCTCTCCCTGTACCATCCCTCTCCCCTCCCCATCTCTCCCTGTACCATCCCTCCCCCTCCACATCTCTCCCTGTACCATCCCTCCCCATCTCTCCCTGTACCATCCCCCCCTCCACATCTCTCCCTGTACCATCCCCCCTCCCCATATCTCCCTGTACCATCCCTCCACATCTCTCCCTGTACCATCCCCCCTCCCCATATCTCCCTGTACCATCCCTCCCCCTCCCCATCTCTCCCTGTACCATCCCTCTCCCCCTCCCCATCTCTCCCTGTACCATCCCTCCCCCTCCCCATCTCTCCCTGTACCATCCCTCTCCCCTCCCCATCTCTCCCTGTACCATCCCTCTCCCCTCCCCATCTCTCCCTGTACCATCCCTCCCCCTCCCCCTCCCCATCTCTCCCTGTACCATCCCTCCCCCTCCCCATCTCTCCCTGTACCATCCTTCTCCCCTCCCCATCTCTCCCTGTACCATCCCTCTCCCCTCCCCATCTCTCCCTGTACCATCCCTCCCCCTCCCCCTCCCCATCTCTCCCTGTACCATCCCTCCCCCTCCCCATCTCTCCCTGTACCATCCCTCTCCCCTCCTCATCTCTCCCTGTACCATCCCTCCCCCTCCCCCTCCACATATCTCCCTGTACCATCCCTCTCCCCTCCCCCTCCACATCTCTCCCTGTACCATCCCTCTCCCCTCCCCATCTCTCCCTGTTCCATCCCTCTCCCCTCCCCATCTCTCCCTGTACCATCTCTCTCCCCTCCCCATCTCTCCCTGTACCATCCCTCTCCCCTC
Organism: Acipenser ruthenus; assembly: GCF_902713425.1. NCBI lineage: Eukaryota > Metazoa > Chordata > Actinopteri > Acipenseriformes > Acipenseridae > Acipenser > Acipenser ruthenus. Next base: position 2,802,246 of record NC_081223.1, read on the forward strand.
CCCATCTCTCCCTGTACCATCTCTCTCCCCTCCCCATCTCTCCCTGTACCATCCCTCTCCCCTCCCCCTCCACATCTCTCCCTGTACCATCCCTCTCCCCTCCCCATCTCTCCCTGTTCCATCCCTCTCCCCTCCCCATCTCTCTCTGTACCATCTCTCTCCCCTCCCCATCTCTCTCCCCTCTCCCTCTCTCTCACAGCCTCTCAACAGGATGCAGGCCACCAATCGCAGCCGCTCCTCCATCAACATGAAGAATTTCAGAAAATTCAACGCCAGGCGGAAATGGAAGGTGAGTTTCCTCCCAGTGTATCTCCCAGTAGAAACCCCAGTCCCAGTGTATCTCCCAGTAGAAACCCCAGTCCCAGTGTATCTCCCAGTAGAACCCCCAGTCCTAGTGTATCTCCCAGTAGAAACCCCAGTCCCAGTGTATCTCCCAGTAGAACCCCCAGTCCTAGTGTATCTCCCAGTAGAAACCCCCACTAGGTCGCAGAACCACAGCGTCACCAGCGCTGGCAGCTTCACGGGGGTCTGTAACCGATGTCTACCCTGATCCAGCAGCACACTGTGTGCCTGGCCCTGATGTGGAGCTGTGATACTGCAGTGTGTTACCAGACAGTGTGCACTGGTTTATATATCATCAACTGGGATTCCACTGGCATGTGAACCATACGAAAAACATCTTCAGTGTGGTCCCATTCTACCAGTGGCAGCCTCATCCCGTTGCAGCTGCCCTTGTGTAACCATTGCCCCTGAGTATAATACAGAACCACTGTAGTGCCACTGTCTGTCTGTCTGTCTGCATAGCCATTGAAGATCATTTTGGAAGAGTATTCAGGGACTGATGTGGAAATACAATATTTAGCCAGGTTAAATATGAGACCCATGCAATAGCCATGTTACCTCCTCATTGTAAAAAAAAGAAAGAAGTCTGCATTCAAAGCACAGTCAACTGGTCCACCTGCAGTGCAGTACCAAAACCTCCATGTCTCTGCTGCACCATCTGGTGTCTGTGGGTGGAATTACAAGAGTCATGATAACTGTAAGACACAGTGGATAATAAAAGCACAGCAAAGCACTGGAAGTCATGAGTGACAGAAAGAGCAACCAGAAAGCTTCAAGGAGAGAGGCAGCGTGTGTGCCCGCCTCCTTGCAGCCAAAACTACCTTCAGGGAATGTAAACAAACTGGTAAGCCAACAAAAGGTCAGGTTCATAAGAATCACATGTTCTCCGTAGAAACAAAGCTGTTTTAATTTGAAAAGAGAACACAATACTATGAGATGTGCAGGTCTCCTATAAGATGGTGTATCTCTCTTCTGATGCAGGTTCCTTATAAGATGGTGTGTCTCTGTTCTGATTCAGGTCTCTTATAAGATAGTGTGTGTCTGTTGTTCTGGTGCAGGTCTTATAAGATGGTGTGTCTGTTTTTCTGGTGCAGGTCTCTTATAAGATGGTGTGTCTCTGTTCTGGTGCAAGTCTCTTATAAGATGGTGTGTCTCTGTTGTTTTAGTGCAGGTCTATAAGATGGTTTGTCTCTTGTTCTGGTGCAGGTCTCTTATAAGATGGTGTGTCTCTGTTGTTCTGGTGCATGTCTCTTATAAGATGGTGTGTCTCTGTTGTTCTGGTGCAGGTCTCTTATAAGATGGTGTGTCTCTGTTGTTCTGGTGCAGGTCTCTTATAAGATGGTGTGTCTCTGTTGTTCTGATGCAGGTTTCCTATAAGATGGTGTGGGCCTGTAACCGGATGTGTCGCCTGCAGCGCCTCTGCAAGAACAGCGCCAAGGAGGACGAGGCCCTGGTGAGCAGGGGAAGTGGTGTCACTTCCTGTGAGAATGGGTGTCTAGGTCATCTCTCTCAGAGATGGGGTTGGGGGGGTCAGTGGTTTCCTGTCCATTTCATTAGGACTGGGTTCAGCAGTGCCATGGTGTGGGGCATGTTCTCCTGGTATACCCTGGCGTGGGCATGTTCTCATGGTATACCCTGGTGTGGGCATGTTCTCCTGGTATACCCTGGTGTGGGCATGTTCTCCTGGTATACCCTGGTGTGGGCATGTTCTCCTGGTATACCCTGGTGTGGGCATGTTCTCCTGGTATACCCTGGTGTGGGCATGTTCTCCTGGTATACCCTGGTGTGGGGCATGTTCTCCTGGTATACCCTGGTGTGGGGCATGTTCTCCTGGTATACCCTGGCGTGGGCATGTTCTCATGGTATACCCTGGTGTGGGCATGTTCTCCTGGTATACCCTGGTGTGGGCATGTTCTCCTGGTATACCCTGGTGTGGGCATGTTCTCCTGGTATACCCTGGTGTGGGCATGTTCTCCTGGTATACCCTGGTGTGGGCATGTTCTCCTGGTATACCCTGGTGTGGGGCATGTTCTCCTGGTATACCCTGGTGTGGGCATGTTCTCCTGGTATACCCTGGTGTGGGGCATGTTCTCCTGGTATACCCTGGTGTGGGCATGTTCTCCTGGTATACCCTGGTGTGGGGCATGTTCTCCTGGTATACCCTGGTGTGGGGCATGTTCTCCTGGTATACCCTGGTGTGGGGCATTTTCTCCTGGTATACCCTGGCGTGAGCATGTTCTCCTGGTATACCCTGGTGTGGGCATGTTCTCCTGGTATACCCTGGTGTGGGGCATGTTCTCCTGGTATACCCTGGCGTGAGCATGTTCTCCTGGTATACCCTGGTGTGGGCATGTTCTCCTGGTATACCCTGGTGTGGGGCATGTTCTCCTGGTATACCCTGGCGTGAGCATGTTCTCCTGGTATACCCTGGTGTGGGCATGTTCTCCTGGTATACCCTGGTGTGGGGCATGTTCTCCTGGTATACCCTGGTGTGGGGCATTTTCTCCTGGTATACCCTGGCGTGAGCATGTTCTCCTGGTATACCCTGGTGTGGGCATGTTCTCCTGGTATACCCTGGTGTGGGGCATGTTCTCCTGGTATACCCTGGCGTGAGCATGTTCTCCTGGTATACCCTGGTGTGGGCATGTTCTCCTGGTATACCCTGGTGTGGGGCATGTTCTCCTGGTATACCCTGGCGTGAGCATGTTCTCCTGGTATACCCTGGTGTGGGCATGTTCTCCTGGTATACCCTGGTGTGGGGCACGTTCTCCTGGTATACCCGGGACCTTGATTGCTCTGGAAGGCAGAACAAATGCCTTCGTTTACTTTAGCATCCTTGTGCCTCCAGCCAGCAGTGCTGAACCCTGCTAGTGATGCACCCAGCCCCCCCGAGACAGAATTGCACACAACTGATCTGAGGAGCGCCACAGATTTCCCTTCCAAAAGTTTGACCATGTGTTTTTAATATGCTTTACAATGCTTCCCTATGTTTCACTGTGCTTTATTACACTCGGCTGTGCTTTCATCAAGGGAAACTTTAAAAGGGTTCTTCCATGACACCACAATCCAGCTGAGCATGTTTGGGATGAACTTGATGCACGCAAGCGCCATCCCGATCCTCTGCCTGCCTCGCTCCGTCCATTTGAAATATTAAGGACTGAGTGGATCCCTCGAGACACCTTCCAGCACCTTGTAGAGTCACGGCTTCATATCATAGGGCAGAGGTTTTCAACTGGGGGGACACGTACCCCTGGGGGTGCTTCTAAGGGTCACAGGGGGTACGCAGGGCGACTCAGCAATGCAAATACAAACTACAATAAATAATTAATTGTTTTTTTTATTTTTCTGGTAATATATATGATCTCTAAACCACAGTGCATAAGTATTTCACTTTTGTTTAGCAGCTCAAAGTGAGCCACAGATGAAAAAAAAAAAACCCACAGAATCTCGCACGTCTGCACTTTCCATCTGTACGCATGCGTGATTTCAGTTGTGGATTTCCACTCTGCTAGGGGTGGGTGAAGCTGCAGGGTCTGGTGATTGTGCCTATGGAGAGCTCTCTGTACTGCTCAAGAGCTTTGCTGTTTTCAACATATAATTGAACACTAATCAGTGAAGCACAATATTTCAGCATTTTCTTTTTAAGTATAAATCCTCCGGTAAACAAATAATAATCACCAAGCTCACACTATTAGCGCAGCTGCATTTTTAGTAACATCAATAGTGTCTGGCTGAAACGGATACATGCAAGATAAAAATGAAGGAAGAAAACCGAGGCGTACAGAAAGCACAAAGCGTCAGAAAGTTATACTGAATCCCTTTGGCTAATGGTTATGTTGGCTTTAATAAAAAAAAATTGTTGATCAATGTTAGTTATTATAGTTTTATCTTGAGGTTAATGTTTTTGATATTGTAAACATTTTAAAAGGCACATAAGTCTGCTGAGATGGGAAGTAAATGGTGACATGATTTACAGTGTATTATTTATAATCACTTTTTGTATTATTTATAATCACTTTGTTGAATAGAAAGCGAATGCGAGCATTTCCAAAGGGATTCCTAAATTCTGTGCATCCAAAGGCATGTCATTAAAAGTTTTAAGAATTTAGCCTACTGCTTGGTATTCTCCCCTAAACCAGTAGTTTGCCAGTCCCAAACTGCTGTGACAAATTAAATATTAAATAAATAGGAATTAAGTGTGTTAATTAGAATATTCTGCCTTTTATTGCACCTGTGGTACCATCCAGTCAAGTGAGAATTGTGAAAGGGTACTTGAGCTGAAAACCTCACACTGAAGGGGTGCTGTTTCAAAACCCCTGTCATAGGGGAAGATATGTGATGGATCGATTAACAGCTGGGACAAGTGGATTGATTGATTGATTGTCATTCTTTCTCTCTGCTGTGTTCTCTCTCCAGAGGCAGTGTGAGTGTGTGGTTGCTGTTTGTTCATTCTTTCTCTCTGCTGTGTTCTCTCTCCAGAGGCAGTGTGAGTGTGTGGTTGCTGTTTGTTCATTCTTTCTCTCTGCTGTGTTCTCTCTCCAGAGGCAGTGTGAGTGTGTGGTTGCTGTTTGTTTGTTCATTCTTTCTCTCTGCTGTGTTCTCTCCAGAGGCAGTGTGAGAGTGTGGTTGCTGTTTGTTCATTCTTTCTCTCTGCTGTGCTCTCTCTCCAGAGGCAGTGTGAGTGTGTGGTTGCTGTTTGTTCATTCTTTCTCTCGGCTGTGTTCTCTCTCCAGAGGCAGTGTGAGTGTGTGGTTGCTGTTTGTTCATTCTTTCTCTCTGCTGTGTTCTCTCTCCAGAGGCAGTGTGAGTGTGTGGTTGCTGTTTGTTTGTTCATTCTTTCTCTCTGCTGTGTTCTCTCTCCAGAGGCAGTGTGAGTGTGTGGTTGCTGTTTGTTCATTCTTTCTCTCTGCTGTGTTCTCTCCAGAGGCAGTGCGAGTGTGTGGTTGCTGTTTGTTCATTCTTTCTCTCTGCTGTGTTCTCTCTCCAGAGGCAGTGTGAGTGTGTGGTTGCTGTTTGTTTGTTCATTCTTTCTCTCTGCTGTGTTCTCTCTCCAGAGGCAGTGTGAGTGTGTGGTTGCTGTTTGTTTGTTCATTCTTTCTCTCTGCTGTGTTCTCTCTCCAGAGGCAGTGTGAGTGTGTGGTTGCTGTTTGTTCATTCTTTCTCTCTGCTGTGTTCTCTCTCCAGAGGCAGTGTGAGTGTGTGGTTGCTGTTTGTTTGTTCATTCTTTCTCTCTGCTGTGTTCTCTCTCCAGAGGCAGTGCGAGTGTGTGGTTGCTGTTTGTTCATTCTTTCTCTCTGCTGTGTTCTCTCTCCAGAGGCAGTGTGAGTGTGTGATTGCTGTTTGTTTGTTCATTCTTTCTCTCTGCTGTGTTCACTCTCCAGAGGCAGTGTGAGTGTGTGGTTGCTGTTTGTTCATTCTTTCTCTCTGCTGTGTTCTCTCTCCAGAGGCAGTGCGAGTGTGTGGTTGCTGTTTGTTTGTTCATTCTTTCTCTCTGCTGTGTTCTCTCTCCAGAGGCAGTGTGAGTGTGTGGTTGCTGTTTGTTTGTTCATTCTTTCTCTCTGCTGTGTTCTCTCTCCAGAGGCAGTGTGAGTGTGTGATTGCTGTTTGTTTGTTCATTCTTTCTCTCTGCTGTGTTCTCTCTCCAGAGGCAGTGTGAGTGTGTGGTTGCTGTTTGTTCATTCTTTCTCTCTGCTGTGTTCTCTCTCCAGAGGCAGTGTGAGTGTGTGGTTGCTGTTTGTTTGTTCATTCTTTCTCTCTGCTGTGTTCTCTCTCCAGAGGCAGTGTGAGTGTGTGGTTGCTGTTTGTTTGTTCATTCTTTCTCTCTGCTGTGTTCTCTCTCCAGAGGCAGTGCGAGTGTGTGATTGCTGTTTGTTCATTCTTTCTCTCTGCTGTGTTCTCTCTCCAGAGGCAGTGTGAGTGTGTGGTTGCTGTTTGTTTGTTCATTCTTTCTCTCTGCTGTGTTCTCTCTCCAGAGGCAGTGTGAGTGTGTGGTTGCTGTTTGTTTGTTCATTCTTTCTCTCTGCTGTGTTCTCTCTCCAGAGGCAGTGCGAGTGTGTGATTGCTGTTTGTTCATTCTTTCTCTCTGCTGTGTTCTCTCTCCAGAGGCAGTGTGAGTGTGTGGTTGCTGTTTGTTCATTCTTTCTCTCTGCTGTGTTCTCTCTCCAGAGGCAGTGTGAGTGTGTGGTTGCTGTTTGTTTGTTCATTCTTTCTCTCTGCTGTGTTCTCTCTCCAGAGGCAGTGTGAGGGTGTGGTTGCTGTTTGTTCATTCTTTCTCTCTGCTGTGTTCTCTCTCCAGAGGCAGTGTGAGTGTGTGGTTGCTGTTTGTTTGTTCATTCTTTCTCTCTGCTGTGTTCTCTCTCCAGAGGCAGTGCGAGTGTGTGGTTGCTGTTTGTTTGTTCATTCTTTCTCTCTGCTGTGTTCTCTCTCCAGAGGCAGTGCGAGTGTGTGGTTGCTGTTTGTTCATTCTTTCTCTCTGCTGTGTTCTCTCTCCAGAGGCAGTGCGAGTGTGTGGTTGCTGTTTGTTCATTCTTTCTCTCTGCTGTGTTCTCTCTCCAGAGGCAGTGCGAGTGTGTGGTTGCTGTTTGTTCATTCTTTCTCTCTGCTGTGTTCTCTCTCCAGAGGCAGTGTGAGTGTGTGGTTGCTGTTTGTTCATTCTTTCTCTCTGCTGTGTTCTCTCTCCAGAGGCAGTGCGAGTGTGTGGTTGCTGTTTGTTCATTCTTTCTCTCTGCTGTGTTCTCTCTCCAGAGGCAGTGTGAGTGTGTGGTTGCTGTTTGTTCATTCTTTCTCTCTGCTGTGTTCTCTCTCCAGAGGCAGTGTGAGTGTGTGGTTGCTGTTTGTTCATTCTTTCTCTCTGCTGTGTTCTCTCTCCAGAGGCAGTGTGAGTGTGTGGTTGCTGTTTGTTTGTTCATTCTTTCTCTCTGCTGTGTTCTCTCTCCAGAGGCAGTGTGAGTGTGTGGTTGCTGTTTGTTCATTCTTTCTCTCTGCTGTGTTCTCTCTCCAGAGGCAGTGTGAGTGTGTGGTTGCTGTTTGTTCATTCTTTCTCTCTGCTGTGTTCTCTCTCCAGAGGCAGTGTGAGTGTGTGGTTGCTGTTTGTTTGTTCATTCTTTCTCTCTGCTGTGTTCTCTCCAGAGGCAGTGCGAGTGTGTGGTTGCTGTTTGTTTGTTCATTCTTTCTCTCTGCTGTGTTCTCTCTCCAGAGGCAGTGCGAGTGTGTGATTGCTGTTTGTTTGTTCATTCTTTCTCTCTGCTGTGTTCTCTCTCCAGAGGCAGTGTGAGTGTGTGGTTGCTGTTTGTTCATTCTTTCTCTCTGCTGTGTTCTCTCTCCAGAGGCAGTGTGAGTGTGTGGTTGCTGTTTGTTTGTTCATTCTTTCTCTCTGCTGTGTTCTCTCTCCAGAGGCAGTGTGAGTGTGTGATTGCTGTTTGTTCATTCTTTCTCTCTGCTGTGTTCTCTCTCCAGAGGCAGTGCGAGTGTGTGGTTGCTGTTTGTTCATTCTTTCTCTCTGCTGTGTTCTCTCTCCAGAGGCAGTGTGAGTGTGTGGTTGCTGTTTGTTTGTTCATTCTTTCTCTCTGCTGTGTTCTCTCTCCAGAGGCAGTGTGAGTGTGTGGTTGCTGTTTGTTTGTTCATTCTTTCTCTCTGCTGTGTTCTCTCTCCAGAGGCAGTGTGAGTGTGTGGTTGCTGTTTGTTCATTCTTTCTCTCTGCTGTGTTCTCTCTCCAGAGGCAGTGTGAGTGTGTGGTTGCTGTTTGTTTGTTCATTCTTTCTCTCTGCTGTGTTCTCTCTCCAGAGGCAGTGTGAGTGTGTGGTTGCTGTTTGTTTGTTCATTCTTTCTCTCTGCTGTGTTCTCTCTCCAGAGGCAGTGTGAGTGTGTGGTTGCTGTTTGTTTGTTCATTCTTTCTCTCTGCTGTGTTCTCTCTCCAGAGGCAGTGCGAGTGTGTGGTTGCTGTTTGTTTGTTCATTCTTTCTCTCTGCTGTGTTCTCTCTCCAGAGGCAGTGTGAGTGTGTGGTTGCTGTTTGTTCATTCTTTCTCTCTGCTGTGTTCTCTCTCCAGAGGCAGTGTGAGTGTGTGGTTGCTGTTTGTTCATTCTTTCTCTCTGCTGTGTTCTCTCTCCAGAGGCAGTGCGAGTGTGTGGTTGCTGTTTGTTCATTCTTTCTCTCTGCTGTGTTCTCTCTCCAGAGGCAGTGTGAGTGTGTGGTTGCTGTTTGTTTGTTCATTCTTTCTCTCTGCTGTGTTCTCTCTCCAGAGGCAGTGTGAGTGTGTGGTTGCTGTTTGTTTGTTCATTCTTTCTCTCTGCTGTGTTCTTTCTCCAGAGGCAGTGTGAGTGTGTGGTTGCTGTTTGTTTGTTCATTCTTTCTCTCTGCTGTGTTCTCTCTCCAGAGGCAGTGCAAGTGTGTGATTGCTGTTTGTTTGTTCATTCTTTCTCTCTGCTGTGTTCTCTCTCCAGAGGCAGTGTGAGTGTGTGGTTGCTGTTTGTTCATTCTTTCTCTCTGCTGTGTTCTCTCTCCAGAGGCAGTGTGAGTGTGTGGTTGCTGTTTGTTTGTTCATTCTTTCTCTCTGCTGTGTTCTCTCTCCAGAGGCAGTGTGAGTGTGTGGTTGCTGTTTGTTCATTCTTTCTCTCTGCTGTGTTCTCTCTCCAGAGGCAGTGTGAGTGTGTGGTTGCTGTTTGTTCATTCTTTCTCTCTGCTGTGTTCTCTCTCCAGAGGCAGTGTGAGTGTGTGGTTGCTGTTTGTTCATTCTTTCTCTCTGCTGTGTTCTCTCTCCAGAGGCAGTGTGAGAGTGACCCAGAGGACACCGAAACCAAGCCTGCCTCCCTGCTGCGGAGACGACTCAGCAGCAGCTCCTAGAATCAGCCAGGAGGGGGCGCCGGTGCGGTCGCGCACAGTCAGCTTGCTACGAGTCTGAAATGTCAAGCGGTATTGTAATGAATGCATTCTTCTGCCTCTCGTTTCACTCTGAGTATCCATTTCTCTTTCGGTCTCGGAAGCTGAAGCTCCCTGTGGTGTCTATAGAGCTATCTGTCGAAGTACAGCTGGCACACCAGAGTGTAATCATTAACCCTTTGCGGTCCTATGTCAGACCTGGTCCGATATTGCAATTTTCCCTTTCCGGTCCAACGTCGGACCCTGTCCGACATCATCAAAAAGACATAATAAACAGGTCTCTAGTCGTTTTTTTCTCCGGAAAAAGCAGAGAAAACCATTTAGTGGCCGAGTGAGACCGATAGGAGCCGAAAAAAAAAAAAAAAAAAGGGCGTATCTCATGAATATAGATAGTCCCGACACCACATCGATAACACGGACATAAACAAAGAAGATAGCTGCTTCTGCATCCAGCGCTCAAAGAATATCAGACATTTGCAGAGCTTTTTTAGATGTTATTGTAATAAAATAATGACATGGATCGCATTATTGAGGAGTTTGGTGATAAAACGAGGAGATGATTTATCGGTATGCACGACTATGAAGAGGTATGTGAAAAATACAGCGAACAAGGGGTGGGGCGGGGCTGGAGATGCAGTACTGAGTGTCCTGTTGATATGCAGGGCCTTTTAAACCTGTTTTACTGTAAAAAAAAATACTTTTAAAACAGCGCGTCTAAAATAAACTGCACGTGTGAAAATAAATGGACCGCTAAGGGTTAACCTGCCCTCTCCTGCAGCAATCTGCTGCCCCCTAGTGGATGTAACAAATACCACCTGGAACCTTACATCAGAGAGATTGATGGTTACATGCTGGTGTACCAGCTGTAGTGAGAGGCGTTTGAGAGCTGAATTGAGGCCACAGGGAGCTTTTTAAACGGCTGACAGGAAACGATATACAAAGTGAACCTCAATGAGAAGGATACGTTAGGATACCTGATATCTGAGACCTGCTGGCAGCAACAAAGTGTGTTACCACACCTGCAGTGACATCACGGTGCAATCCCTGCTGAGTGAGGAACAACAAACAGTGCTCCACCTCGTAATACAGCACCACCTGTGTCCAGATGTGGTAACTGCAGGGAGATATTGCAGTGATTGTAGCGGACAGAGTAATTCCATGAATCTCACCTGTTGACACACAGGTCTCAAAATGTGCAGTTTTGAAAGAAACACCTACTATAGTAAATCTTTTCATTTTGAAAAACATATCCGGTGCGGAACTTGGTTAAAGAAATCTCCGTTTGCAACCCATACTTTCACAAAGTGTTACACTTCCTTGGTCAGGTGAAATTGCCCCCTGGCTTCTTTCCTGTCATTAACCAGTCAGCTGCTTCCCAGGTTCACTGACATGCTTTCAGCGTGAGACCACGGCTCGGGTGTCTGTGTAACAGATATCCTGAGAGTAAGGCACAGAGATGAGTGGGGATCAGGCTTTACAATGAAAAGACATGTTTGCTATTATGTGTTTCTTTCAGAACTGTACATCTGAGACCTATGTAGGCAATGGAGCGACAATTTACAGGGAAAGCCTCATTCCCTCCTATAGGTCATAAGTTAACTCTCCTGATTTCCAGTGGGCAAATGAAGCTATGCCATACATTACTGTTACCAATGATAATACTGCATGAAGTGTGTTTTTAAAGAATTTTAAAAAAATGTAGAAATATATTTGTGTTGAAGAAATTGTTCGCATACTTGATTTTAATAAAAGCATGACGTTTTTCTGTAACTCTCACCTGTTCTGTCACTTCGCTTTTTTCATTTTACTACCAAATTACAGAATAAGATCTAAATACCTGGACATGCATCTGTAAGTATTAGATGGTAATGCAGCCGGTCAAACTGAGACTCACTCCCTCGCGTACACTGCCCGTCATACTGAGACTCACTCCCTCACTTATCCCATCACACTGACTCACTCCCTCACTTACCCCATCACACTCACTCCCTCGTGTACACACCCAGTCTCACTGAGACTCACTCCCTCGTGTACACACCCAGTCACACTGAGACTCACTCCCTCGTGTACACACCCCGTCACTCTCATACACCCCGTCACACTGAGACTCACTCCCTCACTTACCCCATCACATTGACTCACTCCCTCGCTTACATACCCCGTCACACCTAGACTCACTCCCTCGCCTACACACCCCGTCACACCTAGACTCACTCCCTCGCTTACACACCGTCACACAGACTCACTCCTTCGTTTACACATTCCATCACACTGAGTCACTCCCTCGCTTACACACCTAGACTCACTCCCTCGCTTACACACCCCATCACACTGAGACTCTCTCCCCCCCGCTTACCCCGTCACACTGATTCACGTACACACCCCATCACACTGAGACTGACTCCCTCGCTTACACACCCGGTCACACCGAGACTCACTCCTTTGCTTACCCACCCCATCACACTGACTCACTCCCTCACTTACACACACACCGAGAATCACGCACATTGCCACGTGGTGCTGTATGATATTCCAGATAGCTGTATCACATCAACATCAGTGTCTGCAATATAGTAAAGACATTTCAGAGGGCTGTATCACATCTATATCAGGCTCTGCTATATATTAGTTCAGCCCCTTCTCCATTTCTGTAGTTCCTCGTAATCCAAACTTCACATTCAGCAGCTGCTCGACTGTGCTGTGAAGGAGACGTTGCGCAAGTCAGTTTTAACCAAGTTAAATACCCGCTCCACTTCAGCGTTGGCAGAGGGTAGTGACAGTACAGTCAGCATGAAGTCTGCCCAGTCTGCAGTCAGAAGGGTCACTGCTGCATTTCTCAAACCACCAGCTTTGATCCAATACTCTTTAGGCAGCTGCTGCTCAACAGTATCCTTTAGGTTAGGGTGAAGCCTCCAGCATTTGAAATATGCTTCAAGTTTTTAGAGGTCTTCGCGCAGGTGTCTGTTTCGACCTCGTCCTGAGTTCTTCTTTGGGTGGCATGAGCCCGGTCATCGGGGTAGCCAAGCTTTCGGCTGGTGGTGACGGGGAGGTCACTTACATACACGTCACAGTGCCGGTGCGAGCACAGAGCCTTGCGGGGGCCCATTATTTAGTAGGCGGGTTCTGCTGACAGTATTCCCTAGGTGGAGCAGTATTCTTTCTTTAGCATGGTTTAGTATCCTGTTGTATATTAATCAAATCGCTCAATCATCACACACCAGGTTTAATTGTACAATTAAGTCTCATTAGAACTCAATTACACACATTTCCTCATAACACAGTGTTTGTCTGATTGTTATAATCTCACACTCCTTATAAAAACACAAACTCACTCGTGTTCACGCATCTCGTTTCAGTTTGTTGAAACGTAAGCAAATCCGTAATCTTGTATAAAGTACTTGGTTAACTTGAGAACGACGCAGAAAGGCAGAGCGCCAGAACTCAATTTGACAACAAGCTTTAAAAAAAAATACATGTTCATTTGAATGCAATTTAGACATGGGCGTTGTTTTTAACATTGTGTTGTATAATTAATTAATTAATTAATCAGCACACACCAGGTTTAATTGTACAGTCAATCTCATTAGAACTCAGATTAAACCATTTGACTTTCTGTACCTAAGATTTGTACAGATGCTTGAACATAGTTTTTAAGGTTTCTTTCCTCTGTGAATTCGCTGGTGTTTTTGAAGGCCTTGTTTAAAACAGAAACTCTTCCCACAGTCAGAGCAGCGATACGGTTTCTCTCCTCTGTGAGTTCGCTGGTGTGCTTTCAGGGTTACTGAATGACTGAAACAATTCCCACAGTCAGAGCAGCGATACGGTTTCTCTCCTGTGTGAGTTCGTTGGTGTGAAACAAGGTTTCCGGACTGACTGAAACACTTCCCACAGTCAGAGCAGCGATACGGTTTCTCTCCTCTGTGAGTTCGCTGGTGTGCTTTCAGGGTTACTGAATGACTGAAACTCTTCCCACAGTCAGAGCAGCGATACGGTTTCTCTCCTCTGTGAGTTCGCTGGTGTGAAACAAGGCTGGTTGACTGACTGAAACTCTTCCCACAGTCAGAGCAGCAATACGGTTTCTCTCCTGTGTGCATTCGCTGGTGTATTTTAAAATGCCCTAACTGGGTGAAACCTTTCCCACAGTCAGGATATTCTCCACCGACCGCCCTCACTTTAGCTGCTGGACTGGAACCTGGAAAATATGAACAGGAAAGAAAGTAAGAGGGAGTGCTTGCAGGCTTAGGGCATGTGGCTGGGTGCTGGAGTGGATTAAAGCATGTGAATTTCAGTTGTGGGGCTTGCACTGGGTTACACCAGCTTAAAAACGCAAAGTTAAACTTAAAGCCTTTACTTTGTGTAAAAGCAGTCAGTAAAGACTGATGCTGGGGAAACCGAGCCCCGGGATCAAAATCTGACTTCAAAGTTCTCCTGTAATGTTTCAGGTCTATTTTCTCTAACACACACTACAATTATATCTTGTTCAATAGCATTACATTACACATTTAATAGCCATATATTTTTACACTGAACATTTCTAATGATATACAGTACTTTAGTGTTTCTACCCCTTGCTAGAATACTCCCCCACAGCAATGACAACATTATATCTATATCTGAAGTTCACCAGTAGTGAGTCCTATCTTGAACTGGTACAGGAAAAACAAACAGCTAGTAATGTAACCTACGTGCTCCCTCCCTCCCTCTCAAGCACACTGTGGAGATCACGCAATCTAGAATGACAATGTCACAGCTACTGGAGTCACTCACCTGCTAGACTGCATTCTGAATGGGAGCGCCCGTCTTCCTTTCCACCTCCTTGCGTGCTGTTGGGAGAGCCTTCCTCTCCAGCGCCTTGCTCTCTCACACAGATTCTCTCCAGCACCACGCTACAGTCCCGCAGGCGTACAGGCTCCAGCTCACAGATTCTTCCTTCCCTGGTTCCATGTGGTCAAACTCTACTTCAGGGGGCTCCCGTTTAATACGGACAGTTTCCAGCACCTCTTCTTGTTTAACAGGAAGGGGTTCTTCTGTCTGGGGGATCTCCAATTCATTGTGCTCAGCCTCCGGCTGACTGCTGTCACATTGCATCTCACAGAGTTCCTGTTTAATGGGGAGGGAAGCCAGCCCAAAGACCTCCGCTCTAAAGGGGACAGGTTCAAGTTCAGGGAACTCCTCTTTAATCTGGACAGATTCCATCTTCACACTGTCCATGGCAGCACACGGGGTTCTGTTTAGTAGCTGCTGGGGGAATAAAAATGTATTCATTTAAATACAGTGCTACTAAGGCAGTGGTTCCCAACCTGTGGTCTGCGGACTCTCAGGTTAATGCAGAAACCCATTACTATTACTGAGCAACACAACAACCAACTTTAACCACGTGAGATATAGATAGATAGATAGATAGATAGATAGATAGATATATATTATATATAGATAGATAGACATAGATAGATATAGATATAGATATATATAGATAGATATATATAGATATATATATAGATATATATATATATATTACATCTAGCATTCATGTAAATACACCTCCTTCAAATCTGTGCTCATTCTACTGCTTGTGTTCGCTGTTAGGCTGTCTCAGCCTTTTCATTATTTGCCAGGAGGTTTTGTCAAACAAAACTCAAACCTGCAATATTGAGACGCCACTTATCTCCAAAGCATTCAATGCGCAAAATGACAACATTCTTAGGTGCGTTTTAAATACATTACTTTCTACATGCACTTATACATATACACAAAAAAATAATAATTTCAAAATGCTGATGTGAAAAAAAGCGTTCGAGTGGTCCGTGTGACAAATCCAAACACCGAGGTGTCGCTACATTGAAAAAGGTCGAGACCCACTATCCAACCGTATATCAGTAGTTTGCCTGCACCTCGAAAAAGTGACGGCCTCAAATATGTTGCCATTAACATTAAACATGAAACATTGTCGCCTTATTTTCGATTCTTTTCCCCGGCGCCTTGTAGTTGAATTGTTACATTTTAAATGGAATGTAAAAGGCATGTCGTATGCAGACAGGCTAAAAGAATTGAATCTATTCAGTCTTGAACAAAGAAGACTACGCGGCGATCTGATTCAAACATTCAAAATCCTAAAAGGTATAGACAATGTCAACCCGGGGGACTTCTTTGACTTGAAAAAAAAAAAAGGACCAGGGGTCATAAATGGAGATTAGATAAAGGGGCATTCAGAACAGAAAATAGGAGGCATTTTTTTACACAGAGAATTGTGAGGGTCTGGAACCAACTCCCCAGTAATGTTGTTGAAGCTGACACCCTGGGATCCTTCAAGAAGCTGCTTGATGAGATTCTGGGATCAATAAGCTACTAACAACCAAATGAGCAAGATGGGCTGAATGGCCTCCTCTCGTTTGTAAACTTTCTTATGTTCTTATTACAAAAATAAAATTTTAGAGTTTTTATTAAATTCCATAATCGGTTCCCTTTTCTCTTTTGCAGTGGTAGTTTTTGTTTTCTACTTTGAAAAACAGATTACATATAATTGAAGTAGAGTGTAAACCCGGCACACACCAGCTCACAATATTAGATAGGGAAACCCTATTCAGGAAACTGACACTCTATTCATGATTTACAATCCCTCTGCAATGTCCATGTCTTTGTTCTTCAGCCCCCTCCGCTTCACTGTTCTCATACATGTCGCTCTCGTGGCTTGAATTCTCAGCTGATGGCTGAAAGACACACATCATCTTGACCCGTCGTAATCAGTGGTGTAGTGCTATATTTAGAAGTGAGGGGTCGCTATTATCCACTCTCCCCCTCCCTCAACCCACCACGCCGCCTGCAGTCCGCGTTTCTCCATACACTCAACAGAACCGCAGTGTGGCACTCTACAGTAGGTACCGTATTTGAAAGGGTTAACATGTGTACCAATTCATTTCAAATTCAGCCAATCAGGTAAGCTATTATTGTAATGCAATAGTGACAAGCACTAGACCTGTAGCTAGTTATATTAAAGATAAATAAATACTTGTTTTCATAACCAGTTTCATACATTAACACACACGATTAAAAAACCGTCATTGTTAATCCTTTGGGTCACTCTCCCCGTCCCCCTCTCGTATATTGAATGGTTTGGTCCAGAATCAGCTCGTCTTAAGAGCGAATGAGACTGAGGTTTCGAAACAGAAGTGCATCCGTTTAAAAAAAAAAAAAAAAAAAAAAACAGTGTAAGGCCACAGGTTCTTTATATGTTTGTTGAGTTTTGTCTTTTAAGTAAATGTTTAGATTATTTTAGCTACTTGATTTGTGATGGGTCTAGGAATAAGAACTGTTCCAATTATTAAATCCAATTTTAAAACGCCGTCACCTCAGCACAGCGGTGATACAGGTTCTCTTACACATTATTCACACCTGTTGTTCCAGACCAGAACCACGCTACACTCAAACTGTTTCGTTATTTATCTCTCAAGGGTTTCTTACGGTTATTGTATGCTTTGCTTATTTGTATGGGTTATACACATGGATATCTATCAACAAATATTAATAGGAGCAAAACAGTTAAATATTCTACATGTGAAGCGAGGGCCCGACGCTCTCCCTGCCCAAGAAGCGAGGGCCCGACGCTCTCCCTGCCCAAGAAGCGAGGGCCCGACGCTCTCCCTGCCCAAGAAGCGAGGGCCCGACGCTCTCCCTGCCCAAGAAGCGAGGGCCCGACGCTCTCCCTGCCCAAGAAGCGAGGGCCCGACGCTCTCCCTGCCCAAGAAGCGAGGGCCCGACGCTCTCCCTGCCCAAGAAGCGAGGGCCCGACGCTCTCCCTGCCCAAGAAGCGAGGGCCCGACGCTCTCGCCGCCCAAGAAGCGAGGGCCCGACGCTCTCCCTGCCGACCCCGCAGCACTACACTCCTGTTTCTCAGTGAGATGATCATTTTCATCAACTCCACAGTTGTAAGGTCCCCACTCGCTCATCAGGTGACAGCAATGCCACTGCAGGGCGAGGAGCGATTGTGGTGCGAATCCCGCCTGTGCCAGGTTGCTGTTCTTGGATTAGGACTCACTGACCTTCGCGCTGCCGGAGGGTCGGGAGGGAGATCGCTGATAGTCCAGCTTGTTGCGCTGCAGGTAGTGACCTCGTCTCCAGGGCTCTGCTTGGTATCAGCTGCCGGAGGGTCAGGGAGGGAGATCGCTGATAGTCCAGCTTGTTGCACTGCAGGTAGTGACCTCGTCTCCAGGGCTCTGCTTGGTATCAGCTGCCGGAGGGTCGGGAGGGAGATCGCTGATAGTCCAGCTTGTTGCGCTGCAGGTAGTGACCTCGTCTCCAGGGCTCTGCTTGGTATCAGCTGCCGGAGGGTCAGGGAGGGAGATCGCTGATAGTCCAGCTTGTTGCACTGCAGGTAGTGACCTCGTCTCCAGGGCTCTGCTTGGTATCAGCTGCCGGAGGGTCGGGAGGGAGATCGCTGATAGTCCAGCTTGTTGCGCTGCAGGTAGTGACCTCGTCTCCAGGGCTCTGCTTGGTATCAGCTGCCGGAGGGTCGGGAGGGAGATCGCTGATAGGCAAGCTTGTTGGACTGCAGGTAGTGACCTCGTCTCCAGGGCTCTGCTTGGTATCAGCTGCCGGAGGGTCAGGGAGGGAGATCGCTGATAGTCCAGCTTGTTGCACTGCAGGTAGTGACCTCGTCTCCAGGGCTCTGCTTGGTATCAGCTGCTGGTTCAGGTGTGTAAAACGAGCCGAGCAGCTCCACTGCAGGAGCAGAGGTCAGTACAGAGGGGTGCAGCAGCAAGACATTTCAAACTGGGGACAAACAATCTCCAACACAATTAGATGGAAGGATCTTTCTTTTGTTTACACACACACTGAGACACACACAGACAGACGAGATACACACAGACAGACCGAGACACACACAGACAGAGACACCGAGACACACACACACAGAGACACACACACACACAGACCGGACACACACACACACACAGACCGAGACGCACACAGACACACACACACAGACACCGAGACACACACACACACAGACCGGACACACACACACACAGACCGAGACGCACACAGACACACACACACAGACACCGAGACACACACTACACATACTGACATCTTTCATAGGTAGCAGTTTAACTCAGTAAAAATAAATACATACAAATTGAGAAAAAAACCCTTGGGTCAAATTGTATTTAAATGTATTTATTGAATAAAAAGGCTCTTGAATAATAATTACACAGCAACCCTCCTGAGATCATCACGACTGAAATCCTGCCCTGAATCTGGATTCCTTTTTACCCACAATGTCATCATTCCTGGACTGAAGGACTGCTTCCTTTACACTTCTGACAGCTAACTGTGAACAGGCAAGAAACTAAAAAACTAAAATACACTATTAACATTCCTGGTGTTAAAAATACACATTATATACAGCTCTGGCCAAAACGTCTGCATCGCCCTATAGAATTAACACACTTTGCTTCATAAAGTCGAATGAAACCTGCTGAATAATGTTACGTTAACATATTGAATTGCACACCGCTTTGCAGTATTTAACAGAAAACGTGACAAGAATTGACATTTCAAACTCTAACATGAAATACTATACTACTATTATGGCTTCCGGTAGACACTTGCGATATCATTTTGTAGTTTCTCACATTTTGTAGTTTACACAATGTTAAATAAAATATCCAAATTATGTTTTGGTTTTTTATTGTATCAATACTAAAATTCTAGGTGATGCAAAACATTTGGCCATACAGCTGTATGTTAATTTTAAAAGCCTTTTCATCTGTTAAAAAATCAGCTTCGTTTCATAAGTATTTCTACAGTGCTATAATACTAATTCAATTCTAACAGGCTGTTCACATGGAAGGTTTGACTTCGGAACCCTAGACGCAGTTACAACCCTTAGCCACTGGTGTCACTGTTTATACCAAGTTAATACTCCTAACTAAGAAACTGGGGCTTCATACTTTGGCCATCGGTGGCACTGTTGTGCTGATAAATCATTAAAAACAAACAAACAAAAAACACACAAAATCACAAGTTCCATTCAATATCCGTACTGATCAAACCAGACGTGGCATTTCTCCAGTCAAACTCTTAACCCTTTCAGTCCTGGCAGGACCTCACTGTCCTGTCTTGGCAGCGTACATGTTACGCCGTTGGAAATCATGTTGGAACCTCACAAGACTCCTAGGTCCCAGTCTGAGGTTGTGTAGAAATGTTTTATAATGTTCTCATGTATACTCAATAAAGGAGTTCCTTTTTTAATTATATAACTTAATTTCAAAATGATAATTCAGGACTGAAAGGGTTAAACACAGATTGCTAGCCTGGATACGAGCCAAGTTTCCACAGCTTAGCATGGATATATCTATCTCATTAAATGACAACATAGTTACTAAGGGCTATACATACAGTACTGTTGGAAGAAATCTTATACCGAGACAAAAGAAACACTGAGGATAAAGCACTTGGGTTGGACTTGATTGCAACACAGCGTCCAGATCCCTTCCTGTTCCATGGTTCCAGATCCCTTCCTGTTCCATGGTTCCAGATCCCTTCCTGTTCCATGGTTCCAGATCCCTTCCTGTTCCATGGTTCCAGATCCCTTCCTGTTCCATGGTTCTAAGGGGGCGCTGTGTGAACACCGTTTAGATCTTCTTCACGTAGTTCCCTGGGAACATGCCCTCCTTTCCTCGGAGTCGTCCGAACCACCAGCCTGAGGAATCTGGAGAAGGAGGAGTTTCAGTCACAGTTTAGTTTAAGGATTTACAAAACAAAACCCGAGGGGGACCAGATTTCCAAAGACCAAACCGGGACACACATTGAAATAGTTTTAAAAGAGTCGTAACCACATGTTCTAACTGGAGCTACTGCTACTTAACCCCTCATTTCTAGGACTGCAGTATAGTAATCTATATGAAACAGTATTGTGGAACTATTAGTATGACTGCTGATTGTGCATGTGATTCATGGAAGGGGTGCTGTCCAGCGCCAATGCAAATCGGGACTAAGGTTTGGGGGAAAATGTCAGGACCCCAGGAAAGGGGATGGGAAAAGGTCCCGGCCAAGCAGGGGCGTCTGGTCACCCAAATACATCTACAAGTGTGTTTTAAAAAGGGTTTGAAGGTTATTAACAAGGAAGAAAGCGTGTCATTGAAATGGTGCAATGAATGCCGTCATGTTGTAAAACAATTCCGAATTATTCCCCCCCCCCCCACCCCACCCCCCCCAATGAGTATCGAATCCCATGCAGGCTCACAAGTGTAATTGTGCTCATTGGAAGATCCTAACTTCGTATACAATGTGAGCACCATCTTCAGACAGCTTCAGTCTTCAGTATGCTGTTCAGCATTATGAAATGCGATGAATAGTCAAAGACAATATTGTTAAAAGACTGATGCAAAGTAAGAAAAAGTTACCTTAAAATGAGAAACTGCATAAGTGGGCCTACATGTGACAGGGATGGGAAGAAGACTCATGTTGCATTGCAGTTTGATCCATTCCTGGTTTTACTGTGAGTTTAATAAGACATACCTGAGCTTATACACACTGTGGGTAATCAAGCTGGTTGTAAAACCTGAAATAGGTGAATCGGCTTTGTAGGAGTCTTATTTCCATCCCTGTATGATTTGATACTCACAATAGTAAGACTCTGTCAATAGACCAGTTCCTTTCTGCAGATCTACACTGTGGTACTGAAGGTGAAGGAACTCCACACTGAATGTTTCAGTTTTGTCTGCTGCTTGTAGGCAGAGTCCTCGTCTCACAGCCCTTGTCGTTTCACAGTGTTTACCTTCAGTCACGATCTCGATGACATCGTCCGCGTTGAAGCTGAGCTCGTCAGTGTCCTGCGCGTCGTATGCGTACAGCGCCTGGCACTGGGGGGTCCTGGGCCTGGTTTTGGGGACAGGTTTCGATCGACCTCCCCCCGGCACCGGCTTCGATTCTGTGGACCGCCGGCGCTGGAGCCTGAAACAGAAACGAGACGCAGCAATCCCTGTTAACGGATCTTCAAAACGAGACGCAGCGATCCCTGTTAGCGGACCTTCAAAACGAGACGCAGCGATCCCTGTTAGCAGACCTTCAAAACGAGACGCAGCGATCCCTGTTAGCGGATCTTCAAAACGAGACGCAGCGATCCCTGTTAGCGGATCTTCAAAACAATCAGAATGCCAAGGTAAAACTATCAAGTTTGACTGAGTTTCTTTACAATTTTTACCTTAAACTTCTGTTCTCCAAACTCACTGTAAAATGCATTTGTTCAGATAATTACTACTGTAATAATTATCTGAAACTTCAATAGAAACCTTTTCTGTTTAAATATGTAAAGGTACATCCAGTAAAGGCGCTCCGCGTGGAGTGCAGGATGCGCCCTATAACCTGGAGGGCGCTGGTTCGGGTCCAGGCTATTCCACTGCCGTCTGTGGACGGGATTCTCAGGGGGCGGCGCACAATTGGTCAAGCAGCACCCGGGTGGGGAGGGCTTAGGTCGGCCAGGGTGTCCTCGGCTCACCGCGCACCAGTTGCCGAGAGCTGCGTGGTCCTCCAACGCTGTAGCTCTGAGGTGACTGCATGTGTCCGTCTTCATCCCTCCCGAGTCAGCGCGGGGGTGGCAGCGGTGAGCCGGGTTGAAATTAAAATAAATAAATTGGGCTTTCCAAATTGGGGATAAAATGAGAAAAAATAATTGGCGATTTTAAATTTATAAAAAATTATTTATGTGAAAATGTACAATGCTTTCAAATGCAGGGAGAGGATGCTGGTAGGGCAATGTCACAAATTTATTAACTAAAGACCTGAAGAAAACACACACTGAGAAATCAAACTGTGTGAAACCCTCCAACAAGACAGACACACAGACAACGAATTAAACAGCAAAACCCCCACACATGAGCATGGAGGAGATCCTGGTTCAACCTTTAAGATATTTAAAAATGATAGAAAGAAAATGATGCACAGCAAGAAGAGCAAAACTACAGACCACCAACACAGGCAGGTCAGACTCACGATCTCCCGCTACCAGCCATCATTCCCCTGAGAGGACGGCTTGAAACAGGACCGCTGGTTAGTGCTGGACTGACCACGGCCAAAACACACACACACACACACACACACACACACAGAGTTGTAACGAGTCACCAAAATTGGGACTTGAGTCACGAAAAATTGCGACTTGATTCCATGTCGAGTCATTACAACTCTGCACACAACACACACACACACACACACACAGACACAGAAAGAGGCACACATACAGACAAACAAACAGACAGAGATACACGCACACACACAGAAACACAGACACAGAGATACACACATAGAAAAACACACCGTAACAAACAGACAGAGATGCACGCACAAAAAGAGACACACACAGAAACAGAGGCACACACAACACACAGACACAGAGATACACGCACACACACAGACAAACGGACACAGAGAGATACACACACACACAGACACAGAGATACACGCACACACACAGACAAACGGACACAGAGAGATACACACACACACACACACAGAAACAGAGACACACACAGACAAAAAAAGAGACACACACCACACACACACCCCCCCAGGAAGGAGGTCTTACCCGGCGACGCCCTGGTCCGGCACGCTCATGAAGTCCATGTTGACCTGGGGGCCGGGGCGGGGGTCTCGTGGGCGGAGGCTGGCTCCCTGTCTGGGGAGGGTGGGCTGGACCACGCTGGCCTGGCGGAGGAGGGTGGACAGTCTGCCGGCAGCCTGGGCTCTGCTGTGGCCAGGCTGCCCCTGCCTCGCAGCACTGTTCCTGGGTGCACCTGTCCAATCAGGGGGAGAGAGACCCTGAGCAACCTGCCTGGACACTTTAACAGGACCCATTTACACGATTGGATTGGCATCGGCCAGAATTAGAGACAACATGTGACATGTGATCCCTGCAGCACTACAGAGCTATGGGAGCAGCACGATTGCAAGCAGTCTACAATTTTTATTTATTTATTTTTTTTATTAAGGGTTGTAAGTCTACAACCCTTAATAAAACAATGGCAGTGCTGACCTGAGTTCTGAGTTAATAAAACAAGGGCACAGTGCTCACCTGAGTCCCTCGAGTTTGACTGCCGATCTCCAAAGTGGCCACTTTTTCTTTTGTCTTTCCTTGTCGGTCCTGAAACACAGAAGTGAATTAGCACACAGAACTCCTGTCACAGTGGGAATGAGAGCTCAGAAATACTACAGGAAAACCCATGAATTCAAATGTTTCAACGTCTTAATGAGAAAGACTTTGTCAAAATGTTTGTCATTGAATGTATGACATTTATTTTAGTGTTTATTGAAGACATTGAGAAAGACTTCTAATGGAAACGTTTGTCATTGAAATTATGAAGCTTCCTAGCACTACAGAGTGTTTAATAGGTGTGGATGGTGAATGAGAGCTTGGTGAATGAATGATAAAACATGCAGCAAACACAACTGTGGAAATGCACAGCATCTGTGTGTGTGTGTGTGTGTGTGTGTGTGTGTGTGTGTGTGTGTGTGTGTGTGTGTGTGTGTGTCAGGGAGCCTGCACACAATCTGAGGAATATGGAACACTCTGAACTGTGTATCTAGTGGTGCTGCACAAACACATGACTGGAATGGGGCTCTCCACGGAAGTCGGGCTGACAGTCAGGGGAGGGTCAGTGGTGTTGATTGATGAATTTACCATTCAGAGTGAAAGGAGTGAAGAAACAGCTGCTTGGGTTTGTGATGATCGCTGCTTTTCTTAGACTGTGGAGAACAGCGATCCACACACACCCCAGCAGCGGTTTCTTTACTCTGAATGGTCCTGTAACACACACGATGGCACAGTATGCACTGTGTGTATAGAGAGCAGTGTGAATGAGAGTCCTGTAACACACACGATGGCACAGTATGCACTGTGTGTATAGAGCAGTGTGAGAGTCCTGTAACACACACGATGGTACAGTATGCACTGTGTGTATAGAGAGCAGTGTGAAAGAGTCCTGTAACACACACGATGGTACAGTATGCACTGTGTGTATAGAGAGCAGTGTGAGAGTCCTGTAACACACACGATGGTACAGTATGCACTGTGTGTATAGAGAGCAGTGTGAATGAGAGTCCTGTAACACACACAATGGTACAGTATGCACTGTGTGTATAGAGAGCAGTGTGAGAGTCCTGTAACACACACGATGGTACAGTATGCACTGTGTGTATAGAGAGCAGTGTGAAAGAGTCCTGTAACACACACGATGGTACAGTATGCACTGTGTGTATAGAGCAGTGTGAATGAGAGTCCTGTAACACACACGATGGTACAGTATGCACTGTGTGTATAGAGCAGTGTGAGAGTCCTGTAACACACACGATGGTACAGTATGCACTGTGTGTATAGAGCAGTGTGAGAGTCCTGTAACACACACGATGGTACAGTATGCACTGTGTGTATAGAGAGCAGTGTGAGAGTCCTGTAACACACACGATGGTACAGTATGCACTGTGTGTATAGGGCAGTGTGAATGAGAGTCCTGTAACACACACAATGGTACAGTATGCACTGTGTGTATAGAGAGCAGTGTGAGAGTCCTGTAACGCACACGATGGTACAGTATGCACTGTGTGTATAGAGAGCAGTGTGAAAGAGTCCTGTAACACACACGATGGTACAGTATGCACTGTGTGTATAGAGCAGTGTGAGAGTCCTGTAACACACACGATGGTACAGTATGCACTGTGTGTATAGAGCAGTGTGAGAGTCCTGTAACACACACGATGGTACAGTATGCACTGTGTGTATAGAGAGCAGTGTGAGAGTCCTGTAACACACACGATGGTACAGTATGCACTGTGTGTATAGAGCAGTGTGAGAGTCCTGTAACGCACACGATGGTACAGTATGCACTGTGTGTATAGAGAGCAGTGTGAGAGTCCTGTAACACACACGATGGTACAGTATGCACTGTGTGTATAGAGAGCAGTGTGAGAGTCCTGTAACACACACAATGGTACAGTATGCACTGTGTGTATAGAGAGCAGTGTGAGAGTCCTGTAACACACACAATGGTACAGTATGCACTGTGTGTATAGAGCAGTGTGAGAGTCCTGTAACACACACGATGGTACAGTATGCACTGTGTGTATAGAGAGCAGTGTGAATGAGAGTCCTGTAACACACACGATGGTACAGTATGCACTGTGTGTATAGAGAGCAGTGTGAGAGTCCTGTAACACACACGATGGCACAGTATGCACTGTGTGTATAGGGCAGTGTGAATGAGAGTCCTGTAACACACACAATGGTACAGTATGCACTGTGTGTATAGAGCAGTGTGAGAGTCCTGTAACACACACGATGGTACAGTATGCACTGTGTGTATAGAGAGCAGTGTGAGAGTCCTGTAACACACACGATGGTACAGTATGCACTGTGTGTAGAGAGCAGTGTGAGAGTCCTGTAACACACACGATGGTACAGTATGCACTGTGTGTATAGAGCAGTGTGAGAGTCCTGTAACACACACGATGGTACAGTATGCACTGTGTGTATAGAGCAGTGTGAGAGTCCTGTAACACACACGATGGTACAGTATGCACTGTGTGTATAGAGCAGTGTGAATGAGAGTCCTGTAACACACACGATGGTACAGTATGCACTGTGTGTATAGGGCAGTGTGAGAGTCCTGTAACACACACGATGGTACAGTATGCACTGTGTGTATAGAGAGCAGTGTGAGAGTCCTGTAACACACACGATGGCACAGTATGCACTGTGTGTATAGAGAGCAGTGTGAGAGTCCTGTAACACACACGATGGTACAGTATGCACTGTGTGTATAGAGCAGTGTGAGAGTCCTGTAACACACACGATGGCACAGTATGCACTGTGTGTATAGAGAGCAGTGTGAGAGTCCTGTAACACACACACAATGGTACAGTATGCACTGTGTGTATAGAGAGCAGTGTGAGAGTCCTGTAACACACACGATGGCACAGTATGCACTGTGTGTATAGAGAGCAGTGTGAGAGTCCTGTAACACACACGATGGCACAGTATGCACTGTGTGTATAGAGAGCAGTGTGAGAGTCCTGTAACACACACGATGGTACAGTATGCACTGTGTGTATAGAGAGCAGTGTGAGAGTCCTGTAACACACACGATGGTACAGTATGCACTGTGTGTATAGAGCAGTGTGAATGAGAGTCCTGTAACACACACGATGGCACAGTATGCACTGTGTGTATAGAGAGCAGTGCGAGAGTCCTGTAACACACACGATGGTACAGTATGCACTGTGTGTATAGAGCAGTGTGAATGAGAGTCCTGTAACACACACGATGGTACAGTATGCACTGTGTGTATAGAGAGCAGTGTGAGAGTCCTGTAACACACACGATGGTACAGAATGCACTGTGTGTATAGGGCAGTGTGAGAGTCCTGTAACACACACGATGGTACAGTATGCACTGTGTGTATAGAGCAGTGTGAATGAGAGTCCTGTAACACACACGATGGCACAGTATGCACTGTGTGTATAGAGAGCAGTGCGAGAGTCCTGTAACACACACGATGGTACAGTATGCACTGTGTGTATAGAGCAGTGTGAATGAGAGTCCTGCAACACACACGATGGTACAGTATGCACTGTGTGTATAGAGAGCAGTGTGAGAGTCCTGTAACACACACGATGGTACAGAATGCACTGTGTGTATAGGGCAGTGTGAGAGTCCTGTAACACACACGATGGTTCAGTATGCACTGTGTGTATAGAGCAGTGTGAATGAGAGTCCTGTAACACACACAATGGCACAGTATGCACTGTGTGTATAGAGAGCAGTGCGAGAGTCCTGTAACACACACGATGGTACAGTATGCACTGTGTGTATAGAGCAGTGTGAATGAGAGTCCTGTAACACACACGATGGTAAAGTATGCACTGTGTGTATAGGGCAGTGTGAGAGTCCTGTAACACACACGATGGTTCAGTATGCACTACGCTGTGTGTATAGAGAGGAGAGAGGGAGACTCACTGGAGCTCTTTGGCAGTCCTGCTCCGATGCTCACACTCAGGACCTTGCTGCTGGGTTTCAGGAAGGCCTGGTCGGTGCTGCCCAGCTGGAACTGAATCTGCCTGGACCCTGCGGACCCCCAGGGACCCCAGCCCCCCTTCTTCACCTTGAACTCTAGCCTGGAGGAGAGGAGAGTGGGGGAGCGAGGGAGAGGCGGTGCTTTAATTACCTAGGCATGTCATTTATATAAAACAAGCATGCTAGTAACATATACCCCGTTCAAAAGACATCCGCATGATGAGAAGGATTACACAAGTACAGGATGGACATATTCCATCACAAACCCCAATAATCCGATATCTCTGTGAGCAGTGACAGAGATGTACAGTGACAGAGCTGGACAGTGACAGTGTGAGCAGTGACAGAGATGTACAGTGACAGTGTGAGCAGTGACAGAGATGTACAGTGACAGAGCTGTACAGTGACAGTGTGAGCAGTGACAGAGCTGTAGTGACACAGCTGTACAGTGACAGTGTGAGCAGTGACAGAGCTGTAGTGACACAGCTGTACAGTGACAGTGTGAGCAGTGACAGAGTTGTAGTGACACAGCTGTACAGTGACAGCTGTACAGTGACAGTGTGAGCAGTACAATGACAGAGCTGTACAGTGACAGTGTGAGCAGTGACAGAGCTGTACAGTGACAATGTGAGCAGTGACAGCTGTACAGTGACAGAGCTGTACAGTGACATAGCTGTACAGTGATAGTGTGAGCAGTGACAGAGCTGTACAGTGACAGATGTACAGTGACAGGGCTGTACAGTGACAGATGTACAGTGACAGGGCTGTACAGTGACAGATGTACAGTGACAGGGCTGTACAGTGACAGGGCTGGACAGTGACAGGGCTGGACAGTGACAGGGCTGGACAGTGACGGTGTGAGCAGTGACAGTGTGAGCAGTGACAGAGCAGTGACAGAGCTGTGCAGTGACAGTGTGAGCAGTGACAGTGTGAGCAGTGACAGAGCTGGACAGTGACAGTGTGAGCAGTGACAGAGCTGTACAGTGACAGAGCTGGACAGTGACAGTGCGAGCAGTGACAGAACTGGACAGTGTGACAGAGCTGGACAGTGACAGTGTGAGCAGTGACAGAGTGAGCAGTGACAGAGCTGGACAGTGACAGTGTGAGCAGTGACAGAGCTGGACAGCGACAGAGTGAGCAGTGACAGAGCCGGACAGTGACAGAGCTGTACAGTGACAGTGTGAGCAGTGACAGAGCTGTACAGTGACAGAGCCGGACAGTGACAGAGCTGTACAGTGACAGTGTGAGCAGTGACAGAGCCGGACAGTGACAGAGTGAGCAGTGACAGTGCGGTACAGTGACAGAGTGAGCAGTGACAGTGCAAGCAGGACTCTGCAGCGGCACTCACAGGTTGTTGAATTTCAGTGGCAGTTTGCGCTGGCTCCTCTCCTCATAGCGCTTGTACAGCAGACTCAGCAGCTCTGTCTTGAAGCTCGACTCGAGGAGGCTGTCATACTGCTGCTCGTGAATGATGAAGAAGTCATCCTGCAAGGTGCTGGGGGGGGGGGGGGGGGGGGGGGTGACAGTCAAAATGGCTTTTAAGAAACGGCATGGCTGATTGGTTGACAGGCTCACACTTGTGTTACCCGGTGGCACTTTGTTGCATCCAATACATTGCTCATCAACTTACAGTAGATCAGGACAAGCCCCCAGAACACAGAGAATGTAATCCTTGACTTTGTATTGATGATTATGCCTGCTTGATTGAGGGTCCTTCATGATGTACTGTGTGTAGGGGCAGTCCTGCCTCATGGAGGGCAGCAGTGTGGAGTAGTGGTTAGGGCTCTGGACTCTTGACCAGAGGGTTGTGGGTTCAATCCCCGGTGGAGGACACTGCTGTTGTACCCTTGAGCAAGGTACTTTACCTAGATTGCTCCAGTAAAAACCCAGCTGTATCAATGGGTAATTGTATGTAAAAATAATGTGATATCTGTATAATGTGAAATAATGTATAATGTGATTCTTGTAACAATTGTAAGTCGCCCTGGATAAGGGCGTCTGCTAAGAAATAAATAATAATGAACCTTGTTTAGAAACTTCCTAAACTGGATCCAACGTTGACCCAAGTTATCTGCCCAAGAAAACAGTGCTTCCAATAAACTGGACACGATTTCATTGCTCGTGAAAGTGAAAGCACACCTTCAACCTGGGCTAGTAAAGGACAAGCAAGGGCTGTGGGGATCAACCAAACCGTTCACTAAAA
The DNA here is from genome assembly GCF_902713425.1 of Acipenser ruthenus. NCBI lineage: Eukaryota > Metazoa > Chordata > Actinopteri > Acipenseriformes > Acipenseridae > Acipenser > Acipenser ruthenus. The sequence goes on from NC_081223.1 coordinate 2,831,731, forward strand.
ACCATCAACAGCAGAGTTTAGTAAACGCTCACCTGAAAACATACAGTTCAACAATCTTTAACATTTCTAGTATCTTGATGCATTATAAAACACTAATTGAGAGCTGCTTGAGAAAATCTATGTAAGCTTTAAACACACAAATGAGAGCAAGAGGACTCTTGATACACAAGTCAGCTTTCTGAATGATGCTTTAAACATCTATTAATACACAATCGTGCTATTCAGCCCAAACTGTCATTAGCTCTGCTTCTTCAGACATAAACACACACCCAATAAAGTTAACAAATCAGAACTAATGTCCAACTCCAATATTGATCTTAGAAAATAACTCAAATGGTGATATGAAGTCAATAGCTTTGAGAATATCCCTCTCTCCTGCATTCCGCTGTGGTCCCCCAGTTCTCCCAGTGTACCTGAGTGAGACAGACTGGATCTTCTCCACCTCGATCTGCCTCTTCAGAACCTCCTTGATCAGCCCTTTCTCCGGACCCTGCTTCACTTTCTCTCGACCAATCATGTACAGGAACTTGGGGGTCAGCAGGAGGTCACGCTTCACAGGCTGTGGAGAGGAGAAACAGACAGATAGACAGACAGACACGTTGTTCAGATCACAACATACCACATCCCTCAGACTCTCCCAGCTCTGTGAAACCAGGACTCTTTTCTCAATATGAATCACTAGAGCTTCAAATGTACTCATTGGCAAGAACCAGGCTTCAATGTGTTCACAGAACAGAATTTAAAAATGACTAGATGAAAAAGTATGCAAAGGAAACCAAATGTTTAAATGACATCTGACTGGTATGGAAATAAGACTCCTATTGCAGAGCAGTTTCGCCTATTCTGGGTTTTAATATGTGCTTGACCAGCTATGCAATGGGTCTTATGTCACACACACACCCTCACCCTGAAGCGGCGGTCGTATTTCACCACCACGTCTGCGAAGTCGATGCGCTCCCGGCGCCCCACGAACTGCCTCAGCTCGGGACGGTGCTCCGTGCCGATGTAGTCTCCCATGAAGTTGCGGTTGATGCTGTTCCTCCGGCGCTCCTTCTTGTGGAGCAGGATATCCGAGGCTGGGACAGAGGGGAGAGGAGAGTGACCGTCACTGCTGAGCCAAAACACAGGCTCCTACCATGGGTTTGTGTGGATCGCTGTTCTCCACAGAGTAAGAAAAGCAGCGATCGTCACAAACCCCAGCATCTGTCTTTTCACTTGTCTAATTTTGAATGGTGAATCAACCCGATCAACAGAAATGCCTCTCACCTGATTGTCAGCACCTGATTTCTGTGGAGAGCTCAATCTGAATAATTGAATAATCAGTTTGTGAAGCTCCAACAGTGTTAGCCTCAAAGAATACAGATTTTTCTAAAACAAATTATACAAATTGATGTGAACTTGAGGCAACATTTAATAGGATAGCATGTGACTTTTAGACAACTCCCCCCAGGTTTTCCAGCCAAATCTGTCTTACGAAAGCATCTAGCGTGTTAATGGTATTGTTTGGTTCGATTATGAGGTCATCACCAGCGCAGAACTTCAATCACAGCGATGCCCTGTATAGTATATCACATCCTCCCTGTCTTCAATCACAGTGATGCTCTGTATAGTATATCACATCCTCCCTGTCTTCAATCACAGTGATGCCCTGTATAGTATATCACATCCTCCCTGTCTTCAATCACAGTGATGCCCTGTATAGTATATCACATCCTCCCTGTCTTCAATCACTGTGATGCTCTGTATAGTAGATCACATCCTCCTGTCTTCAATCACAGCGATGCCCTGTATAGTATATCACATCCTCCCTGTCTTCAATCACAGTGATGTCCTGTATAGTATATCACATCCTCCCTGTCTTCAATCACAGCGATGCTCTGTATAGTACATCACATCCTCCCTGTCTTCAATCACAGCGATGCCCTGTATAGTATATCACATCCTCCCTGTCTTCAATCACCACGATGCCCTGTATAGTATATCACATCCTCCCTGTCTTCAATCACAGTGATGCCCTGTATAGTATATCACATCCTCCCTGTCTTCAATCACAGCGATGCCCTGTATAGTATATCACATCCTCCCTGTCTTCAATCACAGTGATGCCCTGTATAGTATATCACATCCTCCCTGTCTTCAATCACAGTGATGCCCTGTATAGTATATCACATCCTCCCTGTCTTCAATCACAGTGATGCCCTGTATAGTATATCACTAACAGTGTTAGCCTCAAAGAAACTCTATAGAATTAAATGCCAAGTCGTTTCTCAATGCCTTCAGGTGTTGAAATGAGTTTTGAGTCCCTTATATCCCTGGACGATGTGGTCTCCCCCATGCTTTAATTACAGATACTGATTTTGCACGTATTTAGACATTGTATAGAAGTGAATGAGGGATCCTGTTCACTGAAATCTCTCCCACCTGCACAACGCTACAGTTTGAATGTTCTATTACACTTCTTTCTGTCCCTTTCCTACGTGACATGCTGTAACTACGCCTGACCCCTTATACACCTACACAATGACACCTACACAATGATGTCTAATGTGTGTAAAATCAGCATCCGCACATCCCTGAATATTACACAGAGACCGCATTACCAAGGGATACAAGAACGTGAACCAAAATTCATTTCTACACAATCACAATGACTTGCAGTCAAAACATTTGTCATTGAAGATTCTTGTGGTATTTCTAAAAAAATTTCCCACAGCAGCTCAGGAGAGCTGAAGGTCAGCAGGCTCCTCCGATCCCCAAACCAGTCACCTCTTTACACCCAGGAGCTCTGTAGCGAATGTGAGCTACCGCCCCCTGGAGGAGAAAGGCCAGCCATGTCTAGTGTAATACTAATCACCTCTTTACACATCCTGTTTGTTCCTGCAGGGTGCTGCCGTCACGCACACCCCCCCTGTTTGTTCCTGCTGTCACACACACTCCCCGTTTGTTCCTGCAGGGTGCTGCTGTCACACACACACACACACACACACACACACACACACACTCACACACTCACCTTCCTCTCTCATGAGGATGTATTTTCGCACGGCCGTGTGTTTGCGCCAGGCCTTCTGGATGACCCGGGCGTAGCCGTTGTACTTCCTCTCGCGCATCTCCTCCAGCAGGAAGAGCTGCGGAGAGACCAGGAGACAGCGCTGGGTCAGGGAGGACACAGAGGGGCCGATACTGCACACAGCAAATCACTCATTTACTTCAGAAGGAGAAAAACACTGTTCAAGTTGCCAAGTAGAGCTGCACAAACTCATTATTCAGATTGATCCCTCCACAGAAATCAGGGGCTGAAAGTCAGGTGAGGTGCCGTTGGTCTAATTTACAGCTGTTTGGGTTGGTGATGATCGCTGCTTTTCATAGAAGTGATCCACACAAACCCAAGCAGCTGTTTCTTCACTTGTTTCACTCTGAATGGTAAATTGTTCAATCAACACCAGCGACCCTCACCTGATTGTTGAGAGCCTGAGATGAATAGTCGGTCCGTTCAGCTCTATTACTAGAAATGAACACAGCAGGGATTTGATTTAAGTTATGTTTGCGTCTCATTTTAACTTGAAAGGTTTATACCGACTCGGAGGCCTGTGCGAGTGACCTTGTTAAAGGCTTCAGGGCAGCCCTGCTCTCTGCTCACTCAGACTCAGGGGCCTGTGCGAGTGACCCTGTTAAAGGCCTCAGGGCAGCCCCGCTCTCTGCTCACTCACAGACTCGGAGGCCTGTGCGAGTGACCTTGTTAAAGGCCTCAGGGCAGCCCCGCTCTCTGCTCACTCACAGACTCGGAGGCCTGTGCGAGTGACCTTGTTAAAGGCCTCAGGGCAGCCCTGCTCTCTGCTCACTCAGACTCAGGGGCCTGTGCGAGTGACCTTGTCAAAGGCCTCAGGGCAGCCCTGCTCTCTGCTCACTCAGACTCAGGGGCCTGTGCGAGTGACCTTGTTAAAGGCCTCAGGGCAGCCCTGCTCTCTGCTCACTCAGACTCAGGGGCCTGTGCGAGTGACCTTGTCAAAGGCCTCAGGGCAGCCCTGCTCTCTGCTCACTCAGACTCAGGGGCCTGTGCGAGTGACCTTGTTAAAGGCCTCAGGGCAGCCCCGCTCTCTGCTCACTCAGACTAAGGGGTCTGTGCGAGTGACCTTGTTAAAGGCCTCAGGGCAGCCCCGCTCTCTGCTCACTCACAGACTCGGAGGCCTGTGCGAGTGACCTTGTTAAAGGCCTCAGGGCAGCCCCGCTCTCTGCTCACTCACAGACTCGGAGGCCTGTGCGAGTGACCTTGTTAAAGGCCTCAGGGCAGCCCTGCTCTCTGCTCACTCAGACTCAGGGGCCTGTGCGAGTGACCTTGTTAAAGGCCTCAGGGCAGCCCTGCTCTCTGCTCACTCAGACTCAGGGGCCTGTGCGAGTGACCTTGTTAAAGGCCTCAGGGCAGCCCCGCTCTCTGCTCACTCACAGACTCGGAGGCCTGTGCGAGTGACCTTGTTAAAGGCCTCAGGGCAGCCCCGCTCTCTGCTCACTCACAGACTCGGAGGCCTGTGCGAGTGACCTTGTTAAAGGCCTCAGGGCAGCCCTGCTCTCTGCTCACTCAGACTCAGGGGCCTGTGCGAGTGACCTTGTCAAAGGCCTCAGGGCAGCCCCGCTCTCTGCTCACTCAGACTCAGGGGTCTGTGCGAGTGACCTTGTTAAAGGCCTCAGGGCAGCCCCGCTCTCTGCTCACTCACAGACTCGGAGGCCTGTGCGAGTGACCTTGTTAAAGGCCTCAGGGCAGCCCCGCTCTCTGCTCACTCACAGACTCGGAGGCCTGTGCGAGTGACCTTGTTAAAGGCCTCAGGGCAGCCCCGCTCTCTGCTCACTCACAGACTCGGAGGCCTGTGCGAGTGACCTTGTTAAAGGCCTCAGGGCAGCCCCGCTCTCTGCTCACTCACAGACTCGGAGGCCTGTGCGAGTGACCTTGTTAAAGGCCTCAGGGCAGCCCTGCTCTCTGCTCACTCACAGACTCAGGGGCCTGTGTGAGTGACCTTGTTAAAGGCATCAGGGCAGCCCTGCTCTCTGCTCACTCAGACTCGGGGGCCTGTGCGAGTGACCTTGTTAAAGGCTTCAGGGCAGCCCTGCTCTCTGCTCACTCACAGACTCGGGGGCCTGTGCGAGTGACCTTGTTAAAGGCTTCAGGGCAGCCCTGCTCTCTGCTCACTCACAGACTCGGAGGCCTGCGCGAGTGACCTTGTTAAAGGCATCAGGGCAGCCCTGCTCTCTGCTCACTCAGACTCAGGGGCCTGTGCGAGTGACCTTGTTAAAGGCCTCAGGGCAGCCCTGCTCTCTGCTCACTCACAGACTCGGGGGCCTGTGCGAGTGACCTTGTTAAAGGCTTCAGGGCAGCCCTGCTCTCTGCTCACTCACAGACTCGGAGGCCTGCGCGAGTGACCTTGTTAAAGGCATCAGGGCAGCCCCGCTCTCTGCTCACTCACAGACTCGGGGGCCTGTGCGAGTGACCTTGTTAAAGGCCTCAGGGCAGCCCTGCTCTCTGCTCACTCACCGACTCGGGGGCCTTGATGAACACCTTGCTCTTGCCGAGCTGGAACTGGTCACTGTCCATGTGGACGGATCGCAGCAGGTGCAGGACGCCCTGCTTCTCATCCCCGCGCCACTCCGGCCAGGTCTCACGGGTCAGGATCGCATACCTGCACAGTGCAAACACAGATCAATACACACACAGGACACACACACACACACACACACACACACACACACACACAGCGCTCAGATCAATCCACACACACACACACAGCGCTCAGATCAATCCACACACACAGCGCTCAGATCAATCCACACACACACACAGCGCTCAGATCAATCCACACACACAGCGCTCGGATCAATCCACACACACACACAGCGCTCAGATCAATCCACACACACACACAGCGCTCAGATCAATCCACACACACACACAGCGCTCAGATCAATACACACACACACACGCACGCACACACAGCGCTCAGATCAATACACACACACACACAGCGCTCAGGGTTTAGTTCACAGAGTGGCCAGAACAGCGGTGTAGTCTTAAATCTACCGCAACACCTTTACCGCAACATATTAAAATACAGATTTTTCTAAAACAAATTATACAAATTGATGTGAACTTGAGGCAACATTTAATAGGATAGCATGTGACTTTTAGACAACTCCCCCCAGGTTTTCCAGCCAAATCTGTCTTACGAAAGCATCTAGCGTGTTAATGGTATTGTTTGGTTCGATTATGAGGTCATCACCAGCGCAGAACTTCAATCACAGCGATGCCCTGTATAGTATATCACATCCTCCCTGTCTTCAATCACAGTGATGCTCTGTATAGTATATCACATCCTCCCTGTCTTCAATCACAGTGATGCCCTGTATAGTATATCACATCCTCCCTGTCTTCAATCACAGTGATGCCCTGTATAGTATATCACATCCTCCCTGTCTTCAATCACTGTGATGCTCTGTATAGTAGATCACATCCTCCTGTCTTCAATCACAGCGATGCCCTGTATAGTATATCACATCCTCCCTGTCTTCAATCACAGTGATGTCCTGTATAGTATATCACATCCTCCCTGTCTTCAATCACAGCGATGCTCTGTATAGTACATCACATCCTCCCTGTCTTCAATCACAGCGATGCCCTGTATAGTATATCACATCCTCCCTGTCTTCAATCACCACGATGCCCTGTATAGTATATCACATCCTCCCTGTCTTCAATCACAGTGATGCCCTGTATAGTATATCACATCCTCCCTGTCTTCAATCACAGCGATGCCCTGTATAGTATATCACATCCTCCCTGTCTTCAATCACAGTGATGCCCTGTATAGTATATCACATCCTCCCTGTCTTCAATCACAGTGATGCCCTGTATAGTATATCACATCCTCCCTCTCTTCAATCACCGCGATGCCCTGTATAGTATATCACATCCTCCCTGTCTTCAATCACCGCGATGCCCTGTATAGCATATCACATCCTCCCTGTCTTCAATCACAGTGATGCCCTGTATAGTATATCACATCCTCCCTGTCTTCAATCACTGTGATGCCCTGTATATCACATCCTCCCTGTCTTCAATCACTGTGATGCCCTGTATAGTACATCACATCCTCCCTGTCTTCAATCACAGCGATGCTCTGTATAGTATATCACATCCTCCCTGTCTTCAATCACAGCGATGCCCTGTATAGTATATCACATCCTCCCTGTCTTCAATCACTGTGATGCCCTGTATATCACATCCTCCCTGTCTTCAATCACCGCGATGCTCTGTATAGTATATCACATCCTCCCTGTCTTCAATCACAGTGATGCCCTGTATAGTATATCACATCCTCCCTGTCTTCAATCACAGCGATGCCCTGTATAGTATATCACATCCTCCCTGTCTTCAATCACAGTGATGCCCTGTATAGTATATCACATCCTCCCTGTCTTCAATCACAGTGATGCCCTGTATAGTATATCACATCCTCCTTGTCTTCAATCACAGCGATGCTCTGTATAGTATATCACATCCTCCCTGTCTTCAATCACAGCGATGCCCTGTATAGTACATCACATCCTCCCTGTCTTCAATCACAGTGATGCTCTGTATAGTATATCACATCCTCCCTGTCTTCAATCACAGCGATGCCCTGTATAGCATATCACATCCTCCCTGTCTTCAATCACAGTGATGCTCTGTATAGTATATCACATCCTCCCTGTCTTCAATCACAGCGATGCCCTGTATAGTACATCACATCCTCCCTGTCTTCAATCACAGCGATGCCCTGTATAGTACATCACATCCTCCCTGTCTTCAATCACAGTGATGCCCTGTATAGTATATCACATCCTCCCTGTCTTCAATCACAGCGATGCTCTGTATAGTATATCACATCCTCCCTGTCTTCAATCACAGCGATGCCCTGTATAGTACATCACATCCTCCCTGTCTTCAATCACAGTGATGCTCTGTATAGTATATCACATCCTCCCTGTCTTCAATCACAGCGATGCCCTGTATAGTACATCACATCCTCCCTGTCTTCAATCACAGCGATGCCCTGTATAGTATATCACATCCTCCTTGTCTTCAATCACAGCGATGCTCTGTATAGTATATCACATCCTCCCTGTCTTCAATCACAGTGATGCCCTGTATAGTACATCACATCCTCCCTGTCTTCAATCACAGTGATGCTCTGTATAGTATATCACATCCTCCCTGTCTTCAATCACAGCGATGCCCTGTATAGCATATCACATCCTCCCTGTCTTCAATCACTGTGATGCCCTGTATATCACATCCTCCCTGTCTTCAATCACTGTGATGCCCTGTATAGTACATCACATCCTCCTTGTCTTCAATCACAGCGATGCTCTGTATAGTATATCACATCCTCCCTGTCTTCAATCACCACAATGTCCTGTATAGCATATCACATCCTCCCTGTCTTCAATCACAGCGATGCCCTGTATAGTATATCACATCCTCCCTGTCTTCAATCACAGCGATGCCCTGTATAGTATATCACATCCTCCCTGTCTTCAATCACAGTGATGCCCTGTATAGTATATCACATCCTCCCTGTCTTCAATCACAGTGATGCCCTGTATAGTATATCACATCCTCCTTGTCTTCAATCACAGCGATGCTCTGTATAGTATATCACATCCTCCCTGTCTTCAATCACAGCGATGCCCTGTATAGTACATCACATCCTCCCTGTCTTCAATCACAGTGATGCTCTGTATAGTATATCACATCCTCCCTGTCTTCAATCACAGCGATGCCCTGTATAGCATATCACATCCTCCCTGTCTTCAATCACAGTGATGCTCTGTATAGTATATCACATCCTCCCTGTCTTCAATCACAGCGATGCCCTGTATAGTACATCACATCCTCCCTGTCTTCAATCACAGCGATGCCCTGTATAGTACATCACATCCTCCCTGTCTTCAATCACAGTGATGCCCTGTATAGTATATCACATCCTCCCTGTCTTCAATCACAGCGATGCTCTGTATAGTATATCACATCCTCCCTGTCTTCAATCACAGCGATGCCCTGTATAGTACATCACATCCTCCCTGTCTTCAATCACAGTGATGCTCTGTATAGTATATCACATCCTCCCTGTCTTCAATCACAGCGATGCCCTGTATAGTACATCACATCCTCCCTGTCTTCAATCACAGCGATGCCCTGTATAGTATATCACATCCTCCTTGTCTTCAATCACAGCGATGCTCTGTATAGTATATCACATCCTCCCTGTCTTCAATCACAGCGATGCCCTGTATAGTACATCACATCCTCCCTGTCTTCAATCACAGTGATGCTCTGTATAGTATATCACATCCTCCCTGTCTTCAATCACAGCGATGCCCTGTATAGCATATCACATCCTCCCTGTCTTCAATCACAGTGATGCTCTGTATAGTATATCACATCCTCCCTGTCTTCAATCACAGCGATGCCCTGTATAGTACATCACATCCTCCCTGTCTTCAATCACAGCGATGCCCTGTATAGTACATCACATCCTCCCTGTCTTCAATCACAGTGATGCCCTGTATAGTATATCACATCCTCCCTGTCTTCAATCACAGCGATGCTCTGTATAGTATATCACATCCTCCCTGTCTTCAATCACAGTGATGCCCTGTATAGTATATCACATCCTCCCTGTCTTCAATCACAGCGATGCCCTGTATAGTACATCACATCCTCCCTGTCTTCAATCACAGTGATGCTCTGTATAGTATATCACATCCTCCCTGTCTTCAATCACAGCGATGCCCTGTATAGTACATCACATCCTCCCTGTCTTCAATCACAGCGATGCCCTGTATAGTACATCACATCCTCCCTGTCTTCAATCACCACAATGTCCTGTATAGCATATCACATCCTCCCTGTCTTCAATCACAGCGATGCCCTGTATAGTATATCACATCCTCCCTGTCTTCAATCACAGCGATGCCCTGTATAGTATATCACATCCTCCCTGTCTTCAATCACAGCGATGCCCTGTATAGTATATCACATCCTCCCTGTCTTCAATCACAGCGATGCCCTGTATAGTATATCACATCCTCCCTGTCTTCAATCACAGCAATGCCCTGTATAGTAGATCACATTCTCCCTGTCTTCAATCACATCCTCCCTGTCTTCAATCACCACAATGTCCTGTATAGCATATCACATCCTCCCTGTCTTCAATCACAGCGATGCCCTGTATAGTAGATCACATCCTCCCTGTCTTCAATCACAGCGATGCCCTGTATAGTATATCACATCCTCCCTGTCTTCAATCACCACGATGCCCTGTATAGTATATCACATCCTCCCTGTCTTCAATCACAGTGATGCTCTGTATAGTATATCACATCCTCCCTGTCTTCAATCACAGTGATGCTCTGTATAGTAGATCACATCCTCCCTGTCTTCAATCACAGCGATGCCCTGTATAGTATATCACATCCTCCCTGTCTTCAATCACAGCGATGCCCTGTATACTATATCACATCCTCCCTGTCTTCAATCACCGCGATGCCCTGTATAGTAGATCACATTCTCCCTGTCTTCAATCACCACGATGCCCTGTATAGTATATCACATCCTCCCTGTCTTCAATCACCACGATGCCCTGTATAGTACATCACATCCTCCCTGTCTTCAATCACAGTGATGCCCTGTATAGTATATCACATCCTCCCTGTCTTCAATCACAGCGATGCCCTGTATACTATATCACATCCTCCCTGTCTTCAATCACAGTGATGCCCTGTATAGTATATCACATCCTCCCTGTCTTCAATCACAGTGATGCCCTGTATAGTATATCACATCCTCCCTGTCTTCAATCACAGCGATGCCCTTTATAGTAGATCACATTCTCCCTGTCTTCAATCACATCCTCCCTGTCTTCAATCACCACAATGTCCTGTATAGCATATCACATCCTCCCTGTCTTCAATCACAGCGATGCCCTGTATAGTAGATCACATCCTCCCTGTCTTCAATCACAGCGATGCCCTGTATAGTATATCACATCCTCCCTGTCTTCAATCACCACGATGCCCTGTATAGTATATCACATCCTCCCTGTCTTCAATCACAGTGATGCTCTGTATAGTATATCACATCCTCCCTGTCTTCAATCACAGTGATGCTCTGTATAGTAGATCACATCCTCCCTGTCTTCAATCACAGTGATGCCCTGTATAGTATATCACATCCTCCCTGTCTTCAATCACAGCGATGCCCTGTATAGTATATCACATCCTCCCTGTCTTCAATCACTGTGATGCCCTGTATATCACATCCTCCCTGTCTTCAATCACAGCGATGCCCTGTATAGTATATCACATCCTCCCTGTCTTCAATCACAGTGATGCCCTGTATAGTATATCACATCCTCCCTGTCTTCAATCACAGCGATGCCCTGTATACTATATCACATCCTCCCTGTCTTCAATCACAGTGATGCCCTGTATAGTATATCACATCCTCCCTCTCTTCAATCACAGCGATGCCCTGTATAGTATATCACATCCTCCCTCTCTTCAATCACAGCGATGCCCTGTATACTATATCACATCCTCCCTGTCTTCAATCACAACGATGCCCTGTATAGTATATCACATCCTCCCTGTCTTCAATCACAGCGATGCCCTGTATAGTATATCACATCCTCCCTGTCTTCAATCACAGCGATGCCCTGTATAGTAGATCACATCCTCCCTGTCTTCAATCACAGCGATGCCCTGTATAGTATATCACATCCTCCCTGTCTTCAATCACTGTGATGCCCTGTATATCACATCCTCCCTGTCTTCAATCACAGTGATGCCCTGTATATCACATCCTCCCTGTCTTCAATCACAGTGATGCCCTGTATAGTATATCACATCCTCCCTGTCTTCAATCACAGTGATGCCCTGTATAGTATATCACATCCTCCCTGTCTTCAATCACAGTGATGCCCTGTATAGCACTTATTTATGCTTTTGTAATATATATTTGTATCTTAAAAGCAAGGGCAACATGAATCCTGCAAGGGCAGGCGTTTACTCCAAACCCTGTTGTGACCGATGTACAAAGCAGCTTTAAACCCGTGTTTATGGCTACAGTCGGAGGACGCACTTTTGCTGTCAGCTGTCTGTCAGCATTTTTACAAAAAAATATGGTTAGCCTTCTTAAAGTAGTCCTGTAGTTTGTAATAGAAGTTCCTAACATTCTCTTCATTGAATCACAAGGGTGACTGACTGAATCAGACGATTGTGCGAGAGATTTGACTTTGCAAACGTTTAAAATGTGCACCGGTTATCAGACTCTGATTCGGAGTGTACCATCAAAACTGGTATGTAGGGAATCGAACACTGATTTTTTTGTTCCTAGTGTGTATTCAATGGAAAGACTAATTTGACTTAAAATAGTCAACAGATTGCATCATTGGTGCCCAGACACCGAAATTAGAGCGGCCGGGCGCCATGTAAGCATTGTCATAACAAATCAGTAAATGTTCTTCAGTTAATTCTTAAGTCAAGGTTCTGCTGATAGAAGGAAGCACGGGAGCGTTGTTCTGGCTCGACTACACCACCTGCCAGAAAGCTTCAAGGAGGGAGGAAGCTTGTGTGCCACAGCTTACAAAAGAAACCGGCAGTAATGTAAACAAACAGGCCTGTCAACAGTGTCTGCCAGGTGAAAGCTAAACTATGGAGAGGTATCAAGGGGGCGGGACCTGTGCAGGAACTTCCTGAAGAGGCGTCGGTAGGCGTAGCCGGCTCTCCTGACTCGGATGTTCTCCCGCAGTCCCAGGTACTCCACCTGGTGCTTGACCCGGCTCTCCTCCCAGTCGCGCGGCCGCTTCGTCTCGTTGGGTTTCACACAGCGGATGTAGTGTGGTGTGCACTTCATCAGCGTGCCCACCAGGTCGTTCGCTTGTTTCTGGAGAAACATTCAGAGCAGACAGGAGTCAGGAGCAGCAAGCACACAACAGCCTTGCTGTACCTCATGGGAGTGAGGAACCCTCTCTCTACACCCTGCATGTGAACCACTTCAGAGCTGCAATATGAGACTGAGGAACCCTCTCTCTACACCCTGCATGTGAACCACTTCAGAGCTGCAATATGAGACTGAGGAACCCTCTCTCTACACCCTGCACGTGAACCACTTCAGAGCTGCAATATGAGACTGAGGAACCCTCTCTCTACACCCTGCACGTGAACCACTTCAGAGCTGCAATATGAGACTGAGGAACCCTCTCTCTACACCCTGCATGTGAACCACTTCAGAGCTGCAATATAGGACTGAGGAACCCTCTCTCTACACCCTGCATGTGAACCACTTCAGAGCTGGAATCGGGGGGAGGGTTAATCAGTGCTTTCAGCTTCAGGAGCATCGACTCCTCCGAACAGTTTAGCAAGCAAAGGCCGCTACACACCAGCGTGATGCAAATTTGTCATCAGGCGACAAGACACATTTGCAGCGACATGACCAAACAGACCTTCTGAGTATTACTGTTTCCTCCGTCATTTTGGATGCTGCTTCACCCTGCTGGACCACGTGCATTGAAGCCGTTCTCTGATTGCTCAATGCCTTAGTTGTCACGTCACACTCACAGTAAATAGGATTCGATCCTACTTATTTCTCATTGCTTCAGTGTCACCCTGGTGTCGCCTGTGGTGTTAAAGATACTTATCAAAAGTAAGGCATCTGGTAAAGGCGCTCCACGTGGAGTGCAGGATGCGCCCTACAGCCTGGACATCGCCGATTTGAGTCCAGGCTATTCCACTGCCGACCGTGGACGGGAGGGGGGGGGGGGGGGCTTAGGTCGGCCAGGGTATCCTCGGCTCACCGCACACCAGTAACCCCTGTAGGCTGGCCGGGTTTGCCTGTAAGCTGCCCAGAGCTGCATTGTCCTCCGACACTGTAGATCTGGGCTGGCTGCATGGCGGGCCTGTAGAGTGAAAAGAAGCGGTCGGCTGACGGCGCACGCTTCAGAGGACAGCGTGTGTTTGTCTTCACCGCTACCGAGTCAGCGCAGGGGTGGTAGAGGTGGGCTGAGCCTAAATACGATTGGGCATTTCAAATTGGGAGAAAAACGGGATAAAAATGAATTGTCGACTACTAATTTAAAAAAAAAAAAAAAAAGTATATGATTCATTTTGTCACATTACTGCGCATTTTCATTTGTTGCATCGCATCTGGTGTGTAGCGGTCCTAGCCCTCCCCCCTCCCCCCTCACCTTGATCTTATTGCTGGCTGTGGTGGGGCGCCCCTTCTTCTCCGCATTGGGGTTTTCAGGGAACAGGTCCTGGATGAATGGGCTGAAATTACAGGGCAGGAAATCAGTGACAGTTGTCAGGATGGATTCAAAAGACATAACATAGCCAGAGACAGGCTAAATCTCAGACATAACATAGCCAGAGACAGGCTAAATCTCAGACATAACATAGCCAGAGACAGGCTAAATCTCAGACATAACATAGCCAGAGACAGGCTAAATCTCAGACATAACATAGCCAGAGACAGGCTAAATCTCAGACATAACATAGCCAGAGACAGGCTAAATCTCAGACATAACATAGCCAGAGACAGGCTAAATCTCAGACATAACATAGCCAGAGACAGGCTAAATCTCAGACATAACATAGCCAGAGACAGGCTAAATCTCAGGGTTTAAGGGAATGAGCTGTGAAGACAGGTTGAGGGAAAGTATGTATCCAAGACCAAAAAAGATTGCTTGAAGTATTTAAAATCTTAAAAGGAATTCACAAACCCTAACCGATACACACAGCACACAGAACCCAGGATAGGGTAGGAGACAGTTCCTCACACAAAGAGCGGTGAGTGCAGGGACTATCCACACTGTTGATTCTAAAATCAAGCCTTTAAAACCAGACTTCACAAGTTTTTGAGATCAATCAGCTACTAGGAACTGGACGAGCTCCGATGGGCTGAATTGCCTGCTCTCATTCATAAATGCTGTGTCTTGCACCCCCTAGGGCAGTGTGTTGCAGGGACAGGTTAATGGTTACACTGGCGTGACTGATGTACTACGACATGATTCTCAGAGCTCTACTGAGACCACATGAATTAAATAATAAAATAAAATAAAAAGTCCCCAGGATGTGACGACTGGAACAGAAAATGAAATCAAAGAGATTCTAAACACATTAGTTCAGATAAATATCACACAAGCAATTGTATATGTTTTGTGTCATAAAACTGACATCAAAATGCGTGAATTCACAATTTAAAAAAAAAAAAAAAAAAAAAATATAATAATAATAATAATAATAATAATAATAATAATAATAATAATAATCTGAGCTTTGCTTTTTGCATCCAAGTGACGAGGATTCCTGAACATTCGGAAGAAAGTCTCCCATTGCAATGAGCTCTATTCCAGCATGAGCAGCACGCCCCCACACACACACGCATGCACGCACACACGCACACACACACGCACGCACACAGCGTTCTTATTGTTTCAATGACTTACAACTCGCTGCTCTGCATCAGCTCGATGAGGTCGTTGAACAGCACGTCTCGATTCCGTTCACAGAACCCGTTCACATCGTAGGAGACCTGGAGAGAACGGCAAAGAGGATTCAGCAGCCAGCAAAACAGCGCCGGCTGAGAGCCAGAGCACAGGGGCCTGTGTGTGTCGCAACAGGGCTGGAAATAGACTCCTACTGCATAGCAGTTTCATCTATTCCTGGATTTACTAGGAGTTATTAAGACACACACAAGCTTGTTTCCTATACTGGGGCTAGTAAAGCTCGTAGTAAAACCTGGAATGGGTGAAACTGCTCTGCAATAGGAGTCTTATTGCCATCCCTAAGTAATGATAAGGCACGACTTGCTTAATTTAGTAGGTTCATATTTGTAGGATTTGTTTTCTCCAAATAATTTACATATTCAGCACAATGGGTGAAAATGACCCATCCGTGACTAGCTTTAAAAAGGGACAGGGATTCTGAACTTCCTTCTGCAGCAAAAGCATGTTCTCTCTTTATTGTTCATGGTACTTTAATCCAAAATGTTGTTTTATTAATAAACGTGTGTATTAATATCAGTGTGGAGGAGGACATTAACACTATTGGAAGCTGAGCAAGAATTGTTTTTAAATGTGTTTTTGGGTTAGATTTTTGCCTGGATCCCTTATGTTCTGTTTACTTTCGTTTCTCAGATACCTGAATAAAAGCGAGACAGTTTTGCTCTTTACTTTGCTCTCTTCTGTGGTAATCTGCACGACTATCGTATCGTGATGGCGCGCTATGAGTGGTTGTGGATGATGTGCTGGTGTATAATGAGCGCTCTGATTGGTTGTAGCATCTGTGCTGGTGTATAATGAGCGCTCTCCCACTGCCTGTCGCCAGCAGTACCTTCCCAGCGTAGTGGTGTACGATGAAGCCCTTGTTCCAGCTGTTGAAGTGCTCGTGCGTGCCGATCTGACTCTGCAGCTTCTGGAGCAGGGTCTGGTCGGCTCCCTCGCCCTTGGCGTGCATCGTGGCGCACACGTCGTCAAGGATACACATGATACCCAGGGGGTTCTGGGAAAAAAACACAACAGGGATGGAAATAAGCATGCACTGGAACAGTGTGTCATCATCAGAACAGGAGAGAGAAGAGGACCCTCCTCCCTGCCAGGCACACCATTCACTCCCACTAGGGGGAGACAACTCAATAGCATGTAATCTAATTGCTAGATACTTTACCTGCTGAGCTAGTCCAAGCAAACAGTGCTTTTTCTAAACACGACTGCAACCTAGTTGCAGGGATGGAAATAAGACTTCCATTGCAAAGCAGTTTGATCCTTTCCTGGTTTTATTATGAGTTTAAATTAGACATACCTGTACACGTGGGCTAATCACACTCGTAGTAAAAGCTAGAATGGATGAACTGCTGTGCAATAGGAGTCTTACTTCCACCCCTGTGCCTGCCACCTTGCCAGACCACAATGAAGAGCAGACTTGTTAACAGGGAACCTCTGGTTAAATATGAATAAGAACAAATATGAAGAATAAACATGAAGAATAAACCTGAATAAATATGAAGAATAAACCTGAATAAATATGAAGAATAAAGGCACCGCTCACCGCTTTGCTCTCGATGAGGTCACACACCACCTTGTTGTTGAAATACTCGATGGGGGTCCAGCGAATCCCCTCCTGCACATACTCCTCCTGCAGCACAGAGCGAGCACATTAACACACAGCACAGAGAGAGCTCCACACACTGACACGCAGCACAGAGAGAGCTCCACACACTGACACACAGCACAGAGAGAGCAAACACTAACACACAGCACAGAGAGAGCTCCACACACTGACACACAGCACAGAGAGAGCTCCACACACTGACACACAGCACAGAGAGAGCTCCACACACTAACACACAGCACAGAGAGAGCTCCACACACTGACACACAGCACAGAGAGAGCTCCACACACTAACACACAGCACAGAGAGAGCTCCACACACTGACACACAACACAGAGAGAGCTCCACACACTGACACACAGCACAGAGAGCTCCACACACTGACACACAGCACAGAGAGAGCAAACACTAACACACAGCACAGAGAGAGCTCCACACACTGACACACAGCACAGAGAGAGCTCCACACACTAACACACAGCACAGAGAGAGCTCCACACACTGACACAGCACAGAGTGAGCACACACTAACACACAGCACAGAGAGAGCTCCACACACTAACACACAGCACAGAGCGAGCTCCACACACTAACACACAGCACAGAGCGAGCTCCACACACTGACACAGCACAGAGCGAGCACACACTAACACACAGCACAGAGAGAGCTCCACACACTGACACACCGCACAGAGAGCTCCACACACTGACACACAGCACAGAGAGAGCACACACTGACACACAGCACAGAGAGAGCAAACACTAACACATAGCACAGAGAGAGCTCCACACACTGACACACAGCATAGAGAGAGCTCCACACACTAACACACAGCACAGAGAGAACTCCACACACTGACACACAGCACAGAGAGAGCTCCACACACTAACACACAGCACAGAGAGAGCTCCACACACTGACACACAGCACAGAGAGAGCTCCACACACTAACACACAGCACAGAGAGAGCTCCACACACTGACACACAGCACAGAGAGAGCGCCACACACTGACACACAGCACAGAGAGAGCTCCACACACTGACACACAGCACAGAGAGAGCGCCACACACTGACACACAGCACAGAGAGAGCTCCACACACTGACCCACAGCGAGCTCCACACACTAATACACAGCACAGAGAGAACTCCACACACTGACACACAGCACAGAGAGAGCTCCACACACTAACACACAGCACAGAGAGAGCTCCACACACTGACACACAGCACAGAGAGAGCTCCATACACTGACACACAGCACAGAGAGAGCTCCACACACTGACACACAGCACAGAGAGAGCTCCACACACTGACACACAGCACAGAGAGAGCTCCACACACTGACCCACAGCGAGCTCCACACACTAATACACAGCACAGAGAGAACTCCACACACTGACACACAGCACAGAGAGAGCTCCACACACTGACACACAGCACAGAGAGAGCTCCATACACTGACACACAGCACAGAGAGAGCTCCATACACTGACACACAGCACAGACAGAGAGCTCCACACACTGACACACAGCACAGACAGAGAGCTCCACACACTGACACAGCACAGAGAGAGCTCCACACACTAACATACAGCACAGAGAGCTCCACACACTGACACAGCACAGAGAGAGCACACACTGACACACAGCACAGAGAGAGCTCCACACACTGACACACAGCACAGAGAGCTCCACACACTGACACACAGCACAGAGAGAGCACACACTAACACATGAACTTCCACACCGGACTACTGTACACACACAGGGTCATATAGGCTACTGTACACACACAGGGGCATGAAGAGAACCCTGTTTCGTACCTGTTCTGCCTTCAGCGTCAGTTCAATGAAGATCTGCTGCAGTTTTTCATTCACAAAGTTGATGCAGAATTGTTCAAAACCATTTTGCTGCAAAGGAAAAGGTTTCATTCAATTTCATTGAGAATATTATTTTATTATGGAAATAAGGTGCTCAGGTTTGTCTTATTAAACTCAGTAAAACAAGGAATGGATCACACTGCTTTGCAATAGGAGTCTTATTTCCATCCCTGTTTGTAAGCAGTTGTACCCAATCTCTTGGTTTAATTGCATATGAGTGGAGATGTAACTATTGTGTAATATTTCAGTACTGTTCAAATCATTCCCTGTGAAAGGGCAACGTTGACATTCTCTTCAGATTAGTGCAATTCCAAAATTGACCACCAGGTGGTATCAACCACCTAGTACTAAACCCATAATAGAATCCTCAGACTGCAGCAAGCATCCCCATGACATTCCGCCCCCGTGTCCACGGCTAGAGCTTGCAGCAGCTCACTGTGATCTGCACAGACTGCGCTGTGTTTAATTCTAATCTGTAGCCCCTGATGTTGCTGCGGTCTCTCCTCTCTGAATCAGGGTGATCAGTCACCTGGAAGATCTCAAAGCCGTAGATATCCAGGACCCCGATGTTGAATTCCTCGTGCTCCTTCTCAATGGCTTTGTTTATGGCCTGGGGAGAGGGAGAAGGGCAATTCCAATCTCAGAAAGGTTTCATTACTATCATAATATAATATAATATTATATATATATATATATATATATATATATATATATATATATATATATATATATATATATATATATATATATATACACACACACACACACACTTGTTTTTAAGAGCCAGTGGCATGTGAACCTGCACTCTTGGGCTCTGCAGGCGAGTGCTCTAACCGCTAAGCTACAAGGGTGTGATCCTGGATGAACCGAGCCCAGCTCAGCCCTCGCAGGAGCGATCAGATCAGTGCTCTCGTGTGTTTCACTGGTTAGCTCAGCCCTCGCAGGAGCGATCAGATCAGTGCTCTCGTGTGTTTCACTGGTTAGCTCAGCCCTCGCAGGAGCGATCAGATCAGTGCTCTCGTGTGTTTCACTGGTTAGCTCAGCCCTCGCAGGAGCGATCAGATCAGTGCTCTCGTGTGTTTCACTGGTTAGCTCAGCCCTCGCAGGAGCGATCAGATCAGTGCTCTCGTGTGTTTCACTGGTTAGCTCAGCCCTCGCAGGAGCGATCAGATCAGTGCTCTCGTGTGTTTCACTGGTTAGCTCAGCCCTCGCACGAGCGATCAGATCAGTGCTCTCGTGTGTTTCACTGGTTAGCTCAGCCCTCGCAGGAGCGATCAGATCAGTGCTCTCGTGTGTTTCACTGGTTAGCTCAGCCCTCGCAGGAGCGATCAGATCAGTGCTCTCGTGTGTTTCACTGGTTAGCTCAGCCCTCGCACGAGCGATCAGATCAGTGCTCTCGTGTGTTTCACTGGTTAGCTCAGCCCTCGCAGGAGCGATCAGATCAGTGCTCTCGTGTGTTTCACTGGTTAGCTCACAATCCCTGTGATTCCATCCTCTGTACAAGCACACTAATGCACTATTGGATTATATGAGTGTCTAGTTTTATAAAGCCAGTGACTCTCCTGAGGAGTCTCGCAATGCACAGGAGAGGTGGCTCAATTACACTAAAACTCTGCTTTAAGCCAGTGTCCTGATTGCTCCAACTGACAACAATATAAAGCCACCTTCAGTATTAAGGACACCCCTGTATTCAGTATTAAGACCAGCCCCTGTATTCAGTATTAAGGACATAAGAAAGTTTACAAACAAGGGGAGGCCATTCAGCCCATCTTGCTCGTTTGGTTGTTAGTAGCTTATTGATCCCAGAATCTCATCAAGCAGCTTCTTGAAGGATCCCAGGGTGTCAGCTTCAACAACATTACTGGGGAGTTGGTTCCAGACCCTCACAATTCTCTGTGTAAAAAAATGCCTCCTATTTTCTGTTCTGAATGCCCCTTTATCTAATCTCCATTTGTGACCCCTGGTCCTTGTTTCTTTTTTCAGGTCAAAAGAGTCCCCTGGGTCGACATTGTCTATACCTTTTAGGATTTTGAATGTTTAAATCAGATCGCCAAGTAGTCTTCTTTGTTCAAGACTGAAGATATTCAATTCTTTTAGCCTGTCTGCATACGACATGCCTTTTAAACCCGGAATAATTCTGGTTGCTCTTCTTTGCACTCTTTCTAGAGCAGCAATATCCTTTTTGTAACGAGGTGACCAGAATTGAACACAATATTCTAGGTGAGGTCTTACTAATGCATTGTAAAGTTTCAACATTACTTCCCTTGATTTAAATTCAACACTCTTCACAATATAGCCGAGCATCTTCTTGGCCTTTTTTTTTTATAGCTTCCCCACATTGTCTAGATGAAGACATTTCTGAGTCAACATAAACTCCTAGGTCTTTAAGACCAGCCCCTGTATTCAGTATTAAGACCACCCCCCTGCATTCAGTATTAAGACCAGCCCCCTGCATTCAGTATTAAGACCAGCCCCTGTATTCAGTATTAAGACCAGCCCCTGTAAAATGTCTTCTCCAAATACACCAAAATGCTGTAAAACTATTGTAACAAATGGATACAACTTGCTGTAACTCACCTGTTCATTGATTTAAAAACACAAAAACTAGTAGCATCTAAAAAGCAGTCTATTAGAACACTTCGTAAAGAATACAAACACATCTTAGTAAATTAATTGCCTCTATCCCTGCAGTGTGGGTCTCTCTCTCTCTCTCTCTGTGTATAATTCTTTGCCTCTATCCCTGCAGTGTGGGTCTCTCTCTCTCTCTCTCTCTCTCTGTGTATAATTCTTTGCCTCTATCCCTGCAGTGTGGTCTCTCTCTCTCTGTGTATAATTCTTTGCCTCTATCCCTGCAGTGTGGGTCTCTCTCTCTCTCTCTGTGTATAATTCTTTGCCTCTATCCCTGCAGTGTGGGTCTCTCTCTCTCTGTATAATTCTTTGCCTCTATCCCTGCAGTGTGGGTCTCTCTCTCTCTCTCTCTCTCTCTCTCTCTGTGTATAATTCTTTGCCTCTATCCCTGCAGTGTGGGTCTCTCTCTCTGTATAATTCTTTGCCTCTATCCCTGCAGTGTGGGTCTCTCTCTCTCTCTCTCTCTGTGTATAATTCTTTGCCTCTATCCCTGCAGTGTGGGTCTCTCTCTCTCTGTATAATTCTTTGCCTCTATCCCTGCAGTGTGGGTCTCTCTCTCTCTCTGTATAATTCTTTGCCTCTATCCCTGCAGTGTGGGTCTCTCTCTCTCTCTCTCTCTCTCTCTCTCTCTCTCTCTGTATAATTCTTTGCCTCTATCCCTGCAGTGTGGGTCTCTCTCTCTCTCTGTGTATAATTCTTTGCCTCTATCCCTGCAGTGTGGTCTCTCTCTCTCTGTGTATAATTCTTTGCCTCTATCCCTGCAGTGTGGTCTCTCTCTCTCTG
The DNA here is from genome assembly GCF_902713425.1 of Acipenser ruthenus. NCBI lineage: Eukaryota > Metazoa > Chordata > Actinopteri > Acipenseriformes > Acipenseridae > Acipenser > Acipenser ruthenus. The sequence goes on from NC_081223.1 coordinate 2,854,223, forward strand.
TGTATAATTCTTTGCCTCTATCCCTGCAGTGTGGGTCTCTCTCTCTCTCTCTCTCTCTCTCTCTCTGTGTATAATTCTTTGCCTCTATCCATGCAGTGTGGGTCTCTCTCTCTCTCTCTCTCTCTGTGTATAATTCTTTGCCTCTATCCCTGCAGTGTGGGTCTCTCTCTCTCTGTATAATTCTTTGCCTCTATCCCTGCAGTGTGGGTCTCTCTCTCTCTCTGTGTATAATTCTTTGCCTCTATCCCTGCAGTGTGGGTCTCTCTCTCTCTCTCTCTCTCTCTCTCTCTCTCTCTGTGTATAATTCTTTGCCTCTATCCCTGCAGTGTGGGTCTCTCTCTCTCTCTCTCTCTCTCTCTCTGTATAATTCTTTGCCTCTATCCCTGCAGTGTGGGTCTCTCTCTCTCTGTGTATAATTATTTGCCTCTATCCCTGCAGTGTGGTCTCTCTCTCTCTCTGTGTATAATTCTTTGCCTCTATCCCTGCAGTGTGGTCTCTCTCTCTCTGTGTATAATTCTTTGCCTCTATCCCTGCAGTGTGGGTCTCTCTCTCTCTCTCTCTCTCTGTGTATAATTCTTTGCCTCTATCCCTGCAGTGTGGTCTCTCTCTCTCTCTCTCTCTCTCTCTCTCTCTCTCTCTCTCTCTCTCTCTCTGTGTATAATTCTTTGCCTCTATCCCTGCAGTGTGGGTCTCTCTCTGTATAATTCTTTGCCTCTATCCCTGCAGTGTGGTCTCTCTCTCTCTGTGTATAATTCTTTGCCTCTATCCCTGCAGTGTGGGTCTCTCTCTCTCTCTGTATAATTCTTTGCCTCTATCCCTGCAGTGTGGGTCTCTCTCTTTCTTCACTCACGTCCACGAGGAAGTCAAAGAGCCGCGAGTACAGGGCCTTGGCGAGGGCATTGCGTGTGAAGCTGGCCTGCTCCGTGTTCATCGTCACGGCGATGCTCTCTGACTTGCCCCCCCACTTGCTGTCCATCGTGCGGCTCGTCAGCTTCTCCTTCAGACGCTCCTGATCGACACCCAGGAGGTAGGCCGGAAACGCCAGGACTGGGGGAGAGGAGGAGAGGAGGGGATTCACACAGGGAGCCAGCACTGACATCACATGACTGAGGAGGGGAGGAGGGGATTCACACAGGGAGCCAGCACTGACATCACATGACTGAGGAGGGAGGAGTGGATTCACACAGGGAGCCAGCACTGACATCACATGACTGAGGGGGGAGGAGGGGATTCACACAGGGAGCCAGCACTGACATCACATGACTGAGGAGGGAGGAGGGGATTCACACAGGGAGCCAGCACTGACATCACATGACTGAGGAGGGGAGGAGGGGATTCACACAGGGAGCCAGCACTGACATCACATGACTGAGGAGGGGAGGAGGGGATTCACACAGGGAGCCAGCACTGACATCACATGACTGAGGAGGGGATTCACACAGGGAGCCAGCACTGACATCACATGACTGAGGGGGGAGGAGGGGATTCACACAGGGAGCCAGCACTGACATCACATGACTGAGGAGGGAGGAGGGGATTCACACAGGGAGCCAGCACTGACATCACATGACTGAGGAGGGAGGAGGGGATTCACACAGGGAGCCAGCACTGACATCACATGACTGAGGAGGGGATTCACACAGGGAGCCAGCACTGACATCACATGACTGAGGAGGGGAGGAGGGGATTCACACAGGAAGCCAGCACTGACATCACATGACTGAGGAGGGGAGGAGGGGATTCACACAGGGAGCCAGCACTGACATCACATGACTGAGGAGGGAGGAGGGGATTCAAACAGGGAGCCAGCACTGACATCACATGACTGAGGAGGGAGGAGGGGATTCACACAGGGAGCCAGCACTGACATCACATGACTGAGGAGGGGAGGAGGGGATTCACACAGGGAGCCAGCACTGACATCACATGACTGAGGAGGGGAGGAGGGGATTCACACAGGGAGCCAGCACTGACATCACATGACTGAGGAGGGAGGAGGGGATTCACACAGGGAGCCAGCACTGACATCACATGACTGAGGAGGGAGGAGGGGATTCACACAGGGAGCCAGCACTGACATCACATGACTGAGGAGGGAGGAGGGGATTCACACAGGGAGCCAGCACTGACATCACATGACTGAGGGGGGAGGAGGGGATTCACACAGGGAGCCAGCACTGACATCACATGACTGAGGAGGGGATTCACACAGGGAGCCAGCACTGACATCACATGACTGAGGGGGGAGGAGGGGATTCACACAGGGAGCCAGCACTGACATCACATGACTGAGGAGGGGATTCACACAGGGAGCCAGCACTGACATCACATGACTGAGGAGGGGAGGAGGGGATTCACACAGGGAGCCAGCACTGACATCACATGACTGAGGGGGGAGGAGGGGATTCACACAGGGAGCCAGCACTGACATCACATGACTGAGGAGGGGAGGAGGGGATTCACACAGGGAGCCAGCACTGACATCACATGACTGAGGAGGGAGGAGGGGATTCACACAGGGAGCCAGCACTGACATCACATGTTAAACTGTAGCTTCTAACATCATTCAATTGCTTTGTAAATCCCCGTAACTACGTCTGGTGTTTGCATCATTCGGAGGGTTCAGGGTCCTATTGCTCCTGTACTGAGTCCCTGTCACTGAATCTCTAAATCTCACTTTCAGCTCACCTGGAGAATCTTAATTGCTGGGACCGAACTGCCTTCCTCAGTCCATTCAAAACAATGAGCGACCTTTCAACCCAGTCAGCCCCCTACTCTCTCTGTGTCTATATCCATGTAGCTGAGTGGCAGTCACACTGAACCATGATTTCAATGGCATGAGGAAGGCTGACAGTCCCGGCACTTAGGATTCTCCAGACAAGTTCACAGCAGCTAATATGAGGCAACAAAGACACTGGCAATGCCCCTCGGTGCTACAGCCACCCTGAAACCACTCAGAGGCCCCCAGATTGGGAAACCCTGTCCCAGGACAGCTCTCTGAAGCAATGCTGTGTATGATGTGACAGTAACAGTGCTAGATATCCCCAGGACTCTCTGAAGCGATGCTGTGTATGATGTGACAGTGCTAGATATCCCCAGGACTCTCTGAAGCGATGCTGTGTATGATGTGACAGTGCTAGATATCCCCAGGACTCTCTGAAGCGATGCTGTGTATGATGTGACAGTGCTAGATATCCCCAGGACTCTCTGAAGCGATGCTGTGTATGATGTGACAGTGCTAGATATCCCCAGGACTCTCTGAAGCGATGCTGTGTATGATGTGACAGTGCTAGATATCCCCAGGACTCTCTGAAGCGATGCTGTGTATGATGTGACAGTGCTAGATATCCCCAGGACTCTCTGAAGCGATGCTGTGTATGATGTGACAGTGCTAGATATCCCCAGGACTCTCTGAAGTGATGCTGTGTTGCTGTGCAGCGACACTCACAGTCCTCGCTCTCCACGACAGCGTAGTTCCCAGACTCCTGGAAGGACAGGTTTCCCAGGTGCAGGATCCCAGCGACGATCTGCAGCACGGTGCTCTGCTCCTCAGCACTGAGCCCCACCACAGCCATCGCGTTCTGGGGAGAGACACAGAGAGAGAACCGGTCACAGAGACCAGCAACAAGGAACTGGTACCTATTCTCAGAACAACATCTCCCAATGCTGCGCTTCTTACCTGTTTGATACATTATCAGTGCTGCATGAACCAATTGTTCTGATCAAGCTCTCCACAGAAATCGGGGGCTGACAGTCAGACGAGGGTCATTGCTGCTAATTTACGAGTGAAACGAGTGAAGAAACAGTTGCTTGGGTTTGTGTGGATCGCTGTTCTCCAGAGTCTAAGAAAAGCAGCGATCATCACAAGCCCAAGCAGCTGTTTCTTCAAGTGTTTCTCTTGGATTTGGTAAGTCGACAGCAGCGACACTCCCTTGATTTCTGTGGAGAGCTCAGTCTGAATGGATTTGTGTCGCTCTCTGTATGTTGCTTCCCTCACACATCTGAGATGTCTGCTCCATGCAGACTGTGGGGAAGCATATTACTGTTGCACGGGCTTCAGTACAACAGGATGTTAGAGAAGTGCGTCTCAGAGCTCCTCACCATGGTTTCGCTGAACTCCTGCTTGTCGTTCATGTCCTCCACTCTGTAGGTGCCGGACTGGTTGAGGTAGTAGTAATAATCAGGGCCGGCGATGCCCAGGTTCTCCCTGTGCTCCGGAGAGGCTCCTTCTAGCAGCTGTGAGTGGACAGAGAGGCAGGGAGAACACTTACAAAACAACATCACACTGCTACAGTCCAAATACACTCTGTTGGCAGGCGGACAGCACCAGATCTGCTACCTTTTTGTCTGACAGGCAAGAATTACAAGTCTATGTACATAACACTCTATATACATAACACATACAATAAATAACCTGTTCCATGAATTGAATGACACATGTACTGCAACAATAGATTAGTAGGGTAGGGGGTGGAGGGTGAAGGGTAGGGGTGGAGGCTAGTTTAGCCCTCTGCTCCTCAGGGTGTGGAGGGTAGGGGGTGGAGGGTGAAGGGTAGGGGTGGAGGCTAGTTTAGCCCTCTGCTCCTCAGGGTGTGGAGGGTAGGGGGTGGAGGGTGAAGGGTAGGGGTGGAGGCTAGTTTAGACCTCTGCTCCTCAGGGCGTGGAGGGTGAAGGGTAGGGGTGCAGGCTAGTTTAGACCTGTGCTCCTCAGGGCGTGGAGGGTAGGGGGTGGAGGGTGAAGGGTAGGGGTGGAGGCTAGTTTAGACCTCTGCTCCTCAGGGCGTGGAGGGTAGGGGGTGGAGGGTGAAGGGTAGGGGTGGAGGCTAGTTTAGACCTCTGCTCCTCAGGGCGTGGAGGGTGAAGGGTAGGGGTGCAGGCTAGTTTAGACCTCTGCTCCTCAGGGCGTGGAGGGTAGGGGTGCAGGCTAGTTTAGACCTCTGCTCCTCAGTGGGGTGGAGGGTAGGGGTGCAGGCTAGTTTAGACCTCTGCTCCTCAGGCAGGCTCACCTGGTAGAAGATGTGGAAGCTTCTCTCTCCCTGGTTCTGGCTCACCACTCTGGATTTCTCCAGGAGGAAATTGGAGATCTTGCCACCATCGGGCTCCCCCCCTCGACTAAACTGGATCTCAAAGTACTTCCCCTGAGACACAGACAGAGAGAGAGAGAGAGAGAGAGGGAGAGAGAGAGAGGGAGAGAGGGAGAGAGGGAGAGACACAGACCGAGTGACAGACAGACAGACAGACAGAGGAGACAGAGAGAGAGAGAGAGAGAGAGAGAGAGAAGAGACAGACACACACAGAGACCGAGTGACAGACAGAGAAAGAGACAGAAACACAGACAGTGAGCGTGCATTGTAAAAACTGTGAATGTTACATTCTGTTTAATTTCTTAAACATTTAAACTTGAACACATTGGGGATGTTTGTGAGCTCTAAACATCAGTGTGGATGAGACTGCATGTGCACAGCATTGATGTGTGTATGAGGAAAGCATCTCAATAAATATTGAATAAATAACCTACCCATCACACTGCATAAACCCTGCAGCCAACCCCAACCTAACCCTCCCCATCACACTGTATAAACCCTACAGCCAACCCTGACCTAACCCTAACCCTCCGCCTCACACTGCATAAACCCTGCAGCCACCCCCGACCTAACCCTAACCCTCCCCATCACACTGCATAAACCCTGCAGCCAACCCCGACCTAACCCTAACCCTCCCCATCACACTGCATAAACCCTGCAGCCAACCCCGACCTAACCCTAACCCTCCCCATCACACTGCATAAACCCTGCAGCCAACCCCGACCTAACCCCAACCCTCCCCATCACACTGCATAAACCCTACAGCCAACCCCAACCTTACCCTAACCCTCCCCATCACACTGCATAAACCCTGCAGCCAACCCTGACCTAACCCTCCCCATCACACTGCATAAACCCTACACAGCCAACCCCGACCTAACCCTAACCCTCCCCATCACACTGCATAAACAATGCAGCCAACCTCCGACCTAACCCTAACCCTCCCCATCACACTGCATAAACCCTACAGCCAACCCCAACCTAACCCTAACCCTCCCCATCACACTGCATAAACCCTGCAGCCAACCCCCGACCTAACCCTAACCCTCCCCATCACACTGCATAAACCCTGCAGCCAACCCCAACCTAACCCTAACCCTCCCCATCACACTGCATAAACCCTGCAGCCAACCCCGACCTAACCCTAACCCTCCCCATCACACTGCATAAACCCTGCAGCCAACCCCGACCTAACCCTAACCCTCCCCATCACAGTGCATAAACCCTGCAGCCAACCCTGACCTAACCCTAACCCTCCCCATCACACTGCATAAACCCTGCAGCCAACCCCGACCTAACCCTAACCCTCCCCATCACACTGCATAAACCCTGCAGCCAACCCCGACCTAACCCTAACCCTCCCCATCACACTGCATAAACCCTGCAGCCAACCCCAACCTAACCCTAACCCTCCCCATCACACTGCATAAACCCTACAGCCAACCCTGACCTAACCCTAACCCTCCCCATCACACTGCATAAACCCTACAGTCAACCTCAACCTAACCCTAACCCTCCCCATCACACTGCATAAACCCTGCAGCCAACCCCGACCTAACCCTAACCCTCCCCATCACACTGCATAAACCCTGCAGCCAACCCCGACCTAACCCTAACCCTCCCCATCACACTGCATAAACCCTGCAGCCAACCCCCGACCTAACCCTAACCCTCCCCATCACACTGCATAAACCCTACAGCCAACCCCAACCTAACCCTAACCCTCCCCATCACACTGCATAAACCCTGCAGCCAACCCCGACCTAACCCTAACCCTCCCCATCACACTGCATAAACCCTACAGTCAACCTCAACCTAACCCTAACCCTCCCCATCACACTGCATAAACCCTGCAGCCAACCCCAACCTAACCCTAACCCTCCCCATCACACTGCATAAACCCTGCAGCCAACCCCGACCTAACCCTAACCCTCCCCATCACACTGCATAAACCCTGCAGCCAACCCCCGACCTAACCCTAACCCTCCCCATCACACTGCATAAACCCTACAGCCAACCCCAACCTAACCCTAACCCTCCCCATCACACTGCATAAACCCTGCAGCCAACCCTGACCTAACCCTAACCCTCCCCATCACACTGCATAAACCCTACACAGCCAACCCCGACCTAACCCTAACCCTCCCCATCACACTGCATAAACCCTGCAGCCAACCCCTGACCTAACCCTAACCCTCCCCATCACACTGCATAAACCCTACAGCCAACCCCAACCTAACCCTAACCCTCCCCATCACACTGCATAAACCCTACAGCCAACCCTGACCTAACCCTAACCCTCCCCATCACACTGCATAAACCCTGCAGCCAACCCCGACCTAACCCTAACCCTCCCCATCACACTGCATAAACCCTGCAGCCAACCCCCGACCTAACCCTAACCCTCCCCATCACACTGCATAAACCCTACAGCCAACCCCAACCTAACCCTAACCCTCCCCATCACACTGCATAAACCCTGCAGCCAACCCTGACCTAACCCTAACCCTCCCCATCACACTGCATAAACCCTGCAGCCAACCCCGACCTAACCCTAACCCTCCCCATCACAGTGCATAAACCCTGCAGCCAACCCTGACCTAACCCTAACCCTCCCCATCACACTGCATAAACCCTGCAGCCAACCCCGACCTAACCCTAACCCTCCCCATCACACTGCATAAACCCTGCAGCCAACCCCAACCTAACCCTAACCCTCCCCATCACACTGCATAAACCCTACAGCCAACCCCGACCTAACCCTAACCCTCCCCATCACACTGCATAAACCCTGCAGCCAACCCCGACCTAACCCTAACCCTCCCCATCACACTGCATAAACCCTGCAGCCAACCCCGACCTAACCCTCCCCATCACACTGCATAAACCCTACAGTCAACCTCAACCTAACCCTAACCCTCCCCATCACGCTGCATAAACCCTGCAGCCAACCCCGACCTAACCCTCCCCATCACACTGCATAAACCCTGCAGCCAACCCCGACCTAACCCTCCCCATCACACTGCATAAACCCTGCAGCCAACCCCGACCTAACCCTAACCCTCCCCATCACACTGCATAAACCCTGCAGCCAACCCCAACCTAACCCTAACCCTCCCCATCACACTGCATAAAACCCAACAGCCAACCTCGACCTAACCCTAACCCTCCCCATCACACTGCATAAACCCTACAGCCAACCCCGACCTAACCCTAACCCTCCCCATCACACTGCATAAACCTTGCAGCCACCCCCGACCAAACCCTAACCCTCCCCATCACACTGCATAAACCCTACAGTCAACCTCAACCTAACCCTAACCCTCCCCATCACACTGCATAAACCCTGCAGCCAACCCCGACCTAACCCTAACCCTCCCCATCACACTGCATAAACCCTGCAGCCAACCCCGACCTAACCCTAACCCTCCCCATCACACTGCATAAACCCTGCAGCCAACCCCCGACCTAACCCTAACCCTCCCCATCACACTGCATAAACCCTACAGCCAACCCCAACCTAACCCTAACCCTCCCCATCACACTGCATAAACCCTGCAGCCAACCCTGACCTAACCCTAACCCTCCCCATCACACTGCATAAACCCTACACAGCCAACCCCGACCTAACCCTAACCCTCCCCATCACACTGCATAAACCCTGCAGCCAACCCCTGACCTAACCCTAACCCTCCCCAACACACTGCATAAACCCTACAGCCAACCCCAACCTAACCCTAACCCTCCCCATCACACTGCATAAACCCTACAGCCAACCCTGACCTAACCCTAACCCTCCCCATCACACTGCATAAACCCTGCAGCCAACCCCGACCTAACCCTAACCCTCCCCATCACACTGCATAAACCCTGCAGCCAACCCCCGACCTAACCCTAACCCTCCCCATCACACTGCATAAACCCTACAGCCAACCCCAACCTAACCCTAACCCTCCCCATCACACTGCATAAACCCTGCAGCCAACCCTGACCTAACCCTAACCCTCCCCATCACACTGCATAAACCCTGCAGCCAACCCCGACCTAACCCTAACCCTCCCCATCACAGTGCATAAACCCTGCAGCCAACCCTGACCTAATCCTAACCCTCCCCATCACACTGCATAAACCCTGCAGCCAACCCCGACCTAACCCTAACCCTCCCCATCACACTGCATAAACCCTACAGCCAACCCCGACCTAACCCTAACCCTCCCCATCACACTGCATAAACCCTGCAGCCAACCCCAACCTAACCCTAACCCTCCCCATCACACTGCATAAACCCTACAGCCAACCCTGACCTAACCCTAACCCTCCCCATCACACTGCATAAACCCTGCAGCCAACCCCGACCTAACCCTAACCCTCCCCATCACACTGCATAAACCCTACAGTCAACCTCAACCTAACCCTAACCCTCCCCATCACACTGCATAAACCCTGCAGCCAACCCCGACCTAACCCTAACCCTCCCCATCACACTGCATAAACCCTGCAGCCAACCCCGACCTAACCCTCCCCATCACACTGCATAAACCCTACAGTCAACCTCAACCTAACCCTAACCCTCCCCATCACACTGCATAAACCCTACAGTCAACCTCAACCTAACCCTAACCCTCCCCATCACACTGCATAAACCCTGCAGCCAACCCCGACCTAACCCTCCCCATCACACTGCATAAACCCTGCAGCCAACCCCGACCTAACCCTCCCCATCACACTGCATAAACCCTGCAGCCAACCCCGACCTAACCCTAACCCTCCCCATCACACTGCATAAACCCTGCAGCCAACCCCAACCTAACCCTAACCCTCCCCATCACACTGCATAAACCCTACAGACAACCTCGACCTAACCCTAACCCTCCCCATCACACTGCATAAACCCTACAGCCAACCCCGACCTAACCCTAACCCTCCCCATCACACTGCATAAACCTTGCAGCCACCCCCGACCTAACCCTAACCCTCACCATCACACTGCATAAACCCTGCAGCCAACCCCGACCTAACCCTAACCCTCCCCATCACACTGCATAAACCCTGCAGCCAACCCCGACCTAACCCTAACCCTCCCCATCACACTGCATAAACCCTGCAGCCAACCCCGACCTAACCCTAACCCTCCCCATCACACTGCATAAACCCTGCAGCCAACCCCGACCTAACCCTAACCCTCCCCATCACACTGCATAAACCCTGCAGCCAACCCCGACCTAACCCCAACCCTCCCCATCACACTGCATAAACCCTGCAGCCAACCCCGACCTAACCCTAACCCTCCCCATCACACTGCATAAACCCTGCAGCCACCCCCGACCTAACCCTAACCCTCCCCATCACACTGCATAAACCCTACAGCCAACCCCAACCTAACCCTAACCCTCCCCATCACACTGCATAAACCCTGCAGCCAATCCTGACCAAACCCTAACCCTCCCCATCACACTGCATAAACCCTGCAGCCACCCCCGACCTAACCCTAACCCTCCCCATCACACTGCATAAACCCTGCAGCCAATCCTGACCTAACCCTAACCCTCCCCATCACAATGCATAAACCCTACAGCCAACCCCAACCTAACCCTAACCCTCCCCATCACACTGCATAAACCCTACAGCCAACCCCGACCTAACCCTAACCCTCCCCATCACACTGCATAAGCCCTACAGCCAACCCCAACCTAACCCTAACCCTCCCCATCACACTGCATAAACCCTACAGCCAACCCCGACCTAACCCTAACCCTCCCCATCACACTGCATAAACCCTGCAGCCAACCCCAACCTAACCCTAACCCTCCCCATCACACTGCATAAACCCTACAGCCAACCCTGACCTAACCCTGACCCTCCCCATCACACTGCATAAACCCTGCAGCCAACCCCGACCTAACCCTAACCCTCCCCATCACACTGCATAAACCCTACAGTCAACCTCAACCTAACCCTAACCCTCCCCATCACACTGCATAAACCCTGCAGCCAACCCCGACCTAACCCTAACCCTCCCCATCACACTGCATAAACCCTGCAGCCAACCCCAACCTAACCCTAACCCTCCCCATCACACTGCATAAACCCTACAGCCAACCTCGACCTAACCCTAACCCTCCCCATCACACTGCATAAACCCTACAGCCAACCCCGACCTAACCCTAACCCTCCCCATCACACTGCATAAACCTTGCAGCCACCCCCGACCTAACCCTAACCCTCCCCATCACACTGCATAAACCCTGCAGCCAACCCCGACCTAACCCTAACCCTCCCCATCACACTGCATAAACCCTGCAGCCAACCCCGACCTAACCCTAACCCTCCCCATCACACTGCATAAACCCTGCAGCCAACCCCGACCTAACCCTAACCCTCCCCATCACACTGCATAAACCCTGCAGCCAACCCCGACCTAACCCTAACCCTCCCCATCACACTGCATAAACCCTGCAGCCAACCCCGACCTAACCCTAACCCTCCCCATCACACTGCATAAACCCTGCAGCCACCCCCGACCTAACCCTAACCCTCCCCATCACACTGCATAAACCCTACAGCCAACCCCAACCTAACCCTAACCCTCCCCATCACACTGCATAAACCCTGCAGCCAATCCTGACCTAACCCTAACCCTCCCCATCACACTGCATAAACCCTACAGCCAACCCCAACCTAACCCTAACCCTCCCCATCACACTGCATAAACCCTACAGCCAACCCCGACCTAACCCTAACCCTCCCCATCACACTGCATAAACCCTGCAGCCAACCCCGACCTAACCCTAACCATCACACTGCATAAACCCTGCAGCCAACCCCGACCTAACCCTAACCCTCCCCATCACACTGCATAAACCCTACAGCCAACCCCGACCTAACCCTCCCCATCACACTGCATAAACCCTGCAGACAACCCCGACCTAACCCTAACCCTCCCCATCACACTGCATAAACCCTGCAGCCACCCCCGACCTAACCCTAACCCTCCCCATCACACTGCATAAACCCTACAGTCAACCTCAACCTAACCCTAACCCTCCCCATCACACTGCATAAACCCTGCAGCCAACCCCGACGTAACCCTAACCCTCCCCATCACACTGCATAAACCCTGCAGCCAACCCCGACCTAACCCTAACCCTCCCCATCACACTGCATAAACCCTGCAGCCAACCCCGACCTAACCCTAACCCTCCCCATCACGCTGCATAAACCCTACAGCCAACCCTGACCTAACCCTAACCCTCCCCATCACACTGCATAAACCCTGCAGCCAACCCCGACCTAACCCTAACCATCACACTGCATAAACCCTACAGCCAACCCCAACCTAACCCTAACCCTCCCCATCACACTGCATAAACCCTGCAGCCAACCCCGACCTAACCCTAACCATCACACTGCATAAACCCTGCAGCCAACCCCGACCTAACCCTAACCCTCCCCATCACACTGCATAAACCCTACAGCCAACCCCGACCTAACCCTCCCCATCACACTGCATAAACCCTACAGTCAACCTCAACCTAACCCTAACCCTCCCCATCACACTGCATAAACCCTACAGTCAACCTCAACCTAACCCTAACCCTCCCCATCACACTGCATAAACCCTACAGCCAACCCTGACCTAACCCTAACCCTCCCCATCACACTGCATAAACCCTGCAGCCAACCCCGACCTAACCCTAACCCTCCCCATCACACTGCATAAACCCTACAGCCAACCCCGACCTAACCCTCCCCATCACACTGCATAAACCCTGCAGCCAACCCCGACCTAACCCTAACCCTCCCCATCACACTGCATAAACCCTGCAGCCAACCCCGACCTAACCCTAACCATCACACTGCATAAACCCTGCAGCCAACCCCGACCTAACCCTAACCCTCCCCATCACACTGCATAAACCCTGCAGACAACCCCGACCTAACCCTAACCATCACACTGCATAAACCCTACAGCCAACCCCGACCTAACCCTAACCCTCCCCATCACACTGCATAAACCCTACAGCCAACCCCGACCTAACCCTAACCCTCCCCATCACACTGCATAAACCCTACAGCCAACCCTGACCTAACCCTAACCCTCCCCATCACACTGCATAAACCCTGCAGCCAACCCCAACCTAACCCTAACCCTCCCCATCACACTGCATAAACCATACAGCCACCCCCGACCTAACCCTAACCCTCCCCATCACACTGCATAAACCATACAGCCACCCCCAACCTAACCCTAACCCTCCCCATCACACTGCATAAACCCTACAGCCAACCCCAACCTAACCCTAACCCTCCCCATCACACTGCATAAACCCTACAGCCAACCCCGACCTAACCCTAACCCTCCCCATCACACTGCATAAACCCTGCAGCCAACCCTGACCTAACCCTAACCCAACCCTAACCCTCCCCATCACACTGCATAAACCCTGCAGCCAACCCCGACCTAACCCTAACCCTCCCCATCACACTGCATAAACCCTACAGCCAACCCCGACCTAAACCTCCCCATCACACTGCATAAACCCTGCAGCCAACCCCGACCTAACCCTAACCCTCCCCATCACACTGCATAAACCCTACAGCCAACCCCGACCTAACCCTAACCATCACACTGCATAAACCCTGCAGCCAACCCCGACCTAACCCTAACCCTCCCCATCACACTGCATAAACCCTGCAGCCAACCCCGACCTAACCCTAACCATCACACTGCATAAACCCTACAGCCAACCCCGACCTAACCCTAACCCTCCCCATCACACTGCATAAACCCTACAGCCAACCCCGACCTAACCCTAACCCTCCCCATCACACTGCATAAACCCTACAGCCAACCCTGACCTAACCCTAACCCTCCCCATCACACTGCATAAACCCTGCAGCCAACCCCAACCTAACCCTAACCCTCCCCATCACACTGCATAAACCATACAGCCACCCCCGACCTAACCCTAACCCTCCCCATCACACTGCATAAACCATACAGCCACCCCCGACCTAACCCTAACCCTCCCCATCACACTGCATAAACCCTACAGCCAACCCCAACCTAACCCTAACCCTCCCCATCACACTGCTTAAACCCTACAGCCAACCCCGACCTAACCCTAACCCTCCCCATCACACTGCATAAACCCTGCAGCCAACCCCGACCTAACCCTAACCATCACACTGCATAAACCCTGCAGCCACCCCTGACCTAACCCTCCCCATCACACTGCATAAACCCTACAGCCACCCCCGACCTAACCCTCCCCATTACACTGCATAAACCCTGCAGCCACCCCCGACCTAACCCTAACCATCACACTGCATAAACCCTGCAGCCAATCCTGACCTAACCCTAACCCTCCCCATCACACTGCATAAACCCTACAGCCAACCCCAACCTAACCCTAACCCTCCCCATCACACTGCATAAACCCTACAGCCAACCCCGACCTAACCCTAACCCTCCCCATCACACTGCATAAACCCTGCAGCCAACCCCGACCTAACCCTAACCATCACACTGCATAAACCCTGCAGCCAACCCCGACCTAACCCTAACCCTCCCCATCACACTGCATAAACCCTACAGCCAACCCCGACCTAACCCTCCCCATCACACTGCATAAACCCTGCAGCCAACCCCGACCTAACCCTAACCCCTCCCCATCACACTGCATGAACCCTGCAGCCACCCCCGACCTAACCCTAACCCTCCCCATCACACTGCATAAACCCTACAGTCAACCTCAACCTAACCCTAACCCTCCCCATCACACTGCATAAACCCTGCAGCCAACCCCAACCTAACCCTAACCCTCCCCATCACACTGCATAAACCCTGCAGCCAACCCCGACCTAACCCTAACCCTCCCCATCACACTGCATAAACCCTGCAGCCAACCCCGACCTAACCCTAACCCTCCCCATCACGCTGCATAAACCCTACAGCCAACCCTGACCTAACCCTAACCCTCCCCATCACACTGCATAAACCCTGCAGCCAACCCCGACCTAACCCTAACCATCACACTGCATAAACCCTACAGCCAACCCCAACCTAACCCTAACCCTCCCCATCACACTGCATAAACCCTACAGCCACCCCCGACCTAACCCTAACCCTCCCCATCACACTGCATAAACCCTACAGCCAACCCCGACCTAACCCTAACCCTCCCCATCACACTGCATAAACCCTGCAGCCAACCCCAACCTAACCCTAACCCTCCCCATCACACTGCATAAACCCTGCAGCCAATCCTGACCTAACCCTAACCCTCCCCATCACACTGCATAAACCCTGCAGCCAACCCCGACCTAACCCTAACCCTCCCCATCACACTGCATAAACCCTGCAGCCACCCCCGACCTAACCTTAACCCTCCCCATCACACTGCATAAACCCTGCAGCCAATCCTGACCTAACCCTAACCCTCCCCATCACACTGCATAAACCCTGCAGCCAACCCCGACCTAACCCTAACCCTCCCCATCACACTGCATAAACCCTGCAGCCAACCCCGACCTAACCCTAACCCTCCCCATCACACTGCATAAACCCTGCAGCCAACCCCGACCTAACCCTAACCCTCCCCATCACACTGCATAAACCCTACAGCCAACCCCAACCTAACCCTAACCCTCCCCATCACACTGCATAAACCCTGCAGCCAACCCCGACCTAACCCTCCCCATCACACTGCATAAACCCTGCAGCCAACCCCGACCTAACCCTAACCATCACACTGCATAAACCCTACAGCCAACCCCAACCTAACCCTAACCCTCCCCATCACACTGCATAAACCCTGCAGCCACCCCCGACCTAACCCTAACCCTCCCCATCACACTGCATAAACCCTGCAGCCAACCCCGACCTAACCCTAACCATCACACTGCATAAACCCTACAGCCAACCCCAACCTAACCCTAACCCTCCCCATCACACTGCATAAACCCTGCAGCCACCCCCGACCTAACCCTAACCCTCCCCATCACACTGCATAAACCCTACAGCCAACCCCAACCTAACCCTAACCCTCCCCATCACACTGCATAAACCCTGCAGCCAACCCCGACCTAACCCTAACCCTCCCCATCACACTGCATAAACCCTACAGTCAACCTCAACCTAACCCTAACCCTCCCCATCACACTGCATAAACCCTGCAGCCACCCCCGACCTAACCCTAACCCTCCCCATCACACTGCATAAACCCTACAGCCAACCCCAACCTAACCCTCCCCATCACACTGCATAAACCCTGCAGCCAACCCCGACCTAACCCTAACCCTCCCCATCACACTGCATAAACCCTACAGTCAACCTCAACCTAACCCTAACTCTCCCCATCACACTGCATAAACCCTGCAGCCACCCCCGACCTAACCCTAACCCTCCCCATCACACTGCATAAACCCTACAGCCAACCCCAACCTAACCCTAACCCTCCCCATCACACTGCATAAACCCTGCAGCCAACCCCGACCTAACCCTAACCCTCCCCATCACACTGCATAAACCCTGTAGCCAACCTCGACCTAACCCTAACCCTCCCCATCACACTGCATAAACCCTACACAGCCAACCCTGACCTAACCCTAACCCTCCCCATCACACTGCATAAACCCTACAGCCAACCCCAACCTAACCCTACCCATCACACTGCATAAACCCTACAGCCAACCCCAACCTAACCCTCCCCATCACACTGCATAAACCATGCAGCCACCCCCGACCGAACCCTCCCCATCACACTGCATAAACCCTGCAGCCAATCCTGACCTAACCCTAACCCTCCCCATCACACTGCATAAACCCTACAGCCAACCCCAACCTAACCCTCCCCATCACACTGCATAAACCCTGCAGCCAATCCTGACCTAACCCTAACCCTCCCCATCACACTGCATAAACCCTGCAGCCAACCCCAACCTAACCCTCCCCATCACACTGCATAAACCCTGCATCCAAACCTGACCTAACCCTAACCCTCCCCATTACACTGCATAAACCCTGCAGCCAACCCCAACCTAACCCTCCCCATCACACTGCATAAACCCTACAGCCAACCCCGACCTAACCCTAACCCTCCCCATCACACTGCATAAACCCTGCAGCCAACCTCTAGATTGGACCTGCATATCTCTGACCAGGTTAAACGTTTAGGAAAGATTCAAAACTCTTAACACTTGGAAAACAAAGTTTAAACTCTAGACTTTTAACATCCCTAGTAATAATAACAGAGCTGTAATGGTAAGTGTGCATCCCTGGCACAGCAGCAGTCACACAGTTGGAAGCGACGCTGTTTGAAGGTGCTGGGATGTGACTGGCGCACTCACGAATCTGCTGGAGTTGTTGTTGCGCACAGTCTTGGCGTTGCCGAATGCTTCCAGCAGAGGGTTGGACTGGAGGATGATGTCTTTAACGTGCTGCGACACAGAAGGAGAGGTCAGAGTGAGAGAGGCACAATCAAGCAAGAATGCCCAGCGCAGGGGGCTTCACCAGAGAGTACAGACCGCTGCTCCATTACAAGGGAATGGAAAGACCAAACCCTGTGGAATATTGCTCTGAGGGTTCAGGTGAATAAATGACAATGACTTCTAAATTAGAACATATAAATCAAGCATTAGAAATCCACCCATCACTTCCCAGAGCATCTAATCCTGTTCCCAGAGATCACCCTGTGCATATCATTATTTATTTCTTAGCAGACACCCTTATCCAGGGTGACTTACAAGATATCACATTATTTTGACATACAATTACCCATTTATACAGTTGGGTTTTTACTGGAGCAATCTAGGTAAAGTACCTTGTTCAAGGGTACAGCAGCAGCATCCCCCACCTGGGATTGAACCCACGACCCTCCGGTCAAGAGTCCAGAGCCCTAACCACTACTCTACACTGCATAGAACAGAAAGCATCACCTCCCAGAGCATCTAATCCTGTTCACAGAGATCATCCTGTGCATAGCACACGATGTATAACAGGACTGTGCAGGGGGGCCCTGCTTTCACACGATGTATAACAGGACTGTGCAGGGGGCCCTGCTTTCACACGATGTATAAGAGGACTGTGCAGGGGGCCCTCCTTTCACACGATGTATAAGAGGACTGTGCAATGGGCCCTGCTTTCACACGATGTATAACTGGACTGTGCAGGGGGGCCCTGCTTTCACACGATGTATAACAGGACTGTGCAGGGGGCCCTGCTTTCACACGATGTATAAGAGGACTGTGCAGGGGGCCCTGCTTTCACACGATGTAGAACAGGACTGTGCAGGGGGCCCTCCTTTCACACGATGTACAACAGGACTGTGCAGGGGGCCCTGCTTTCACACGATGTATAACAGGACTGTGCAGGGGGCCCTGCTTTCACACGATGTGTAACAGGACTGTGCAGGGGGCCCTGCTTTCACACGATGTATAACAGGACTGTGCAGGGGGCCCTGCTTTCACACAATGTAGAACAGGACTGTGCAGGGGGCCCTGCTTTCACACGATGTATAACAGGACTGCGCAGGGGGCCCTGCTTTCACACGATGTATAACAGGACTGCGCAGGGGGCCCTGCTTTCACACGATGTATAACAGGACTGCGCAGGGGGCCCTGCTTTCACACGATGTAGAACAGGACTGTGCAGGGGGCCCTCCTTTCACACGATGTACAACAGGACTGTGCAGGGGGCCCTGCTTTCACACGATGTATAACAGGACTGTGCAGGGGGCCCTCCTTTCACACGATGTACAACAGGACTGTGCAGGGGGCCCTGCTTTCACACGATGTATAACAGGACTGTGCAGGGGGCCCTGCTTTCACACGATGTGTAACAGGACTGTGCAGGGGGCCCTACTTTCACACGATGTAGAACAGGACTGTGCAGGGGGCCCTGCTTTCACACAATGTAGAACAGGACTGTGCAGGGGGCCCTGCTTTCACACGATGTACAACAGGACTGTGCAGGGGGCCCTGCTTTCACACGATGTATAACAGGACTGTGCAGGGGGCCCTGCTTTCACACGATGTATAACAGGACTGTGCAATGGGCCCTGCTTTCACACGATGTGTAACAGGACTGTGCAATGGGCCCTGCTTTCACACGATGTGTAACAGGACTGCGCAGGGGGCCCTGCTTTCACACGATGTATAAGAGGACTGCGCAGGGGGCCCTGCTTTCACACGATGTGTAACAGGACTGTGCAGGGGGCCCTGCTTTCACACGATGTATAAGAGGACTGTGCAATGGACCCTGCTTTCACACGATGTATAACAGGACTGCGCAGGGGGCCCTGCTTTCACACGATGTATAACAGGACTGCGCAGGGGGCCCTGCTTTCACACGATGTATAACAGGACTGTGCAGGGGGCCCTGCTTTCACACGATGTATAACAGGACTGTGCAGGGGGCCCTGCTTTCACACGATGCATTACAGGACTGTGCAGGGGGCCCTGCTTTCAGTGGGAGCCGTGCACAGCCGTGTTCACAACACCTTTTGTTTCTAGTTTCTTCCGGACGGTGTTCTTTTGGTTTTCCTTATTCTGCTCTGCAGTGTATCATCACCCGGCCAATAGCATGACTGCTCGCAGCCCGTGGCTTTTCATGTACACCGCTGCATTAAAACTCCCAGTATAGCACAGCACCACAGCACAACACAGCCCAGAAACAGCCCAGAAACACAGCACAGCCTAGAAACATAGCCCAGCCCGGCGTACCTGCACTTTGGGTCCTCCTCCAGACACTTTGGAGACGTAGGTCATGATGTATTTGGCAGCGACTGTCTTCCCTGCACCGCTCTCCCCACTGCAAAAAAAAAAAAAAAATCATGCGTCTGTTACAATCCTCACACACACACACACACACACACGCACACAAGCGGACACACACACACACGCACACGCACACACACGCACCCCCTAGTGCTGCCCAGTGTCCAGTATATCTGACATTGAGAAAATAGCCATTAAATAGGTATGGGACCATACCCAGGGCTGTAATGGAAACCTTAACACATCATTACAACAGAACTACTGAACATCAAACACATCAACAGTCTGCATGTAGCTACAGACAGGCACCTTCATATTGTCTAGACAGGTCAGGGCACCTCCAGGGAAGGCAGTAAGACTCCTATCGCTGAGCAGTTTCACCCATTCCAGGTTTTACAGCCAGCTTGATCAGCCCTGTGTATAGGTAACAAGCACAGGAGTGTCTTATTAAACTCCAGGAATAGATCAAACTGTTACACAATGGAAGTCTCATTTCCATCCCTGCAACTAGAGCCCCTTTCACACTGACATGCTCTGCCGGGGTTAGCATCTACCCGGGTCAGGAACGGCAGTCATGCATTTTGTCTCGCTCAACCCGGGTCAAAGCGTGTCGACCCACATCCTCAGCGTGACAGGGGATTAGGTTCAGACTAGAAGGCAGGAAGCACTGTTTGCTTGGACTAGCTCAGCAGGTAAAGTATCTAGCAGTTAGATTGTGTGCTAGCGAGTTGGCTCCCCCTAGTGGGGGTGAACGGTGTGCAGGCAGGGGGAGGGTCCTCCTCTCTCTCCTGCTCCCTTACCTGATGATGACACACTGGTTCTCTGCATCAATCAGCATGTTCCGGTACATGTTGTCAGCCAAGGCATAGACATGAGGGGGGTTCTCATACTGGGCCTGAACAGAGGAGGCAGACAACAGAGTTACAAAACATTCAAGCGACAGGCTCGGCATGACCACACATGGACAGTGCAGCCTGTCGTATCTGTGGAAGATGCCACACCCTGTATTACCCGATGGACCTGCGGCACGGTCATTTCCACACGCTGCTACCCACTGAACGCTACTGCTGGAACCTGATCAATGCACATTGTGTTAGGGGTCTCAAACAGTAAATTCAGCTCTTAGCATGACAGAATGGATTCAGTTGCTGCCTCTTCACGTAACTGCCCAGTTTACTCATGTTACATAAAAGAAATCGAGAAAGCCAAGGATTCATATATAATCACTACACTGTTAAATACAGAAACAAGTTTTTCCACTGACCTCCAAAGCCAGTTCATGTGTGTGTGTGTGTGTGTGCTTCCTTGTTGTTGGTCTCAGGTGAGCAGCTCAGTGCAGAAAAACCTGTCGTGTTGCTTTGCATGGAATGAGAAAGCACAGCTAGTGCCTTTAGGAATCTATTCTGTATCACAGGGATTGCTTTATGAATCTATTCTGTATCACAGGGTGCTTTTGCAATCACTGTCACAGAAATTCTTTGCTTGCAGGGCTGTACTTCCATGTTTTAGACACACTGCTGTACCTGACAGTTCATTTATAATTCCCCCGAAGTTAATAAAGCAACTACAATGTAGAGCAACGACTCCCTCCGATGGACCCCTGGAACCAATGAAATCAGATAGAACAGGTTCTGCTGTACTAGAGGAAACTTCAGAAGGTCAAAACAGGTATCCAGCACCTGGCACTGTCTCCCAGTTCTCTAAGAATTTTTGTCTCTCTCAGGTCACCTGCACGAGCGAGCGGGCAGACGAGAGAGAGAGAGCGAGCGAGAGAGAGAGAGAGCGCACTCCCACTCAGGTTACTCATTAGGAGAGGAGGGGACCCCAGAATGGAGGGTGCTGTACAGACCCCCACTGGACAAGAGAGCAAGAGACAAGCAGGCTCCTCCACAGAATTGATCCTAATCTCAGCTCAACCTGCAGTTTCTGCTCGCAGGAGGAGACTGTTTTTCACAAGTACAGTGACTGTGAGAGATTAGAACCCCTCTTCCAGCTCCTGAGGGAGCAGCTGCAGGTCCTGGGGGTGGTTTTTACAAAAAAGATGTTCATCTTTGGGGTCCCCTACAGGCAGAAGCACAGGAACGTCTGTGTGCTCATTAATTTCCTCTTCGGACAGGCTAAATTAGCCATTTTAAAGTCCCGGAGGAACATGCGGACAGGTGCAGGGTGACTGAGGAGGTCAGGTTTTTTAGAGTGCTGGTGGTCTGCAGGCTCATGGTGGATTTCACCTATTTTAAATTAGTCAGCGACCTGCAGGGCTTCCAGGAGAAATGGTGTGTGGGAGAGGCTGTCTGCTCGGTGAGTGAGGAGGGAGACATTCTTGTATTTATATAGTGTTAATTTTTATTTTGTACTCGTAGTCTGCTTTATTAATGTGTTTTTGATTTATATTTATGATCCTTTTGTATTTTAAAGAAGAATGTTTTTTTGAGATTTTAATGCTATGCGCTGGGGAGGCATCAGCTGATCCTCAGAGGCAGCAAAAGTCTAATTTTTGTTGTGTTTTTACTATATAGTATTGTGATGCATTTTAATTGGAATGATTAAAGGATTTTATAAGTCTCTCTCTCTCGCTCTCTCTCTGCCCAGATGGAAGTATTTTAGTCTCTCGGGTCACCTGAGCGAGCGGGCAGGTGAGAGAGAGAGAGAGAGAGGAGAGAGCACTCCCACTCAGGTTACTCATTCACTGCTCCTCCCGGCAGCCCTCCTCTGATTGGCTTCGGGAGCCAGGTGTGTAACCACGGTAATGGCGCTGCATTCCAAGGTGGAAACTCACACTGGGAGCTGCTCTGTTGTGAGACAGCCTGCTCTGAGCTCTGCAGTGGAGACTCTGAGCTGAGGACAAACATTCAGAGACAACAGGAACACAACGACCTGTCTGTCCCTGCTGAACACACACACAGCCTCCTGCACTCAGAAAACCAGAGACACAATCATGTTACGTGTTTCTGTTCAGTTCTCACACACGCACACACACGCACAGTGGATACTCACAGCTCCCTGGTACAGCTCGATCTCCTTGTCTGTGAAGTAGGGCAGCTGTTTGAAAGGATTGACAGAGATGAGAACGGGCCCGATGTAGGTCTGGGAACGCTGGGTTAAGGAATTCACAGGAAGAACGGCACCACAGGAGTGGCAATAAACACTCCTATTGCATAGCAGCTTCACCCATTCCAGCTTTTACTACAAGCTTGATAAGCCAGTGTGTATAGCCAACAAGCTCAGGTGTGTCTTATTAAACTCCTAGTAAAGCCAGGACTACTATACACCGAATTCTAGGTGCAATGTTTGACTTGTTTTAGTTTTAGAATTTCTTAATTTAGGGAAAAAAACAAAACTTTAACATCTAGTCCCTGACAGTGTATATACCCCAAAAAAGCAGGCCAAAACATAAATATGCCACTTCTCTTTAAACAGAGAATAATGCATGGGCTAGTGTGTGATATGAGAACACAGTGCCCCACAAGGCAATGGCTCCACACATCAGGTACGATTCACTGCGATTACTCTGCTAGCTGTGTGCTTCAGGCTCCGCTCTGAAGAGTGCAGGACGCAGGGAGAGGATACGAAGATGTAGTCGTCCATGTAGCGTTTCTTGAGGTTGTCCACGATGGCGTCATCGTTGATCTTGGACAGCAGGACCATGTCATCCACGCCGCTCACCTTCACGTTCTGGGTCTGCCAGTGATAGCGGTCCTTACTGCCCTGCGGAGCAGAGAGAGAGACATGGAGACACGTGGACAAGAAACCAACACCAAAGCACAGTACTCACTGAAGTTTTAAAACTAGTCCAGATGTATGTGTTAGCCCCCTTTGCTAGACAGATAGTCGCTTTCCAGTAAGAACTTCACTTAATAAACTAATTGGGAGGGAGGCAGGCAGTGTGGGCTCGTGGCTGGAGCCATTAGTGCTCACAGCCGTATGCAGATTTTAAGCTTATATGATTGTACTGTTTATTTAGTGGTAATAAAGTGCAAAACAGAAGTAGATTGATTGAAGCTTCAGAGAGCACGAATCTCTCGTCTGATGACCCCGAATGTCAGAGGGAATAGATCAGTAAGAGCACCGAACCCTTTGTTTCTGGCACGAACACTGGAGGAGCTTTAAAAGCCAAAAATACATTAGCTGCATTGAACGTTAGTACTGCATGATGTGAACTGTGCTGCTCTTCCAGGACTTTCATTTGTATTTTAATGTTACCAGCGTATCATATTAAAATGAGTAATACATTTCCTAATCATTAACACATAACTGTCAAGTTGTGTTTTTATTATCATGGTTTTATTTATTTATTTTTTTAACTGCCTCTTTTGTCACAACATGCAAGATAAAGTTTATTTCTATGCCATGCTTGGGGGTTGGGGGGGGGGGGGAGTAATGCTTGCATTAGCTGTAGTGATTGTGAGAGCACGGATTAGAAATGGGACCAGCAGAACAGATTACTGAGATTGTTTTCCTCCTAGTTTAAATCTGTATTTCAAATCGGTTTATTTGTATCTTTTATTGTTGTCGTGGACTCTTTGGCTGTCAGTGTAGTTGCTGTTCTGTCTCGATGGCAGAGCGCTGTGTTTATTCATGTTTAGAAAGTAAGCAGTGATGCAGTTTGATTGTGCTTTTCTAATGTGGCCGTGTAGGTGCTGTGAAACTCAGGAATGAGCAACAATGCAGCACTGCGATTGGCTGAAACACTTTCCAGCATGCTGATGCAGAGTCGTTATCGGCCTGAGATGGGATGTCGGTGTGGTTCAGTTGCGTGGTCCATGTGAAAGATTTCTGGGGATGCGCCTGGTTGGAGCAGAGGACTGGATGGGAGGGAGGCAGTGTCGCTCTAGTGGTTAGAGCTGAGGACTGGGAGGGAGGGAGGCAGTGTCGCTCTAGTAGTTAGAGCTGAGGACTGGGAGGGAGGGAGGCAGTGTCGCTCTAGTAGTTAGAGCTGAGGACTGGGAGGGAGGGAGGCAGTGTCGCTCTAGTGGTTAGAGCTGAGGACTGGGAGGGAGGGAGGGAGGCAGTGTTGCTCTAGTGGTTAGAGCTGAGGACTGGGAGGGAGGGAGGCAGTGTTGCTCTAGTGGTTAGAGCTGAGGACTGGAAGGGAGGGAGGCAGTGTCGCTCTAGTGGTTAGAGCTGAGGACTGGGAGGGAGGGAGGCAGTGTCGCTCTAGTGGTTAGAGCTGAGGACTGGGAGGGAGGGAGGCAGTGTCGCTCTAGTGGTTAGAGCTGAGGACTGGAAGGGAGGGAGGCAGTGTTGCTCTAGTGGTTAGAGCTGAGGACTGGAAGGGAGGGAGGCAGTGTCGCTCTAGTAGTTAGAGCTGAGGAGGACACATTGTGGAATTGTTACTGAGCGATGAAGTGTTACTCCTCCTGTCTGGAGAAGGGGAGGGGAGGGGAGGGCTCCCCCGCAGGCAGGCTGCCACATCGCACTGGCCTCCAGGCACAGTAACTGGAATCATTTTATTATCATGATAGAAAGCCAACCACTCCCACTGTGAATCACACTCCCAGCACTGAAGCAGTTCAGCCTGCAGTGATGAACAAGACCTTGCTGAACCGCTGGTCTGCTCCACTCAACTTCTTAGAGTCTCACCTCAGCCTACAGTCAATGCAGTTCCTAACACAGCAGGGACAGGAATAAGACTCCCATTGCAGCGCAGTTTGATCCTTTCCTGGTTTTACTAGGAGTTTAGTGAGACACACTGTGGATAATCAAGCTGGTAGTAAAACCTGGAATGGATGAAACTGCAGGGAGAAGGTGAGCACAATGCTAGACGACGTGCTTGTCGGGGTTTGGGTTTATAATCGCGCGGCTTTCATTTCTGATACTCGTTGTGTTCTAAGGAACAACACAGCATCAGAATAAGGATTTAATATCGAGCTCTCTCGTGGAATATTAGTTCATGTAAACGGCGTATTTCAAATACATGCGTCTCTCTATTCCTGCGTGTGTAGCTGCTAGACCCAGCGCCGCAAATAATACATCACATTAGAATCAGGTGTGAACCGTGCGGCGTAATTTAAGGAATTGGAGTGTGTTGATAGCAGACATTATGTATTAGGTATGTTTTTTGGATTGTGTTTCATATATAACTGAAAACACAACGATAACTTGAGATACAGTTTAAATTGCCTTCGCATTGTTATGAATACCTACATTCGTGTTCTTCGACTGCAGTTCGCCTTGCTTCGTAAGGAGTAATAAAGTTATATTCTATACATATGCTAATTACTATAATTTCCAGTTGTATTTATTTATTTTTTTGGTTAGTTTTAGAAAAAATAAAAATACAGCACGAGACAGTTGATTTGAATTTACAGTCCATTTCATTTCAACGTGGGGAATGAGGAACCAGGCTGTGTCGTTGTGACCGCGGAATGGAGTTTAATTGTTCACAGTTGTCCCACAATGAAAGTTTGGATTTCTGGCGGTCTGTCTCTTACGCTCCGCTGCACATCAAGTGCGTTCTTCGAATTGCGACGACAGCGTTAACCTTTTACACCAGGGAGGGCAATACGATCCCCATGGCACAGCGGTCTGATCCATTCCTGGTTTTACTGCGAGTTTAATAAGCCACACCTGAGCTTGTTACCTACACTGTGGCTAATCAAGCTCGTAGTAAAACCTGGACTGGGATTATTATTATTATTATTATTTATTTATTTCTTAGCAGACGCCCTTATCCAGGGCGACTTACAATCGTAAGCAAATACACTTCAAGTGTTACAATACAAGTAATGCAATAAGAGCAAGATGCTGCAGCAGGAGTCTTATTGCCATCCATGTACACAATGCGCGCGGCTCACGAATGGTTTATGGTTAAAGACCTTTTTGTTTATTTTTTAACCTGTGGAATCCACCCCTGTTCTGGCTTCGCTTTAGTCTTTAGAGAAAATGACAAAAGGAAACTTTTATACACCATATACACCATAATTGTGTTTTGGTTTCTGTTGTTAAAATAAAACTAATAATAAAGTGAACCTTTTAAGAAAAATGCGTTAAGACATGCTTCTCGCGTGTGTCTTGTGCGTCCACAAAACTGTAATAGGTATGTGGTGTGTACGTTATCAGTTTATAGTAATAATAAAGGATTTACGCGTTTTTGTTATAAACATAAACATAGTTTTAGAACGCGGTGCAATGTTGTGTTTATAAATAAAAAATAAAAAAAACGAAAACAAACGCGTTTTCTTTGTGTCAGGAATGCGTTAAACCACAGCAAAAAGGTAAAATGTATAACCTACCATTGTGAAGTTATTTGTTCAGTCACTTCCTGAAAGAAAAAAAAAAAAGTTGGGAAAAGCTCTTCCCGTGCTATTAAGCAGCAAACCCGTCCCGCTCGGATATTCCAGAGGTGAAAAGCGAAGAGCCGGAGTTTATAAAATATCCATGACATTTACTGTGTCAGGAGTCCAACTTCAGAGGAATTCCAGCACAGCCTCTCAGACTATCGTTGGTGTTGTTGAACGCGCATGGGGTGGGGTAAACTCAGGGGCGCTTCGGGCTGCAGTATAACAGGTTACAAGTACAGACAGGTGAGGCACAGAAAAGTATTCCACTAATTGAATTGTGGG
The DNA here is from genome assembly GCF_902713425.1 of Acipenser ruthenus. Taxonomy (NCBI): domain Eukaryota; kingdom Metazoa; phylum Chordata; class Actinopteri; order Acipenseriformes; family Acipenseridae; genus Acipenser; species Acipenser ruthenus. The sequence continues at coordinate 2,881,647 of NC_081223.1, forward strand.
TATTTGAAACAAACACGGGAGACACGGGTTTATCAAGTGGAACAATCGCTCCATCTGCCGGCAGGTTACAGTACTGCAGTATCGATTTACCGCATGTTTGTGTAGTTCACGTATTTCACGTTCCTTAGCGGCCCTTCCGGTTGTACTGCTTCGGAATCAGTTCACCTTTTTGTTTTGAATAACGGGTTCTTCACTGGGAAAGCTCTCTGGAAGGGCTAGCCCAAAACTGAGAAGTTCATATATGTGAAACTCAAGTGATATGTTGCAATATTGTGACAGACAGCGCTGGCCAAGTGTTGCATCAACTAGAATTGTAGGATTGAGACATAATATACACCACACTCTGTGTGTGTGTGTGTAATACACACACTACCGGTCAAAAGTTTTAGAACACCCCCATTTTTCCAGTTTTTATTGAAATTTAAGCAGTTCAAGTCCAGTGAATAACCTGAAATGGTACAAAGGTAAGCGGTAAACTGCCAGAGGTTAAAAAAAAAAGTTTAGGTTACCAAAAACTGAAAAATAATGTACATTTCAGAGTTATACAAAAAGGCCTTTTTCAGGGAACAAGTAATGGGTTAACAACTTACAGCTGTTCTGCAGCAATGGAAGTAAATTAAGCCTTGAAAGTTGATGCTAACAATTCCTACAGGTGTCCCAACTTTTGTTGATTACTTACAAACCCTCTGTCTGTATAAAAGCAGTGTTGGAACAGACTGTGTTACTACACCCTCTTAAGCATTATTTGGACAGTATTGTACTGCAGGAAGTAGTATTTTGCTCTCATAATGGCGAGAAAAAGGCAATTAACAAAGGAAGACAGACAGACCATTATAACCCTTAAAAGTGTAGGTCTTTCCTTTAGAGAAATTGCAAAGAAAGCCAAGGTGTCAGTGAGTAGTTTCCTACACCATCAAAAGGCACTTGGAAACTGAAGGAAACAGGAAGAGGTCTGGCAGACCCAAAGCCACAACAGACAAGTTTCTGAGAGTCAACAGCCAGCGTGATAGGCGGCTCACAGGACAACAGCTTAACACTGGTCGAAGTAAGCAAGTCTCAGTTTCAACTGTGAAGAGAAGACTTCGAGCTGCAGGTTTGACAGGTCGAGTGGTAGTAAGAAAGCCATTGCTAAGATGGCAAAATAAGAAAAAGAAGCTTGCCTGGGCCATGAAGCACCGCCAGTGGACTACTGAAGACTGGAAGAAAGTCTTATAGACCGATGAATCAAAATTTGAAATCTTCGGTTCATCACGCAGGGTTTTTGTATGCCGTCGAGTAGGCGAAAGGATGGTTCCTCGGTGTGTGACACCAACTGTCAAACATGGAGGAGGAAGCGTGATGGTCTGGGGCTCTTTTGCTGGATCCAGAGTCGGCGACTTGCACAGAGTGACTGGCACCCTGAACCAAAACTGCTACCACAGCACTTTGCAGCGGCATGCAATACCCTCTGGTATACGCCTAGTTGGTCAGGGGTTCATCCTACAGCAAGATAATGACCCAAAACATACCTCCAGGCTATGTCAGAACTACCTTAGAAGAAAAGAACAAGACGGTAGGCTTCAAATCATGGAATGGCCAGCACAGACTCCAGACTTAAACCCCATCGAGCTGGTTTGGGATGAACTGGACAGAAGGGTGAAAGCAAAGCAACCTACAAGTGCAACACATCTGTGGGAACTTCTGCAACAGTGTTGGGAAGAACTTTCCGAACAATATTTGATTTCCATTGTAGAAAGAATGGCACGAGTGTGTTCGGCTGTTATATCTGCAAAAGGTGGCTACTTTGATGAGTCAAAAATTTAGATTAAATTTTGTTAAACAAAACGATTCCATGATTTCTTTTTTATCTCCAATTGTTTATTTGTTCTATGCTTTAATTTCAGAGTACATTGAGACATTAAACTGCGTAAATTTCAATAAAAACTGGAAAAATGGAGGTGTTCTAAAACTTTTGACCGGTAGTGTGTGTATGTGTGTGTGTATATATTATATATATATATATATTATATATATATATATATATATATATATTATATATATATATATATATATATACACATATACACACACACACACACACACACACAGACGTGCTCAAATTTGTTGGTACCCCTCCACAAAAAACAAAGAATGCACAATTTTCTCTGAAATAACTTGAAACTGACAAAAGTAATTGGCATCCACCATTGTTTATTCCATATTTAATAGAAATCACTTTGCTTTTGATTTTTTTTTCAACATAATATTGTAAATAATAAAACAAATGAAAATGGCATGGACAAAAATGATGGGACCGCTAACCTAATATTTTGTTGCACAACCTTTAGAGGCAATCACTGCAATCAAACGTTTTCTGTAGCTCTCAATGAGACTTCTGCACCTGTTAACAGGTAGTTTGGCCCACTCTTCCTGAGCAAACTGCTCCAGCTGTCTCAGGTTTGATGGGTGCCTTCTCCAGACTGCAAGTTTCAGCTCTTTCCATAGATGTTCGATAGGATTCAGATCAGGACTCATAGAAGGCCACTTCAGAATAGTCCAATGTTTTGTTCTTATCCATTCTTGGGTGCTTTTAGCTGTGTGTTTTGGGTCATTATCCTGTTGGAGGACCCATGACCTGCGACTGAGACAGAGCTTTCTGACACTGGGCAGTACGTTTCGCTCCAGAATGCCTTGATAGTCTTGAGATTTCATTGTGCCCTGCACAGATTCAAGGCACCCTGTGCCAGGCACAGCAAAGCAGCCCCAAAACATAACCGAGCCTCCTCCATGTTTCACTGTAGGTATGGTGTTCTTTTCTTTGAAAGCTTCATTTTTTTGTCTGTGAACATAGAGCTGATGTGACTTGCCAAAAAGCTCCAGTTTTGACTCATCTGTCCAAAGGACATTCTCCCAGAAGGATTGTGGCTTGTCAATATGCATTTTAGCAAATTCCAGTCTGGCTTTTTTATGTTTTTCTTTCAAAAGTGGAGTCCTCCTGGGTCTTCTTCCATGGAGCCCACTTTCGCTCAAAAAGCGACGGATGGTGCGATCAGAAACTGACGTACCTTCACCTTGGAGTTCAGCTTGTATCCCTTTGGCAGTTATCCTTGGTTCTTTTTCTACCATTCGCACTATCCTTCTGTTCAATCTGGGGTCGATTTTCCTCTTGCAGCCGCGCCCAGGGAGGTTGGCTACAGTTCCATGGACCTTAAACTTCTTAATAATATTTGCAACTGTTGTCACAGGAACATCAAGCTGCTTGGAGATGGTCTTGTAGCCTTTACCTTTACCATGCTTGTCTATTATTTTCTTTCTGCTCTCCTCAGACAACTCTCTCCTTTGCTTTCTCTGGTCCATGTTCAGTGTGGTGCACACAATGATACCAAACAGCACAGTGACTACTTTTCTCCATTTAAATAGGCTGAATGACTGATTACAAGATTGGAGACATGTGTGATACTAATTAAAGAAACTAATTAGTTTGAAATATCACTATAATCCAATTATTTATTATCTTTTCTAAGGGGTACCAACAAATGTGGCCAGGCCATTTTAGAATATCTTTGTAGAATAAGCAATAATTCATCTCTTTTCACAGCTTCTTTGCTTTATTCTATGACATACCAAAGGCATGCAAGTATACATGATAAAATAGCTTTTAATTTAATCACTTTTCAGGAGGAATGAAGCATTATTTCAATGAGCTGTAAGGGTACCAACAAATTTGAGCACGTCTGTATATATATATATATATATATATATATATATATAAATAATATGATCATTTAACCTCATGTAAAGAAACTGGGCAGTCTTGGATAAAGCACCTGCCAACCAAACACCAGCCTACCTGCTCTCTCAAACCGTGACTGACACTGGCCTGCATGAATGTAACTCGTACAGCTATGGCCAAAAGTTTTGCATCACCGACATAATTAACTAATTATGCTTCATGAAGTCAAATGAAACCTGCTGAACAATGGTTACATTAACATATTAAATTATGTACTGCTTTGTAGTTTTCCATATACAAAAAACTAACATTTCAAAATCTACCACTTCATCTAGCAAACTCTAACACAAAATACTGTGTTGGTATTATGGCTTCCTGTAGCCTTTTGCGATTTCATTTTGTAGTTTTTGTTTTAATTTGATCAATTGATTTTCACAGAATGTGTAAGCGCTTACCAGTGGTAGTGGGAGGCCTCCGTCAAAAATCTATTTCATGAAAGCACAGGGTCTGTAGGTGGGAATTCTGCCTGTCAGCCATGGCTACAGATGCATACTTCCTCTGGCTGTTGTTTCACCTCTCATGGGGTCTAATTGCAGAATGAGCTCGTCTTTGCTGGCCGGTACAGGTAGGTACGCTCTCGTGCACACCGTGACGTCAATGCTGTTGTATTGAGCAGCGGCTACACAGATCAGAATGGGTTGTATTGGAATTTGTAGCGGGCAGATTCCATTTCCAGATATTTATTTATTTATCCCCACCAGAAACAAATGGTTTAAAGAGAGTGTAGCTAAAAAAAGTAAATACTATAAAAAAAAATAAAATAAAAAGAAATCCCAACTCTTACCTCAAAGGTCTCAAGGGTGCAGTTTTGTATCGAACGTGTATTTGTTTAAAACATCATGAGCCACTTTCTCAAAGTGTTACTCCAGTCTATAATGAACCCCTGTTCATTTTACAAAACTAAAATCAAAACAACCAAGCTATGTACTCCAAGTTCTCTTCAGCACTCTTGAGGCGTTTGCTTTGGCCCCACATGTGTTACAACACTTAGGCTGGGACCAAATCAAAACTTTGACAACCCACTAATCGCACTTAACAAAACTATTTAATAGCATTTTCTTTTTATGAGTAGAAGAAATAAGATACTTACAAAAAAAACAAAACACTATTAAATAGTTTTGTTAAGTGCGATTAGCGGGTTGTCAAAGTTTTGATTTGATCCGGGCCTTAGTTAAAGAAACCACGGCTTCAAAGCTCTTTTCATATCATTATTTCATGTTGACTTAATAGCAAAATACAACAGCTAACAAAGTGCTTCCTGGTACCCAATGGCTTCCTGTGCTGTAGGTCAGATCCACGCCAATGATCCAACTGCAAGTAACCACGTGACCTACAGCAGAGGAAATCATCAAGTAGTAGGAAGCAGCGTCTAAGCATCTATACTAGTGTTGTGTTTGAGGAATACATGTCAGGCTGTGATCAGGGCAGACAGAGGCCAGCCTCATAGATTACAATGCCCAGGCTGTGATCAGGGCAGAGAGAGGCCAGCCTCATAGATTACAATGCCCAGGCTGTGATCAGGGCAGAGAGAGACCAGCCTCATAGATTACAATGCCCAGGCTGTGATCAGAGCAGAGAGAGGCCAGCCTCATAGATTACAATGCCCAGGCTGTGATCAGGGCAGAGAGAGGCCAGCCTCATAGATTACAATGCCCAGGCTGTGATCAGGGCAGACAGAGGCCAGCCTCATAGATTACAATGCCCAGGCTGTGATCAGGGCAGACAGAGGCCAGCCTCATAGATTACAATGCCCAGGCTGTGATCAGAGCAGAGAGAGGCCAGCCTCATAGATTACAATACCCAGGCTGTGATCAGAGCAGAGAGAGGCCAGCCTCATAGATTACAATGCCCAGGCTGTGATCAGGGCAGACAGAGGCCAGCCTCATAGATTACAATACCTAGGCTGTGATCAGGGCAGACAGAGGCCAGCCTCATAGATTACAATGCCCAGGCTGTGATCAGGGCAGACAGAGGCCAGCCTCATAGATTACAATGCCCGGCTGTGATCAGGGCAGAGAGAGGCCAGCCTCATAGATTACAATGCCGCTGGGGAGAATAAGGAGGCAAGAAAACATTTTTTAAAGCCTTTGCTAGATATTCCTGTTTTTGGCTAAACCAATTTGTGAGACACAGGTGAGACAAGTAGTTTAATTTATTATACAAAGAACAATTCACAAGTTAAAGGGAGGTCCTCAGTCACATGATCCTGGGGCTGGTCCTTGCACAAACACTTAAAACAAATCCAAAGATGAAGTGGAACAAACAGAAAGAAACACATCGTCTTTCCTCCTGCGCAGCTTCTACAAGAGGGGGAAAAACAAACAAACGCTAAGGGGTACAGAAGAGGAGTCCTAATGCTGGGTCTGTAGGAAGGGGGGGGGGGTTTGGTTGAATGATCCCAGTGAAGGAGCCCTTTTATCAGGGCACTGGGTTGACTTCTCCCCCCTCCTTTAAAAAAATAAGAACCACACCTCCAAATCAAGTTCAGATGTCCAGACTGACAGCTTGCAGCTACTCAGTAATCAGTAGGGTTTTTTTTGTTTCCCCCCCCCCAAATCTATAGTGGGTCGTCACTTAAAACCAGTAGATAATCCTTTTTAGTGGAGCTGAACCTTTTAAAAATAAAAACACGGCCTAAGTCTTCAGCAAATCCGAGTGTCTTAGTGTCTGATAAAGAGCTCCTTGTCTCCAAACCCCTGGAGGAATCCACTGTCCTGTTGTGTGGTTTCACTCGTTGGAGATCTCGGTTCTCATGTTATTGGGAAGTGGAGCTGCTGAACCAGGGTTGTGTAGCATTGCTTCTGCAGAGTCGGGTGCAGGGATGTTTGCTGTATTCAAACGTATGAGTATATACAAAGAAGAGGGGGATTGTGCCCATGTCACCCCCACACGGACCCCTTGCTTCCATGTCACCCCCACACGGACCCCTTGCTTCCATGTCACCCCACACAACCCCTTGCTTCCATGTCACCCCCACACGACCCCTTGCTTCCATGTCACCCCCACACGACCCCTTGCTTCCATGTCACCCCCACACGACCCCTTACTTGCTCACTAAATGGCTTCCCTGAACAGCACTGAAAACTAGGCCAGCCAAGGAACAAACCTGTCCTTCTAGAGCCACGGCCTTAATACTGAAAAGTACAAAACATGTGCCAAAGAATTTGACTAAGATGTGATTTATCTTCCTGTAAAGTAAACTGTTCCCTTTAACTTCGTTAGTTGCTAATATTCGGAGTGGTTCTTAATGCAGTGACTCAAATGTTGTTGTTTTTGCTTTAAGCCGAGTTCAGGAGCTGCTCTTCAGTACCAGTTGCTTGGCGTAGACACCTGTACCATAGCCCTTCCAGCGAGCACACACTCCAGATTAAGATTGTGTACTGCTGGCAATACACAGCTGTGCACTAGATGGCACTTACTAATATAAAGACATTATATATGTCAATGGAAGGCAGCTAGAACTGCAGAGCAGCTTCTGAACTCAAAGCAACTTATCACACTTGCAAACAAACCCACAATATGTAAGTACAATGAGAATCACGGACTGCAATCATCATACAATTGCAAAGGGGCCGGTAAAAATGACAAAACAGGATCTATAGCGTGGCTACAAACAGGAGCTGCCTGTCTATTCAAGGAAGTATATTAAGATACAAAGTGAATCCAGCAAGCTAGTGGTCTGAGTGGTAAAAACAGGCAACAGCCGCCCCCTACTCAATCAATGCATGCATTACTGTGCGTACACCCAGTTCCTATGGACGTTCCTTCACATTTAATGGAACCGCCTTGTATTTGCAAATACATCTTTTGTAGCAAAATCCCCATCAATCAGATCCTTGTCCTTCTATAAGGGCTGGTTTCACAAACCCCTCTAGCATTAAAATCAGACCTGTGAAACCAGCCTCGGTCCTGGGACACAAGCACGAGGAGGCTTCTCATTCAGGGGGGTGCTTGGCGGAGGGGCGGGGCAGGGAGCGGGCTCACATGATCCCGTTGGTCAGGTACTGGAAGCCGCTGTACAGTTTGTTGATGGCGGGGGCGGGGGGGGGGGTGGGCGGGATGGGGGGCTCACATGATCCCGTTGGTCAGGTACTGGAAGCTGCTGTACAGTTTGTTGATGAGGGGGCTCACATGATCCCGTTGGTCAGGTACTGGAAGCTGCTGTACAGTTTGTTGATGAGGGGGCTCACATGATCCTGTTGGTCAGGTGCTGGAAGCCATCGTACAGTTTGTTGATGGGGGGGCGGGGTAGGGCAGGGGGCAGGGGGCTCACATGATCCCGTTGGTCAGGTACTGGAAGCCATCGTACAGTTTGGTGGTGATGGAGCGCATGCTGCCATCCACCATCTGCTCCACCAGGACCTGCAGCTGCTCTTCCGGCAGGTTCATGTGGAAACGCTCCTTCAGGTTCCGGACAGTGCTGGAGCCGTGGAAGCAGGGCAGGTGGGAGCCTGGAGAGAGGGGACAGGAGAAAGAGAGACGAGGGAGAGGGGACAAGAGTTAGTTTGATTTATTAATCACTTACGACTAGACAATCTTACAGAACGCACATTCAATCAGTTGAAAAACACAGGAAACTGTCAATGACAAAGCATCCCTTTAATTGGCTTTAATAAACAGGACCTGGGGCTTCCTAGCGGCGCATCCGGTAAAGCCACACAATTGGCGGCGGCGGCGGCGGTGGGGTGGGGGGGAGGGGTTATTAGGTCGGCCAGGGTGCCCTCGGCTCACCGCACACGAGCGACCCCTGTAGTCTGGCCGGGCGCCTACGGGCTTGCCTGCAAGCTGCCCAGAGGTGCACTGTCCTCCTACGCTGTAGCTCTGAGGTGGCTGCAGTGTGTAAAGAAGCGGTCGGCTGACGGCACACGCTTCGGAGGACAAAATAAATTGTCCATTTTGTCCAATTATAAAAACAATTGGCGACTACTAAATTTAAAATAAATAAATACATACATACATACATACATACATACATACATACATACATACATACATAAATAAATACAGGACCTTACTGACCTCTCCTCTCTCCCCTGTTACTCCTTCAGATCCCTTACTATCAGTACGTTTACATGACAGTATTTTCCGAAAACTAATGTTTTCGGAAAACTGAATCAGAAAACGTTTTTGTGTTTACATGATTAACGATAGAAAATCGAATTAGAATTCAACTGTATACATGGATCGAAGTTTTTGGAAAACGCAGGATATTTTCGCATGCAAAGTACTGTAGTTGCCTATGTACGATTTGAAGACCGCACATTTCTGAGATAGAACGGAGACCAATCCAATAACTCAAGTGCTTTATCGAAGTGTCAGGTCTTAAATTCAAAGATTACTATCCTATACCTCTATCCAGATTCCCCACAATGTGCAGTCAGCCTTTCCAACAGCTCATCCAGTTCTATATTACCAGTTTCTTTTGCAGACATTATTTAAAATTATCACGTCATTTTATATACAATATACATTTTGTTAGTTTCCAGAATTGAATCGGAAATTTCAAGGTGCTGTTTTCAGAAAACTGACTTTCGGAAAATTCCCATACATTTTCCAAAAACTATGTTTACATGACATTTGACATCAGAATTAGTTTTCTGAAAAATATCGGAATTCTTATGCTCATGTAAACGCACTGTATAACTCTGTTACATCCACTGCATACTGATTTACAGGGATGGAAATACAGGCTCCCAATGCATAGCCGTTTGATCCAGTCCTGGTTTAACTAGGAGTTTAATAAGACACACCTGAGACTTACCTGTACAATGTGGATAATCAAGCTTGTAGTAAAATCTGTAATAGGTGAAACTGTTATGCAGTAAGAGACTCATTTCCATCCCTGTTTATTCAGTGCAAACACTAATGCACTTGACTCTCATTAGCAACTCTCTTGCTAAATAAAGCTGCGTCTATTGCAAGCCGAATGGAGCGGCTCTCCAATGAAGGTCCCTACTGTCTATCTGAACTCTGCCTGCTGCCTGACACTTACACACCACCTGCGCTAACTCTGCTGCCTGCCTCTGTGCTGGGGGGCTTCCTGAACAAGAGCAGCCACCTGTAGGGCAAACTGACAGGACACCGTGTTAGACTGAGCCGAGGAGCATACCCACACTGACAGGACACCGCTGAGCCGAGCAGCACACACCCACACTGACAGGACTCCGCTGAGCCAAACAGCACACCCACACTGACAGGACACCATGTTATACTGAGCCGAGCAGCACACCCACACTGACAGGACACCGTGTTAGACTGAGCCGAGCAGCACACCCACACTGACAGGACACCATGTTAGACTGAGCCGAGCAGCACACCCACACTGACAGGACACCACTGAGCCGAGCAGCACACCCACACTGACAGGACACCGCTGAGTCGAGCAGCACACCCACACTGACAGGACACCATGTTAGACTGAGCCGAGCAGCACACCCACACTGACAGGACACCGTGTTAGACTGAGCCGAGCAGCACACCCACACTGACAGGACACCGTGTTAGACTGAGCCGAGCAGCACACCCACACTGACAGGACACCGCTGAGCCGAGCAGCACACCCACACTGACAGGACACCGCTGAGCCGAGCAGCACACCCACACTGACAGGACACCGCTGAGCCGAGCAGCACACCCACACTGACAGGACACCGCTGAGCCGTGCAGCACACCCACACTGACAGGACACCGCTGAGCCGAGCAGCACACCCACACTGACAGGACACCGCTGAGCCGAGCAGCACACCCACACTGACAGGACACCATGTTAGACTGAGCCGAGCAGCACACCCACACTGACAGGACACCGTGTTAGACTGAGCCGAGCAGCACACCCACACTGACAGGACACCATGTTAGACTGAGCCGAGCAGCACACCCACACTGACAGGACACCATGTTAGACTGAGCCGAGCAGCACACCCACACTGACAGGACACAGTGTTAGACTGAGCCGAGCAGCACACCCACACTGACAGGACACCACTGAGCCGAGCAGCACACCCACACTGACAGGACACCGCTGAGTCGAGCAGCACACCCACACTGACAGGACACCATGTTAGACTGAGCCGAGCAGCACACCCACACTGACAGGACACCGTGTTAGACTGAGCCGAGCAGCACACCCACACTGACAGGACACCGTGTTAGACTGAGCCGAGCAGCACACCCACACTGACAGGACACCGCTGAGCCGAGCAGCACACCCACACTGACAGGACACCGCTGAGCCGAGCAGCACACCCACACTGACAGGACACCGCTGAGCCGAGCAGCACACCCACACTGACAGGACACCGCTGAGCCGTGCAGCACACCCACACTGACAGGACACCGCTGAGCCGAGCAGCACACCCACACTGACAGGACACCGCTGAGCCGAGCAGCACACCCACACTGACAGGACACCATGTTAGACTGAGCCGAGCAGCACACCCACACTGACAGGACACCGTGTTAGACTGAGCCGAGCAGCACACCCACACTGACAGGACACCATGTTAGACTGAGCCGAGCAGCACACCCACACTGACAGGACACCATGTTAGACTGAGCCGAGCAGCACACCCACACTGACAGGACACAGTGTTAGACTGAGCCGAGCAGCACACCCACACTGACAGGACACCGCAGAGCCGAGCAGCACACCCACACTGACAGGACACCGCAGAGCCGAGCAGCACACCCACACTGACAGGACACCGCTGAGCCGAGCAGCACACCCACACTGACAGGACACCGCTGAGCCGAGCAGCACACCCACACTGACAGGACACCGCTGAGTCGAGCAGCACACCCACACTGACAGGACACCGCTGAGCCATGCAGCACACCCACAATCACGGTGTTTTATGCCATCTGTAAGGAGCTTTCTGTTCAAGTCTCCAGCCACAGAAACATGTAACACAGGCTAGATCCGCCACAGTGCATTCAAGTTAGTAAGTACCAGCCGTACAGTAGTGCATGTAAGATTTCGAAATGTCAAAGTATCTTGACAACTGCAACGTTAACATATTGTAATTCAACATCTTAACGTAACATTATGCAGCAGGTTTCATTCGACTTTATGAACTAAAATGTGTTCATTGTAAACGTTTGGCCAGAGCTGTACTTCCTCCTAAAGGTGCTGTGGCGCTTGCAGGTGTATGGGGAGTATCTGTGAGCTACAAGCACTTTAATGCAGCAATCTGTCCACAGAGCGCACTCGAATGAATACAGATACCTTGCTGCATGATTTCCACGATCTGCACCACTTTCTCCATGTGTTTGCGCGCTGCGATGAGTCCTTGCAGCATCAGCATCTTATAGTAGTTAAACATGTCTCCATCCAGACCACCCATCACCTGCAGAAAACAGTCAGTTAAACATGTCTCCATCCACACCACCCATCACCTGCACACACAGTCAGACGTTTCCATCCAGACCACCCATCATCACCTGCACACAGTCAGACACGTCTCCATCCACACCACCCATCACCTGCACACACACACAGTCAGACACATCTCCATCCAGAACACCCATCACTGCACACAGTCAGACACGTCTCCATCCAGAACACCCATCACTGCACACACAGTCAGACACGTCTCCATCCACACCACCCATCACCTGCACACACACAGTCAGACACATCTCCATCCAGAACACCCATCACCTGCACACACACAGTCAGACACGTCTCCATCCACACCACCCATCACCTGCACACACACAGTCAGACACGTCTCCATCCAGAACACCCATCACTGCACACACACAGTCAGACACATCTCCATCCAGAACACCCATCACCTGCACACACACAGTCAGACACGTCTCCATCCACACCACCCATCACCTGCACACACACAGTCAGACACGTCTCCATCCAGAACACCCATCACTGCACACAGTCAGACACGTCTCCATCCAGAACACCCATCACCTGCACACACACACACACAGTCAGACACGTCTCCATCCACACCACCCATCACCTGCACACACACACACACAGTCAGACACGTCTCCATCCACACCACCCATCACCTGCACACACACAGTCAGACACATCTCCATCCAGAACACCCATCACCTGCACACACAGTCAGACACGTTTCCATCCACACCACCCATCACCTGCACACACACAGTCAGACACGTCTCCATCCAGAACACCCATCACCTGCACACACACACAGTCAGACACGTCTCCATCCACACCACCCATCACCTGCACACACACACAGTCAGACACGTCTCCATCCAGAACACCCATCACCTGCACACACACAGTCAGACACATCTCCATCTAGAACACCCATCACTGCACACACACAGTCAGACACATCTCCATCCAGAACACCCATCACCTGCACACACACACAGTCAGACACGTCTCCATCCAGAACACCCATCACTGCACACACACAGTCAGACACATCTCCATCCAGAACACCCATCACCTGCACACACACACAGTCAGACACGTCTCCATCCAGAACACCCATCACTGCACACACACAGTCAGACACGTCTCCATCCAGAACACCCATCACTGCACACACACACACACAGTCAGACACGTCTCCATCCACACCACCCATCACCTGCACACACACAGTCAGACACGTCTCCATCCAGAACACCCATCACCTGCACACACAGTCAGACACGTCTCCATCCAGAACACCCATCACCTGCACACACAGTCAGACATGTCTCCATCCAGAACACCCATCACTGCACAGTCAGACACATCTCCATCCAGAACACCCATCACCTGCACACACAGTCAGACACGTCTCCATCCAGAACACCCATCACCTACACACAGTCAGACACGTCTCCATCCAGAACACCCATCACCTGCACACACACAGAGTCAGACACGTCTCCATCCAGAACACCCATCACCTGCACACACAGTCAGACACATCTCCATCCAGAACACCCATCACCTGCACACACACAGTCAGACACGTCTCCATCCAGAACACCCATCACCTGCACACACACACAGTCAGACACGTCTCCATCCAGAACACCCATCACCTGCACACACACAGTCAGACACATCTCCATCTAGAACACCCATCACTGCACACAGTCAGACATCTCCATCCAGAACACCCATCACTGCACACACACAGTCAGACACGTCTCCATCCAGAACACCCATCACTGCACAGTCAGACACATCTCCATCCAGAACACCCATCACCTGCACACACAGTCAGACACGTCTCCATCCAGAACACCCATCACCTACACACAGTCAGACACGTCTCCATCCAGAACACCCATCACCTGCACACACACAGAGTCAGACACGTCTCCATCCAGAACACCCATCACCTGCACACACAGTCAGACACATCTCCATCCAGAACACCCATCACCTGCACACACACAGTCAGACACGTCTCCATCCAGAACACCCATCACCTGCACACACAGTCAGACACATCTCCATCTAGAACACCCATCACTGCACACAGTCAGACACATCTCCATCCAGAACACCCATCACCTGCACACACACACAGTCAGACACATCTCCATCCAGAACACCCATCACTGCACACACACAGTCAGACACGTCTCCATCCAGAACACCCATCACTGCACACACACACACACACAGTCAGACACGTCTCCATCCACACCACCCATCACCTGCACACACACAGTCAGACACATCTCCATCCAGAACACCCATCACCTGCACACACAGTCAGACACGTCTCCATCCAGAACACCCATCACCTGCACACACAGTCAGACACGTCTCCATCCAGAACACCCATCACTGCACAGTCAGACACATCTCCATCCAGAACACCCATCACCTGCACACACAGTCAGACACGTCTCCATCCAGAACACCCATCACCTACACACAGTCAGACACGTCTCCATCCAGAACACCCATCACCTGCACACACACAGAGTCAGACACGTCTCCATCCAGAACACCCATCACCTGCACACACAGTCAGACACATCTCCATCCAGAACACCCATCACCTGCACACACACAGTCAGACACGTCTCCATCCAGAACACCCATCACCTGCACACACACACAGTCAGACACGTCTCCATCCACGCCTCCCATCACCTGCACACACACAGTCCATTAAACATATCTCCTGTATTCACAGGGCACTCGGAGGCTCACTCACGTCCACAAACTCGCTGGTCAGTTTGAAGGCAGAGGTTTCGAAACCCAGGTTGCGTGGAGAGCTGGAGAGGATGAAGCCAAAGTCTATGTGTATGATGTGCCCCTCCGAGTCCAGCAGGATATTGCCGTTGTGCCTGAGGGGGAGAGGGAGAGGAAAGATCAGGGAACACCAAACCACTCTCTCAGTTGCCTGCCGCAGATGCATGTAATGTCAGCTTGATCGCCAGAGTCTTTCTATGAGTAAGCACTTGGGGACGCCTGTGTGACACTCCTTGTGCTCCCCCAACTGTGCGCTCCCCCTGCCAGGGCCCCTGTATAAAGGCTGTGTTTCCTGACCTGTCTTTGACCTGCAGCAGGTAGCAGACGAGGCAGTAGCCGGCGCAGCTCTGCACGAAGTTCCTCTGCGCTGTAAGGAAGGCCTCGGTGGTGTAGTTGCCATGCTCCTGCAGGAAGTAGTCGAGCAGGGAGAGCTGGGACTGCTTCTTCACCTGGTGGATCGACACAGCGTTCACCACCGGCTCGATCATCCCACTGTCCGACGAGATCACCAGGATCTTATAGGGCTTGATCCAGAGGGGCACCCGCTCCTGCTCCCAGATAGACTGCAATCAAACAGAGGAGAGGTGAGGAGAGCGTTACATACACTGCAAATCACACAGAGGAGAGGACAGCGTTACATACACTGCAATCACACAGACGAGTTTGTTACATACACTGCAAACACACAGAGGAGAGGAGTGTTACATACACTGCAAACACACAGAGGAGAAGTGAGGAGAGCATTACATACACTGCAATCACACAGGGAAGAGAGGAGAGTTACATACACTGCAAACACACAGAGGAGAGGAGAGTGTTACATACACTGCAATCACACAGAGGAGAGTGTTACATACACTGCAATCACACAGAGGAGAGGAGTGTTACATACACTGCAAACACACAGAGACAGGAGAGCATGAGATGCACTGCAAATCCACACAGAGGAGAGCATTAGATAAACTGCAAAAAAGGAGGGGGTCAGCAGAGGGAGACGCACCAGCAGCTGCTTCAGCACTTGGAAGGCCAGCAGCTCCTGTCGCAGGTCGTCGCCACACTTCACAATGACGGACAGGAGGCGCCAGTTCGGGATGTGTCCATAGGGGGAGCCCTCCCTGATCCGGCTGCTCAGAGGAAACAGAGATCAGGAACCCCAGTGACACCAACGCCACGCACCAAACACAGGATACACACACCATTCATCAACACCACGCACCAAACACAGGATACACACACCATTCATCAACACCACGCACCAAACACAGGATACACACACCATTCATCAACACCACGCAACAAACACAGGATACACACACCATTCATCAACACCACGCAACAAACACAGGATACAAACACCATTCATCAACACGACGCACCAAACACAGGGCACACACCACAGCAACACGACGCAACAAACACAGGGCACACACCATTCACCAACACCACGCTACAAACACAGGGCACACACCATTCACCAACACCACGCTACAAACACAGGGCACACACCACAGCAACAAACACAGGGCACACACCACAGCAACACCACGCTACAAACACAGGGCACACACCACAGCAACACCACGCTACAAACACAGGGCACACACCACAGCAACACCACGCTACAAACACAGGGCACACACCACAGCAACACCACGCTACAAACACAGGGCACACACCACAGCAACACCACGCAACAAACACAGGGCACACACCACAGCAACACCACGCAACAAACACAGGGCACACACCATTCACCAACACCACGCAACAAACACAGGGCACACACCATTCACCAACACCACGCAACAAACACAGGGCACACACCATTCACCAACACCACGCTACAAACACAGGGCACACACCATTCACCAACACCACGCTACAAACACAGGGCACACACCAAACACAGGGCACACACCATTCACCAACACCACGCTACAAACACAGGGCACACACCAAACACAGGGCACACACCAAACACAGGGCACACACCACAGAAACACCACGCTACAAACACAGGGCACACACCACACACCACACACCACAGCAACACCACGCTACAAACACAGGGCACACACCTTTCATTAACACCACACTACAAACACAGGGCACACACCTTTCATTAACACCACGCTACAAACACAGGGCACACACCACACACCACACACCACAGCAACACCACGCTACAAACACAGGGCACACACCTTTCATTAACACCACACTACAAACACAGGGCACACACCTTTCATTAACACCACACTACAAACACAGGGCACACACCTTTCATTAACACCACACTACAAACACAGGGCACACACACCATTCATCAGCACAAACACAGGGCACACACCACAGCAACACCACTATATTTTCAGTGTAGTTGCTGCTAATGGGTTCCAATGGGGATGTAGCTTAAAATGGCATTTCAATTTAAATGTATGTTCAGTTCTCTAAGATTCCTGTAAAATCAGAAAGCCAGGGCACCCCCAAGCTCGGTCTCACAAGCTGTAGAGAAGCCACAGCCTGCTGGCCCGGCTCCACTCACCCGACTTTCTCCTGCCAGGGCTCTTTGAGGGCCACAGCAGAGGGGTCCTCAGGGTCCCTCTTGAACGTGTTGGGGGTGTGAGCCAGCTGCTCCGAGAGACGACGCCTGCAGGGGGCGAGAGGGAGCCATCAGCACCGGAGCGGAGCAAGTCACAGCGTTTAGGTCTGACAGTAAAGTGAAACATGAATATGTGTGTGTGTGTGTGTGTGTGTGTGTGTGTGTGTGTGTGTGTGTGTGACCACACTGCTGAATGCACCCTGTGTGTGTGTGTGTGTGTGTGTGTGTGTGTGTGTGTGTGTGATCACACTGCTGAATCCACCCTGTCTGGCTGGCTGCCGTCCACAGAGTTTATTTTGAAACCCTGATTTCTTCTTAAAATAGTGCCTGAAAGCATTTTAAAATGTGTCTTCTGATTTCTGTTAAACAGTAGCTTCATATATTATTTTTGTTTAGAGATGTATTGTTTTTTGCAATCATTCCGAGCGGGTCTGGCTCTGTCGCTACAATATTGACTTACGTTTCTCTAAATCTGCTTTACTTGGCTTTGAGCTTGTCTGGAGAATCATAAGTGCCGGGCGCTGAACATCCTTCCTCAAAATCATTTAACAAAAGGACATTTCAACTCTGCCAGCCCCTGTAAAAGACCCTGTTCCTCCTCATAACTGCCTGCACAGCTCCCATTAGCAACCCTGCTGTCACTGGCAATGAGAGCGATCAGTTCAGAGCAGATTCAGCAGCAGGAGGGCAGTTCAGCAGCAGAAGGGCATTTCTGAAATCTAGGACTGGGTGCAGGACTCGTGGGAGTTTCTAACCCTGTGTCCCTGCATGTCTATGTCCCTGTGTCCCTGTCCATACCTGATGTCCCCAGCTGCAATGAAGACGGGCTCCTTGCTCTCCTGGCTGGTAATACTGTCCACTGAGAACTGGGAGATGTTGTCACAGCTGTTAGTGTGGATTTCTGGGAGCTGAACCACAAAACAGAACAGAAAACAACACGAATGAGCTGCAAGCAGCAGCAAGTTCCCTAACGATTCCCAATATAGAGAGAGAAGGGAGCAGAGAGAGAGAGAGAGAAAAAATAACCAGAAGAGAGTGGGTAGAGAGAAGGGAGACTGAGGAGATGAAGGAGTGTGGAGAAGGGAGAGAGTGGAGAGAAGAGAGAGTGGTGAGGGAGGGGAGTGTGGAGAAGGGAGAGAGTGGAGAGAAGAGAGAGTGGTGAGGGAGGGGAGTGTGGAGAAGGGAGAGTGTGGAGAGAAGAGAGAGTGGTGAGAGAAGAGAGAGTGGTGAGGGAGGGGAGTGTGGAGAAGGGAGAGTGGAGAGAAGAGAGAGTGGTGAGGGAGGGGAGTGTGGAGAAGGGAGAGAGTGGAGAGAAGGGAGAGAGGTGAGGGAGGGGAGTGTGGAGAAGGGAGAGAAGAGTGGTGAGGGAGGGGAGTGTGGAGAAGGGAGAGAGTGGAGGAAGGGAGAGAGTGGAGGAAGGGAGAGAGTGGAGAGAAGGGAGAGTGGTGAGGGAGGGGAGTGTGGAGAAGGGAGAGTGTGGAGAGAAGAGAGAGTGGTGAGGGAGGGGAGTGTGGAGAAGGGAGAGAGTGGAGGGAGGGAGAGAGTGGAGAGAAGGGAGAGAGGTGAGGGAGGGGAGTGTGGAGAAGGGAGAGAGTGGAGAGAAGAGTGGTGAGGGAGGGGAGTGTGGAGAAGGGAGAGAGTGGAGGAAGGGAGAGAGTGGTGAGGGAGGGGAGTGTGGAGAAGGGAGAGAGTGGAGGGAGGGAGGGAGAGTGGGGAGGGAGGGAAAAGGGAAGAAGGGAGAATGTGGAGAGGAGAGTGAAGGGAGAGGAGAGTAGGGAGAGAGCGCTCCGTCTCGCACCTCCACCTGCAGCTCCCCGATGTCGTCCACAGACCAGGCCTCGTCGTCGTTGTCGTAGTTGGGCACGGTGGTGAAGCTGCTGGCTCTCTGCTCGTGGGTGATGCCGCAGTCGGGCAGGTTCTCCACGGAGCGCGTGCTGCGAATCCGTGTCTCCGGAATCCGCACCGGAACACTCGACGTCTCGAAGTTCTCACACTCCAGAACCTCCACATAGATCAGGTACGGGGCCTGGGGTGGGAGACAGAGTATTCCAGTAAGCAGATGGATCTCTCCACAGAACTCAGGGGAGGGTCATTGGTGTCGGCCCGGCTAAATTACCATTCCAAGTGAAACGAGTGAAGAAACAGCTGCTGTTTCTTCACTCATTTCACTCTGAATGGTAAATTTGCTTATCAGAATAATGCAATAAATCAGTTTGTGCAGCTCTGATGGGAAAAACACAGGGTTTACTGTGGGAGCGGATTTACATTGAATGGAACTACTACAGGTGGTATATTTAAAGTCTAGAGCCACATTCTTATCTCCCCCCTCCCCCCCCCCCGGTTATTAAATTCTATATCCACTCATGCCTTTTTGCTCATTTTAAGGTAATTTATTCCAACTTTGCATCCATTTTCAGACAGCTCCAGTCTTTAGTGTGCTGTTCAGCATTGTGAGGAGTGATGAGTATTAAAAGATGATGCCAGAGTTGATTGTCAGGACTTTGTCACTTGACCCCACTATGGAGACCCCCTTGGTCATGCAGTCTCCACAACACTGAACATGTGCCAGCCGGCCTGAAGGGGTTACGAGATAGTAGAAGCGGCGGCTACAGGGATGCTTAATAACAGGCTTATTGTTCAAGGAGAAACCGTGTGTGTGTGTGAACGCTGGTCTGCTTCACTTGAAGTGTCTGCACACCAGACTCCGGTTCTACCTACGATTGAAATGCACTTGAGGATGGATTGTGATCAGCTGGAATGACCCCCCCTCCCCCTCCCTCACCTTGTCCTTGGAGTTGAGCACCACGGCCTGCGTGTGCGGCACCCTGACCACGTGGTGGTCGAAGCCGGCCGTGGGCAGCCAGACGCGGGCGGGCAGCTTGTGGTTGAGCAGGGAGAGCTCCGAGACGAGCCGCTGAGTCTTCTGCTCCTTGGTGGGCAGCGTGGCCAGCCGCTTCCCAATCCCCATCAGAGACTGGATGAACTCCCTCTGAGGGGCCAGCCGCACCGGCTGAGAGGAGGGGAGAAGGAGGGGAGAAAGAGGGGAAGAGGAGAGAGAGAGAGAGAGAGAGACAGAGAGAGAAGAAGAGAGAGAGAGAGAGATGAAGAAAAGTCATCCACTCAGTGTTTCTTATAGTCTGTCTAAACTGAGCACTACAGAGTTTATAACAGCGGCGGGACAAACACTGCAGGGAATGAATTCGGTGGCAACAATATCCTTGTTCATATCCCCTCATATTTCTCTCTTGGGTATAGATGGGGATCAGTTTAAAAAAAAAATGTCAATGCCAATTATCTTACTGTAACGTATGGTTCAAATTACATTTCTGTTTTCCAGCTGATTTGGAATTAAAGAATGTTCAAATATTAAATTTCAATTTTGAAAGAATGTTCGAACATACAAATCCCATGTTGGTCCCAGCACCTGTTTCACAGTTCTGGATTGGAGAACACAGAATAAGCAGCAATTCAAGAGACAGAACAGAATGCTTGCTTATACAGCGAGTACACATCCAAGGTGATGCAGCAGTATAGAGGCGGGGCCACACATTCAATACTGTGTTCAGTTCCGGTCCCCACATTACCAAAAGGGAGAGAGTGCAGCGAAGAGCAACCAGGCTCATCCCAGGCTTAGAGGAATGAGCGGTGAAAACAGGCTGCGTGGAGTTACTCAATGTAAAACTAAACCTAAAAGAAATTAGAATTGACTTAAGTCTTTAAAATATCACAGAGAAAAGTTAGTCTTGTCCAGGGTTAAGCACAGCCCAGAGACACACTTCACACAGAGACCAGCACCAGCACCCGCCCTCACAGTACAGAGATCAAGCCTGTGAACAGCATTCCCCCATAGAGAACAAGCCTGTGAGCTGCACCCCCCTCACAGTATAGAGAACAAGTCTGTGAGCAGCACCCCCCTCACAGTATAGAGAACAAGCCTGTGAGCAGCACCCCCCATAGAGAACAAGCATGTGAGCAGCACCCCCCTCACAGTATAGAGAACAAGCCTGTGAGCAGCACTGCCCCATAGAGAACAAGCCTGTGAGCAGCACCCCCATAGAGAACAAGCCTGTGAGCAGCACTGCCCTATAGAGAACAAGTCTGTGAGCAGCACCCCCCCATAGAGAACAAGCCTGTGAGCAGCACCCCCATAGAGAACAAGCCTGTGAGCAGCACCCCCCCTCACAGTATAGAGAACAAGCCTGTGAGCAGCACCCCCCTCACAGTAGACAACAAGCCTGTGAGCAGCACCCCCCATAGAGAACAAGCCTGTGAGCAGCAACCCGCTCACAGTAGACAACAAGCCTGTGAGCAGCACCCCCCATAGAGAACAAGCCTGTGAGCAGCACCCCCCTCACAGTAGACAACAAGCCTGTGAGCAGCACCCCCCTCACAGTAGACAACAAGCCTGTGAGCAGCACCCCCCCATAGAGAACAAGCCTGTGAGCAGCAACCCCCCCATAGAGAACAAGCCTGTGAGCAGCACCCCCCCATAGAGAACAAGCCTGTGAGCAGCACCCCCATAGAGAACAAGCCTGTGAGCAGCACCCCCCCATAGAGAACAAGCCTGTGAGCAGCACCCCCCCATAGAGAACAATCCTGTGAGCAGCACCCCCCCATAGAGAACAAGCCTGTGAGCAGCACCCCCCCATAGAGAACAAGCCTGTGAGCAGCACTGCCCCTCACAGTATAGAGAACAAGCCTGTGAGCAGCACCCCCCCTCACAGTATAGAGAACAAGCATGTGAGCAGCACTGCCCTATAGAGAACAAGCCTGTGAGCAGCACTGCCCCATAGAGAACAAGCATGTGAGCAGCACCCCCCCCATAGAGAACAAGCCTGTGAGCAGCACCCCCCTTCACAGTATAGAGAACAAGCCTGTGAGCAGCACCCCCCCCATAGAGAACAAGCCTGTGAGCAGCACCCCCCCATAGAGAACAATCCTGTGAGCAGCACCCCCCCATAGAGAACAAGCCTGTGAGCAGCACCCCCCATAGAGAACAAGCCTGTGAGCAGCAACCCCCATAGAGAACAAGCCTGTGAGCAGCACTGCCCCATAGAGAACAAGCATGTGAGCAGCACCCCCCTCACAGTATAGAGAACAAGCCTGTGAGCAGCAACCCCCCCATAGAGAACAAGCCTGTGAGCAGCAACCCCCCCATAGAGAACAATCCTGTGAGCAGCACCCCCCCATAGAGAACAAGCCTGTGAGCAGCACTGCCCCATAGAGAACAATCCTGTGAGCAGCACCCCCCATAGAGAACAAGCCTGTGAGCAGCACCCCCCCTCACAGTATAGAGAACAAGCCTGTGAGCAGCACCCCCCCTCACAGTATAGAGAACAAGCATGTGAGCAGCACTGCCCCATAGAGAACAAGCATGTGAGCAGCACCCCCCCATAGAGAACAAGCCTGTGAGCAGCACCCCCCCTCACAGTATAGAGAACAAGCCTGTGAGCAGCACTGCCCCATAGAGAACAAGCCTGTGAGCAGCACCCCCCATAGAGAACAAGCCTGTGAGCAGCACCCCCCTCACAGTATAGAGAACAAGCCTGTGAGCAGCACTGCCCCATAGAGAACAAGCCTGTGAGCAGCACTGCCCCATAGAGAACAAGCCTGTGAGCAGCACCCCCCCTCACAGTATAGAGAACAAGCCTGTGAGCAGCACTGCCCCATAGAGAACAAGCCTGTGAGCAGCACCCCCATAGAGAACAAGCCTGTGAGCAGCACTGCCCTATAGAGAACAAGCCTGTGAGCAGCACTGCCCCATAGAGAACAAGCCTGTGAGCAGCACCCCCCCTCACAGTATAGAGAACAAGCCTGTGAGCAGCACCCCCCTCACAGTATAGAGAACAAGCCTGTGAGCAGCACTGCCCCATAGAGAACAAGCCTGTGAGCAGCACCCCCATAGAGAACAAGCCTGTGAGCAGCAACCCCCCCATAGAGAACAAGCCTGTGAGCAGCACTGCCCCATAGAGAACAAGCATGTGAGCAGCACCCCCCCTCACAGTATAGAGAACAAGCCTGTGAGCAGCACCCCCCATAGAGAACAAGCCTGTGAGCAGCACCCCCCATAGAGAACAAGCCTGTGAGCAGCACCGCCCCATACAGAACAAGCCTGTGAGCAGCACCCCCCCCCCACAGTATAGAGAACAAGCCAGTGAGCAGCACCCCCCTCACAGTATAGAGAACAAGCCTGTGAGCAGCACCCCCCCCATACAGAACAAGCCTGTGAGCAGCACCCCCATAGAGAACAAGCCTGTGAGCAGCACCCCCCCCATACAGAACAAGCCTGTGAGCAGCACCCCCCCCCCCCCCCACAGTATAGAGAACAAGCCTGTGAGCAGCACCCCCCCCCTCACAGTATAGAGAACAAGCCTGTGAGCAGCACCCCCCTCACAGCATAGAGAACAAGCATGTGAGCTGCACACATAGCTGGCAGTGCAAAGTGAAGAGCCAGCAGTATGATGAAAACAAGCAGATCCTGAGCTGGTTCAGTAGGAATATCACTGACATGCTGCACATCCTTGAAGCAACGTCCTTACCAAGGGTTATGACACCTGGAACAGCTCTCTGGATATCTGTATGATTGTAAAGCATGGCGCGCGTCCAGTGCAGAACGTGTAAGTGTGGCGCGTGTCCAGTGCAGAATGTGTAAGCGCGGTGCGTGTCCAGTACGTATGACGCATGTACAGTACAGAATGTGCAAGTGTGACGCGTGTCCAGTACGTGTGATGCACATGCAGTGCAGAACGTGTAAGCGTGACGTGTGTACAGTACAGAACGTGTAAGCGTGACGTGTGTACAGTACAGAACGTGGACGCATTGTTCCATTAGTGTTCTAAACAGTTTATTGTGTTATTTTTCTTGCTGTTGTCTTCACACACACACACTAAAAAAACAGACTAAAATTGCACTAAAAACTGCCCAGGTGGCACTGTGGTGCCAGTGGTTACTAGCATTTGCAGTCTAGTAGGAGGAACCTCTGTATTGCATAGTTTTGATTAAAACAGCCTTAAAAAGGGGAACAAGCCAAGATTTATAAATAGCGTCCCTCATGTCTAGGAGGAGTTTCATTGCTGTACAGAGCGGAGCTGTTCCCGATTTATTTGGAGCCTAATTAAAGAACTCCTGCTTCCCTATCAACCCAGCACCCCAAAGCCACCGGCATAAGCATGACCCAGAAACTGAATTCATCTCCACAAGAAAAGGATTGAAAAAAAAATGAAAAAAAAGAAAAACCAACCAGGCAGCAATGCAGTTTAACACAGGGATTTGAACTGTTTTCATATTCTGAAAAACAAATAAACTCAAAGATTCTCAGCACAATACAGGGTCAGTAATACGCAAGTAACCCAATTGAATGGTTTCCTCCTGTCAGCCCACACAGCACTCTGTCTGGTCAGTCGAAGTATTGCCAGTGTATTTGCAGAGCGGTGCTCAGAAGTCATCATGTGTGTTCACATTGTGTATCCTCAGGGCCCTGTGCTGTTACTGGTTCATTAAACTCAGCAAGCAGCTTCAATTACAAGTCTACGTTTACACTACAGTGCTGCTGCCTCTATTGTACGGAGGCTCTCACTGCAGTCACGCACACACTGCGTTGGACTGGACTGTTCGATACACTGTGTTCAGCTGCTTTCAACAGGAGCAGCTCTAGCTGCATATGTGACACAGGCTATATCAAAAACAGATCAACTCAGAACTGGAAAACAAGTGGACTATGGAAAAAGAACCTTGATGTTTCAATTGCATTGCTGAAATGCGTCGCTGCTCAGTGAGTGGAGGGCGTCAATGCTACTGAGCAGCAGTGTATGCAAGATAGAAGCCAACCAGCCACCAGCCACCAACCACCAGGGCCGCACTTACTGAGGAGCCAATATTATCAAGACGGTCTGTGCTGGAGGTCAGCTCCTGGGAAACAGAAGACTGGGGTGAGACAGAAGGTGGGGGCGAGACAAAAAGACAAAACATGAATTTCTTTCAATCTTACACACCAAGAAGCGAGCCGCTAACACTGCACCGGTGTCCCAGGAAATAAGTTGATCAAGCTCTAGAATTTAAAGGGGAGGTTCCATTGTTTCTAATGTAAACGAGCCTAGGCTAGGAAATAAGTTGATCGAGCCAGGAAGCTGATCGGATATATTAAATGAACAATAAATAATTTAAAATTAATTTTGTAAGTATAATTTATATCAATTAGTAGATCGGATTAATTCGGCAGTATGCTGCTAGATAAGATGATGTGAATATCACTTTAGAGCCGATATATTAGCCAAACAAAAATGCATAATTTAAAAATGACTTTTGTATGTATAATTTACATTAACATGTAGATCGGATATATTCAACAGTATTACGCTAGATAAGGGAATGTGAATATCACTGTAATATACATTAGCAGCAAATAAATAATTTAAAATGAATTGTATGATTGTGTGTTTCTGATTGTGTATTTCTGTTTGTGTAACAAACGTTAACTAGCAAAATGTGTTGTGTATTAACGTTATTTTGAATTTCTGGAGGTGTTTTTGTTTTGGGACGCACTACAGTTTGGACAGCAGGTATGCAAGCGATTGTCCAAAAGTTAAAGCATGAGTTTCAATCATGGAAAAAATTAAGCTCCATGCTGCGATACTAACTAGGCCACGGTGCACATCAATCACATGATGTACTTGAAAAACGTTGCTATACATTATTATTATTTTATATTTGTTCTTTCATTTATTTTTACATACAGTACTTTGTATAATTAGGACAGAAAACGAACAGGAGACTGGTTATCATAGTGCATGCATTTCAATTACAACTCTGGGAAGAACAATACATGAAGTAAATAAAAACTAAAGAGTCTTTACTAAACCGTGGTAAATGCCTGTAGTTCAATACCAACCCAGATAGCTATTGTAAGAAACAAAGATCATTCAGTATATAGGCTACTGTAGATCAGCATGATTTTAAAAATGGTAAATTCCTGTAGTGCACAACCATGCAAGACATATAATGAGAAAGAGATATAGTATATTGAACTAAAGTGATTTATCACGATTTAAAATCATATAAAGTGATTTAACTAAAGTGATTTATCACGATTTAAAATCTGTGAGGAAGAGAGATATACACATACTGTATGATCTCTCTTCCTCACAGATCTTATCCCTCAGTAATACTATATATTACTGCAAGGAATACAATTGTCACGTTTACGAAGAATATGTCATTTATGTCAACGTATTTTTTTTTTTATTCCCAACCTGAGAATACGACAATTCCTTCTAAAAAAAACTTTCGTCTGACTATTTGTGGTTAATTTTCTTGACCCTATCCTAATTTAAAAACCACAATCCTAAAAACCTTTTTTTTTTTTTTTTTTTTTTAACTCTCAGTGTAGGCCTACGTTTTGCCACATCTAAACTGTAGTAAAGTTACAGCTATACTAATATTAAAATGTAAAAATACGACCTTGTCATACTAATATTATGGATGCAGCATGTCATCAGATTATATTACTGAAACATTTTAATTTCGATTAAAGATTGACAACATTTTGACGTGTAAAATCATTTAATATATAAATAAATCTCCGCGATCACACATAAACTACATCAGATTGACATCGATGTTATAGAAACATAAAAAGACAGGGGTTTAAAACAGTTTACCATAGAAACAGTCGATCACACATAAACTACATCTGATTGACATTGATGTTATAGAAACATAAAAAGACAGGGGTTTAAAACAGTTTACCATAGAAATAGTCGATCACACATTTTGAAGTTTATATGAAGACAGTGGCACAAACACGCACCAACATACACAGTCTAGTACGATCAACACACACAGTCTAGTACGATCAACACACACAGTCTAGTACGATCAACACACACAGTCTAGTACGATCAACACACACAGTCTAGTACGATCAACACACACAGTCTAGTACAATCAACACACACAGTCTAGTACGATCAACACACACAGTCTAGTACGATCAACATACACAGTCTAGTACGATCAACATACACAGTCTAGTACGATCAACTTATTTCCTATGACACCGGCACACCAGCTCTCCAAACCGGGCTCCCAGATATTTATTTACTTATAATTTTATATTTTTTTTAAATGAGTCCTTTAATTCCTATTTTTTGAAATGGGGAAAAAACTCAAAAGTGCTTGAGAGATCTTGGGTCTGTTTTAATGATCTTAAACAGGGGCTGACCCAATTACTGTCACATTAAATCCCGCTAAATTGTCTCATTGCAGTCCAATGGATCTTTATGTTTTAATGTATTTAATGGTATTAATAAGAGACAATTAAGCAGTATCTGCCGACGTACTGATAAAATAACCCCCCTCAAAAAAGATACAACAATATGGTGTACAAAATGACATTCCCTCACCCATGCAGGACTCATTCCAGGGATGGAAATAAGACTCCTACTGCACAGCAGTCTCGACCATTCCAGGTTTTACTATGAGCTTGATTAGCCACAGTGTATAGGTAAGCTTAGGTGTGTCTTATTAAACTCACAGTAACAGACTTGTCAAGTCTCTCGCATTGGGCGTGAGACTCACACATTCGCATGCTATCACACGCTCACAGGCATTCCTAAGCTTATCTGACGCATTGTCAGTGCAGTACAGTATAGTGTGTGTATATAAATTATTTTTACTCAGGCGCTGCAAGAGACAATACAGTTCCGGGGCCTTAGAGCTTGGAATAACTCTAGAAAATAGTTTGAACACTAATTTGAAGAAAGTATAATAATGTGTGTTTTTATTTATTCCACACCTCATTGATGCAGTGGTTTCATTTGCATGGTAGTTTCTAGACCGTCATTTATAAATTCTGTGACGTGAATAGAAAATACATTAGAATTGAAGCTGTGTATTTGTCCCAATGCTAAACAAAACAATTGCGTTGCATGCTCGGTTTTGCCAAGATGGTAATACTGCTACAGCATCATAAAGAAAATACAGCTGCATAAGGATTATACCTTTCTACCACACAATATGTTCTTAAAAATCGCGTGAGAGAAGTAGCTTATGAACAGTAGGTACACAAGTTTCTTATTATGTATATTATTTAAGTCAAAGCTGCCAATTGTCCTGGGAATATATAAATCAAATTCTGTTTTTATGTAGCATGTGCCTGCAGACTGTATTACTGAGGGTTACATATGAATTCATTTAGCTGATTGAAGGGTTTCATATGCAGTATTAAGTAGTGTACATTTAAAAACAAACTATTAAGTGCTGGTTGGATTAAAAACTTGGACTATTGGATGTCACCAAGGACCAAAGATGAGAGTCCCTGTCTTAAGCAATGACCTAACACACACTGGAAAGTCTCTCTTTGGCCTTGAATCTCACTCTTTAGGACAGCTTACCCTTGGCATCTCTGTAGTATAACCAGGAACGGATCAAATGCAATGGGAGTCTTATTTCCATCCCTGCATGCCACTTCTTTTTTCTACAACCTTGAAAGTAATTTTAAAGTTTAAGCTCAGCAAGGTTCACAGCAACATCTACTCGAGCGCTGCAAGATGCATCTATAGTTCATCACAAGGACTGTTATTATTATTTATTATTATTTGTTTATTTAGCAGACGCCTTTATCAAAGGCGACTTACAAAGACTAGGGTGTGTGAACTACGCATCAGCTGCAGAGTCACTTACAATTACGTCCCACCAGAAAGACGGAGCACAAGGAGGTTAAGTGACTTGCTCAGGGTCACACAAGGAGTCAGTGGCTGAGGTGGGATTTGAACCGGGGACCTCCTGGTGTAAAGGGAAGAGAGAGGAGAACCCGATTGTTATAAGCGCACCTTCTAGTGCAAGCTTCCCTTTGCTACCTGAGAGCACTGCGGCTTACCAGATGCAATGAGCCCGAAGAGGTTTTATTTGCATTACAGGAAGGGCTGTGTAGAAGGTGACTAATGGAAAAAACACACAAAAAAACCCAATACTGGGCCAGTTTTGGACAGGACAGGACAGGACAGGACAGGACAGGACAGGACAGCGTGGCTTGGTTCTCAACACTGTGCATATATGGGAGCTTCAGTATTAGGGCCACAATTAGGACCACATTTTCTTGGTCCCTTAGTTGGCCTTAATAGAGGCCTCTGTATAGTAGAGATGGGAATAAGCCTCCCATTGTATAGCAGTTTGATCGATTCCTGGTTTTACTAGGAGTTTGTAATGAGAAATAGCTAAATATTGCTTTTTAATAATACATTTATCCTACTGCATCATAATATAGTATTTATGAGAAATGTAATCTAGTTTTTATTTTCACTCTCAATAATAAAACATTGTTGATGCATTATTACCTGTGTGACAGCGACTAGGACACTGCTTTCTGACTGCACCTCTCCATGTGATTATTACCTGTGTGATAGCGATTAGGACACTGCTTTCTGACTGCACCTCTCCATGTGATTATTAGCTGTGTGATAGCGACTAGGACACTGCTTTCTGACTGCACCTCTCCATGTGATTATTAGCTGTGTGATAGCGACTAGGACACTGCTTTCTGACTGCACCTCTCCATATGATTATTACCTGTGTGACAGCGACTAGGACACTGCTTTCTGACTGCACCTCTCCATGTGATTATTACCTGTGTGATAGCGACTAGGACACTGCTTTCTGACTGCACCTCTCCATGTGATTATTACCTGTGTGATAGCGACTAGGACACTGCTTTCTGACTGCACCTCTCCATGTGATTATTACCTGTGTGATAGCGACTAGGACACTGCTTTCTGACTGCACCTCTCCATGTGATTATTACCTGTGTGATAGCGACTAGGACACTGCTTTCTGACTGCACCTCTCCATGTGATTATTACCTGTGTGATAGCGACTAGGACACTGCTTTCTGACTGCACCTCTCCATGTGATTATTACCTGTGTGATAGCGACTAGGACACTGCTTTCTGACTGCACCTCTCCATGTGATTATTAGCTGTGTGATAGCGACTAGGACACTGCTTTCTGACTGCACCTCTCCATGTGATTATTACCTGTGTGATAGCGACTAGGACACTGCTTTCTGACTGCACCTCTCCATGTGATTATTACCTGTGTGACAGCGACTAGGACACTGCTTTCTGACTGCACCTCTCCATGTGATTATTACCTGTGTGATAGCGACTAGGACACTGCTTTCTGACTGCACCTCTCCATGTGATTATTACCTGTGTGATAGCGACTAGGACACTGCTTTCTGACTGCACCTCTCCATGTGATTATTACCTGTGTGATAGCGACTAGGACACTGCTTTCTGACTGCACCTCTCCATGTGATTATTAGCTGTGTGATAGCGACTAGGACACTGCTTTCTGACTGCACCTCTCCATGTGATTATTACCTGTGTGATAGCGACTAGGACACTGCTTTCTGACTGCACCTCTCCATGTGATTATTACCTGTGTGATAGCGACTAGGACACTGCTTTCTGACTGCACCTCTCCATGTGATTATTACCTGTGTGATAGCGACTAGGACACTGCTTTCTGACTGCACCTCTCCATGTGATTATTACCTGTGTGATAGCGACTAGGACACTGCTTTCTGACTGCACCTCTCCATGTGATTATTACCTGTGTGATAGCGACTAGGACGCTGCTTTCTGACTGCACCTCTCCATGTGATTATTACCTGTGTGATAGCGACTAGGACACTGCTTTCTGACTGCACCTCTCCATGTGATTATTACCTGTGTGACAGCGACTAGGACACTGCTTTCTGACTGCACCTCTCCATGTGATTATTACCTGTGTGATAGCGACTAGGACACTGCTTTCTGACTGCACCTCTCCATGTGATTATTACCTGTGTGATAGCGACTAGGACGCTGCTTTCTGACTGCACCTCTCCATGTGATTATTACCTGTGTGATAGCGACTAGGACGCTGCTTTCTGACTGCACCTCTCCATGTGATTATTAGCTGTGTGATAGCGATTAGGACACTGCTTTCTGACTGCACCTCTCCATGTGATTATTACCTGTGTGATAGCGACTAGGACACTGCTTTCTGACTGCACCTCTCCATGTGATTATTAGCTGTGTGATAGCGACTAGGACACTGCTTTCTGACTGCACCTCTCCATGTGATTATTACCTGTGTGATAGCGACTAGGACGCTGCTTTCTGACTGCACCTCTCCATGTGATTATTAGCTGTGTGATAGCGACTAGGACGCTGCTTTCTGACTGCACCTCTCCATGTGATTATTACCTGTGTGATAGCGACTAGGACACTGCTTTCTGACTGCACCTCTCCATGTGATTATTACCTGTGTGGTAGAGACTAGGACACTGCTTTCTGACTGCACCTCTCCATGTTTTCATTTTACCCCTAAGAGCAGGTTTCAGCAATGATGGCTGCCTACACTGGTACTACACTCAATGCCAGTCTAGGCAGTCAGAGTGGGGTAAAAGGGCAGCAAATACCACTAATCAACATGCTCGATACACGACCCACAACAATACACTATCCATTTAAAAGGCCCTGCTGTTTCTTAGTTTACAGTAGTGACAGTCTCGATGATTTTCTTCTGCGCTGATCACAAGCTCATCCTCAGCACTTCCACATGACAGGACGGGAAGGGGGCGGGTAAAGGTCACCAGGCGATCTAGAAAAGGGGCGGTCAGAGATCCCCAGGCGATCTAGAAAAGGGGCGGTCGGAGATCCCCAGGCGAACTAGAAAAGGGGCGGTCGATAGTCAAGAGACGGTCTAGAGACCAGAACCACACACAGCAGGAGAGGCACATCACCTTTAGGGTAAAAAAAGGAGTCCCTGCTTAAAACAACGGTTCCAACTTCTGTTTTTAAAAAGAACAGTATGGACACAGAGCCACTGCAGTGATCTGGCCTAGTTTCTAGCAGCAGGAGATCAAACCAATCTGAACTGTTCTAGTCAGAATCAAGCCAGTTGTGGAATAACAGGTACAGCAGTGTCTATCTATGGGGGGGGTAAACTGTGAATCCTACAATAAACAGGATTGTTGACCTTTGTGCTGCAGTTTTGCTTGTAGACCGCAGATGGAGCCCCAGTTTAATATTGGATACAGAGGAGTCTTAAGCTGAAATGAAACACAGCTCCCCACACTAGCCATGCAACCTTTATACAGAGATCTCTGTCCATTGAAGCACAGCGCAGCAGCTGGGATGAATGAAGTCACTGACAATTGTTGCCGTGGGGATGGGCAAGCACAAAGAGTGATGTCATCGAGAGAGGGCGAGAGAGATATGTGACACAGCAGAGTTCACAAGCCCGGAGCCAGTAATGGGGGAGGGGTGGAGCCACGTGGATAAGATCCTTTTGAGTTCACTGCTTCGTTTCTGCTGCTTAGAGACAGAGAGAAGAGCAGCTCTCTGCTCCTGGTGTTCAGGACTCTCCGGGACACACATTCCTTTAAATAGTGCCGATTCATTTACAGGAGCGCATCCCTACAGTTCTGACAAAGCTGTTCCCATCTATAACAGTGCTGCAGGATTGATACTGAATGCACACTGGAACCAGCACCACTGTACTCGCTCTGAAACTTTAGGGTGGCTCAATTTACAGAATAGAAGGCTCTCATTTTTTGTGTTTAGTCCATAAAGGTGTACACTGGAAATGCTCCAAGTTACCTTACATCTCTGTTAGAGACATGAAATTCTACCTGTTCAAATGATGTGCCTGCTTTTAAAACCCCTCAATGTAGATCCAATACAAGCCAGAGTGCCTTTGTATATCAAGCACCTCATCTTCAGAACTCCTTGCCTTCGAACAGAAAAACAGCCTTTTTAAATCACTCAAATATTTATTACAAATCTGACCAGAACTGTAAATCCTGTAAATATTGACTCTGGGCAGGATCGTGTCAATTGAAATTGTTTGACTTGGTTATGGTTTTATTTGTATAATGAATGTTTTTATGATTGTTTGGACTGTTTCTGTCCTGTTCGAATGACCTCTTGATTTTATAATGTTGTTTCTTGCCAATGACATGCATCTCAAGGGTTATAACCCCATTGGGAATGTGCAGGCTGCTGGCTGGGAGAAAGGTCTCCACTGTGGGTCTGCTGCACACCACTCTGCAGGAAGAAGCTGCACAATCTCTCAGCCCATTGGGAATGTGCAGGCTGCTGGCTGGGAGAAAGGTCTCCACTGTGGGTCTGCTGCACACCACTCTGCAGGAAGAAGCTGCAGAGCTTTGCAGCTTTTCTGTGGTTAAATGAGCCATGCAAAAATACATGCATTTTACTACGGGGGGGGGGGGGGGGGGGGGAGGAGGGAGACTGTAGCATAAAACAAGAGAACTAGCTGACTGAATAGCAGCAAAGACATTTAAGAACAGAAAAGGTTTAACCAGACTGCAAGAGGCTCTTCAGTACTGCATGTAGTGTAAACAATGTGAATGCTGTTTGAGAAAGAGGCCCTTCAGTACTGCATGACTATGCTTGTAGTTTAAACAATGTGAATGTTGTCTAACTATATCAGGACTTGCAACTTTTAAAACCCATTAAGAGCGTTGAATGGGAATTTGTCAATCTTATTACGTAGTGATCTTAGTATCGTTCTCGCATTGTCACACTCAGAGTGTGATCTTCGTATCGTCAGTGCATCGTCACACCCAGAGTGTGATCTTAGTATTGTCACATCCAGAGTACGATCTTAGTATCGTCACATTCAGAGTGCGATCTTAGTATCGTCACATCCAGAGTGCGATCTTAGTATCGTCACATCCAGAGTGCGATCTTAGTATCGTCACATCCAGAGTGCGATCTTAGTATCGTCACATCCAGAGTGCGATCTTAGTATCGTCACATCCAGAGTGCGATCTTAGTATCGTCACATCCAGAGTGCGATCTTAGTATCGTCACATCCAGAGTGCGATCTTAGTATCGTCACATCCAGAGTGCGATCTTAGTATCGTCACATCCAGAGTGCGATCTTAGTATCGTCACATCCAGAGTGCGATCTTAGTATCGTCACATCCAGAGTGCGATCTTAGTATCGTCACATCCAGAGTGCGATCTTAGTATCGTCACATCCAGAGTGCGATCTTAGTATCGTCACATCCAGAGTGCGATCTTAGTATCGTCACATCCAGAGTGCGATCTTAGTATCGTCACATCCAGAGTGCGATCTTAGTATCGTCACATCCAGAGTGCGATCTTAGTATCGTCACATCCAGAGTGCGATCTTAGTATCGTCACATCCAGAGTACGATCTTAGTATCGTCACATCCAGAGTACGATCTTAGTATCGTCACATCCAGAGTACGATCTTAGTATCGTCACATCCAGAGTACGATCTTAGTATCGTCACATCCAGTGTGATCTTAGTATCGTCACATCCAGAGTGTGATCTTAGTATCGTCACATCCAGAGTGTGATCTTAGTATCGTCACATCCAGAGTGTGATCTTAGTATCGTCAGTGCATCGTCACACCCAGAGTGTGATCTTAGTATCGTCACATCCAGAGTGTGATCTTAGTATCGTTAGTGCATCGTCACACCAAGCAGATAGACATCCTTGCTTGCAAATCGCTAGTGAGTGACTACACGCACAGTTTCTGAGATTCTATATGCTCTGCAATACTATAGTTATAAAGCTAGATCCTCAATTATAGCCCCTATAAGACTGGGGTCATACACAAGGAAGACTTGCCGGTATCTGTTACTTCCTCATTGATTAGCATTGTGTATTCGGTGGCTCCACAGTTGCAGAGTGGGTTAAAGTGATGAAAGAAGTCATTGTAGCAGATGGGATGTCCTAGTTGTGGCACTGAATGCAGTCTCTAGATTTCCAAACAGCAACTTCTCTGAAGGAATAGGAGGTGATCGTCACGCATCCCTTCAGAATGATTTCAACACCTTGCCGAGTCGTCACGAGGCTACCCTTGGGGGCCCTGTCGACAGTGTTATGGCAGGTATTGTTTTATAGGGGTAAAACTATACAGACCAACTGAAGCGGACAGCTACACACAGACACACACACACACACACAGACAGACACATTCTCTTGTGGAGGTCATGTTGCTTTCCCAAAATACATATTCTTATTGCTCGTCAGCACAGCGGTTGATTTTCACTCTGACCCCAAAGCCAATATTATTCTTACAAGGTTTTAATTTAAAAGTAAGTATTTTTAAATTGGATTGTGGGGTACATCTTAGTAATATTTTCTACTGACCCCAGCTCTGGGGCTGTTGCTGAATACTTGCACGTAACTCTTACTCAGTTTCTGTAGGTTTAATGGATCTCATGACCACATTCATTAACAGATTAGCGGGACAACTCTGTTTACATTCACATGTTTTGTGAAATCATATTAAATCAATATAATGAAGAGCTACAGTGATTCCATCCCAAAAATCCCATCCCATGCTGGTCTTCAAGTAGCACTGGAATAACCAGGTGTATCAGTACCACAGACCGCACACTGTACAGGAGCCAGGACTGTGAACAAGCAGCTCGCACACATGAACACAGTGTAGAAAAGTACATTCAACATTGAGCCCTCCTAGATATAGCCTAGAACAGCTCAGCGCTGTGTACACACTGCAGGGGTGAAACTCACACCAGCCCTGCAGCCAGTCCTGGGTTCAGAACTACCTTCATTCAAGTGTTATTTAATCTCTATCCAAGTGGAGCACATAACGGCATGCATTCTATTTATATATTTATTCATATCTACGTATACAGATACGTTCATCTATATACATATCTCTGCATCTAGATCTATTTTTATTACACCCTTAATTCCATTGTCAACACACTGGATGTACTGCTTTGCAAACACCACCGATCACACACACAGAGCTCAGCATCTACATTACCATACAAATTCCCAAGCAAATTTTCTATGCTTAGCACCTGGCTGACACTAAGCAGCGTAGACAGTGACTCGCATACAGGAACTGGCTTCAAATCAATTCACTGCACACACTCGCCAGTGTTTCAAATCAATTCACTGCACTCACACACTTGTCAGTGGTTCACTAGTGTGACCCAGGCACAGTGCTTCTCAAACTGGGGGTAGCAGAAAGTATGAGAGACTGAGTCAACTGTACACATGAACTTATACAATATATCTGTATATCTTAAACAGGGACCAGGCCAGTGTCACTATAGTCCCAACTAGAAAAGGTTTGAGACCCACTGCCTCTTTGTGTGCGGTTACACCCTACATGACATATCCCACTGTAATAGAGCTATGTATCGTGATACAAGACCAAAAGCACAGCACAGCTCACTGCAGATCACCAAGTGGTTCTTGAATGAAGAATAAGTGTGTTTTATAGTTAGTATGGATACATACTCTCCTCCTGTCCTTTAAATGACCTTTTGATCTTGCTACAAGTAGCACATCAGAACAATGCCATGTATTGTGATGCATTAGTGCTGCACCCTGATGACAATGCCATGTAGTGCGGCACCCTGCCCCCCCTGTGGAATGGTTACCTCGTCCTGATTCTCCACTTTGGGGTTGCTGGCTGTCCTCTTCAGGTTGCTGCTCAGGCTGGTGCTGGCGGTGGCGTCGGACTTGGACCTCTGGTGCGTGCGCTTGGAGGGGGAGAGGCTGTGCTCGGCGCCGGGGCCCACGGGGGGTAGCAGCTCCCTCCTGCGCTGGGCCGGCTTCAGCTCGTCGGACAGGATGACCTTGCGCAGCTTGGTCCCGCGCGAGTGCCGCTGTGTGGAGATGTGCATGTCGGAGGAGAAGGCGCCCAGCAGCCAGGCACACTGCAGGGAGAAGTTGATGCTCTGCCGGCAGCGGTACACCACGTAGGGTTTGATGGCGTCGCCCACGTCTTCGTCCATGTGGATGTACATGTTGAGCAGCTGCGGCAGGTAGGAGTCCACCTCGTCGTGGCGGAAGCTGAAGAGCCGGTTGCCGATGTAGGCCTGCACGCCCGGCTCCTTCGAGTTGTACAGGTAGGAGATGGCCATGGAGATGTCGAACAGCTTGGACTCGAAGAGCCGCAGGAGCCACGACTGCTTGGCCGAATTGTTCTTCTGCCGGCGGCGCGCGCTCTTCACCGTGTTGCGGGGCCCGGCCAGCGCTACTTCCTCCTCGCTGATTTCGGGCGGGGGGCCTGCGTTGTCAGTATCGCCGTTGACCAGCTCCGGCTCCTCCTCTTCCGAGACGCCGCCGTGGATCTGCCGGACCTTCTCCAGCACTTCCTGGCAGGCTCTCTTGGCCACCTCGGGGTCGATGACCAGGCCCAGCTCCCCCACCCCCTCGGAGATCACGTCTAGGGGAGGGGAGCCCTGCGGCTGGCTGGCTTCGCCGGGGGCGGGCTCTGCATCCGAGTCGCCCATAGCAACGGCTGCGTCAGCGAATGGGAAACAGGGAGCTGAAATGAGGAGGAGAGAAGCCGTTAGGACTGCAGGACAATATCTTCATCTGAAAGCTTTGGGATTCCTTTTATAAAAGTGACATCAGGAAGTGCATTTTAAAAGCACTGAAACAAGCAGGATGGACATAAAAATGTAAACCTTTTAACCACTGTCATAAATTAGGACAATATAGGTTAGCCTTCGTGTTTAGAAATATTTAAAGAAAAAAGACTCACATGGGCTTTATTAAGTTTATAAGTAGGGTCCTGTGAAATTATTCTTATTTTTTATAATTTCACAAATTTCATTTCATTACAGATAAACATTAATAAAGCAATTCAAATAGATGTGTATCAATAATACTGTAGTATAAATCATGTTTTAACTACATACATCATTTTTCTTAAACATTTTCTGCTTTTTTTATAACATTGACAAAAACAGACCTTGCACAGAAAAATTAAATTACCATAATTCCTCATGATCGTCAGTAACGATAACGTACAGTCCCTCACTAACTGCCCATTTACAGTAAATACAGCCCATGCCCGCTATACAAAGACAATTATATAAAAAATAAAATGAAACTGGAATTGCATTTCAAGCTTGGGGAGGTATACAAGTATAACAGTACAGCAAGCTTGGGCTTTCTCAGTATTTAAACACCAAGCAAAGCAGATTCGTTCATTCAAATCCATTCAAAACCAAAACAGCATTTGCTCCAGTGCAAAGTTTGCATCACTTGAAATAAAGAATTAACATACCAATACAAAACACAAGCAAACAAGCCACATTTTCCCCAAAATGAATAAACAACTAATGCTTAACAACGGTATCTTTCGATTCCCATTCCAGCCAACAGTTGCAAAATCTGCACATTATTTTGTCACAGTTGTTCTGCACGGTTTAGCCATTTTAGAAACAAACGTGTGGATGTTTGTCTGTTCCCATTGGTCCTAGTGTGCGGCTGAGGGCCAAGACAAGGGGGCGGGGCTAAGGTTACAAGCCAGTCTGTGGTGTTGTTGTTGGTCTTGTAACCTGAGGAGCTGACAGAGCTGTGGTCTCTGCGAGAGGAAGGCGTGCTGAATAAAAGAAACAAGCGTCTCTCGTTTTCTGCCTCCTGCTGAAATGCTACACTGTTTGCTTTATAATGATTTTTCGTTTTATTTTGTTGTATATTTACATTTCGTTTTATTTCGTGCCATTTTGTATTTGTGAAACACGGGGCTCTATTCATAAGCCTTTCGCTGCATAGTTTTATTGTCTAGGGGAGGTTAATAATAATAATAATAATAATACATGGGGAGGGTTGGGAACACCACAGGGATGGCAATAAGACTCCTATTGCAGAGCAGTTTCACCCATTCCAGGTTTTACTACGAGCTTTACTAGCCCCAGTATAGGAAACAAGCTTGTGTGTATCCTAATGGATCAAACTGCTATGCAATGGGTGTCTTATTGCCATCCCTGCACCAGCAAGATTTGTAATATTAGTCTCACACTTTATTATTATTATTATTATTATTTAATAATAAATAATATTATTTATTTCTTAGCAGACACCCTTATCCAGGGCGACTTACAATTGTTACAAGATATCACATTATTTTTACATACAATTACCCATTTATACAGTTGGGTTTTTACTGGAGCAATCTAGGTAAAGTACCTTGCTCAAGGGTACAGCAGCAGTGTCCCCCACCTGGGATTGAACCCACGACCCTCCGGTCAGGAGTCCAGAGCCCTAACCACTACTCCACACTTCTAGTTAGTAAGGCAATAAGATATAAACTGAGTGCGATGAAAATGGAACAAGCGCACACACACACCTTTTATTGCTAATATTAGTCAACCACTTACTAGAAGAAGTCCTCAGGAATTATGCAACAACCTTAGAAATTGTGCTATAAAAATATCAGAGACGTCATGGAAAATTAGGCAACTAGTTAATGCAACACCAAGGGCACCAGAAATACATGCTTTTATTGCCACTATAACCTACAATCAATGTTCCTGCATTCTTTGCATTCTTTAATACAAACTTCTTTGAGCACTACTTTTCTGTCAATACTAAATAAGTGACTAATCATAGTTAATATAAACAGCCCTATTAAACAATGATCACCAGCAAACGTGATTGTCAGTAAATGCAACACACGCAACACATAAACTCAAAAATACCAGCAAGAACAAGGCACTATAAATGTTCAAGGTTTTAAATAAACTAAAGTTTTAACATCGTCCGACCACACTTTCCATCCCTTTCAGCGTCTTCTTAATTACACTTACACAGTATTATCTCCGATCAAAGAGAAACGCAGGAAGCACACACCAGTGCAGTTATCAAAAACTCCACGCACTACTATAACAACTTTTCTGCATTTGTATTTTTTTATATTAAGAGATGTTGCCATCTTCAGTTTTAAGATAGTGAGGTCACTTGTGTTGTAGGGATTTATGTTTCTATGTAAAAATATATATATACAATTTATTCCCATTTGTTGTTTGTTTTTTTATAAAAAATATCACTTAACTTTGCAACGGTGTCGCACCTGCCTACCTTTGTGTCCATTGCTGTAACTTAACATGCAGTCCAAATGAATAATAATAATACATTTGCAAGCGCCGTCTTCTCATCAGTGTTTTACACTATGTCGAGAGATCAGTGGGTGGGCACTGCATGTCTTAAAACACACTCGATTGGCTATTGCTAGGTAGCTCTTTGTTTCTCTTAACCAATAGGATTTCCTCAATGTCCAAGCTGATATACGCATTGATACCGCCGCAGCGGTGCAGCATTTATATCCAGAAAAAACGATATATATATTTTAGGGTCCTAAAGCTAGAGGAGAGCTGTGCTGTGATTTTATGAAGTGAGCGTGTGCGGTGCTGTGCGGCCGGATGTTTTTGGTGCTTGGCACCTGCCAGATCGCTGCACGGCCGTGCATGCGCGCAGCTTACAGGGAACATTGCCTTGGCATCAGAAATTTGGAACGACTTCATTGAAAACAGATTGCCTGCTTCAAGCTAAACATTATATGGACAAACAGCTGTTTCCGACAAAAGCACAGTGTCGCTGCGCTGGACACAATACATGACAAACCAACCCTACCCCTACCTGTGCAAAGAAGAAACTCGCCCAGCTGGTCAGAGACTGGGTGACAATGTGGTACTTCGGCTGACGTAACCGTGCTTAGGAAAAGGTTGAATGTTACCAATGACAATTTATTTCACTGTAATTAGCAAAATAAGAAAAAAGAAAAAAAATAGCCTGGTTTGAACAGTAAACAAAGCGAGAAGAGAGTTTTCACCATCTGTGCAAAACTTAGTACTCAGTGAAAGCAATCACCGTGTGTCCAGGTGCTGTATTTTACAAATGTACTGGACATGGCAGCCATCAATTCCTTCGTTTTGTACAATGCATGCACCGGGAAAAATATCATCTTATGATGCTAGCCACGGAGCTGGCAGAAACATTTCGATCAGAAAACTGCAAAGCGGCAGGGAAACGCAGCTCAACCTGGATACATTACAGTGCGCATCAAGAGACACACGCAACAGAAAACAATGCCAGGTAAACAAATGCAATAAAAATAGAAAGTCTGATATCTGTGCCCAGTGTGAAAGAGCAGCATGTGGTAAATGCACACAAGTTGATAAGAGTTACATCTGTGTGGACTGTGCGAATATGGGGGCTACTTTGAAGTACGTTTCCCTGAATGCGCATTCCCGTTACACAATGGGAACAGAGTTATTTTTTTTATAAATAATTATTTCAATTTTACAATTGTGTATGTAGGCCTACATATAAACAGTTTACAGCTGGTTACACTATTTTCTTTGGAAATGTTTATTTTATTATAGTTTTTCATTTATCAAAACAAGTCCAGGATAAAGTTCTGGAGAAGCACCAATCAGGGTTGGGTTATAAAAAAATATCCCAAACTTTGAACATCCCCCACAGCACCGTTAAATCCATGATTAAAAAATTGAAAGAATATGGCACAACCGCGACTCTGCCTAGAGAAGGCCGTCCACCAAAACTCAGTGACCAGGTAAGGAGGGCATTAGTCAGAGAAGCAAGCAAGAGGCCAATGGTAACTCTGAAGGAGCTGGAGAGATCCACAGCTGAGATGGGAGAAACCGTCCATGGGACAACTATAACCC
The DNA here is from genome assembly GCF_902713425.1 of Acipenser ruthenus. Lineage (NCBI taxonomy): Eukaryota > Metazoa > Chordata > Actinopteri > Acipenseriformes > Acipenseridae > Acipenser > Acipenser ruthenus. Next base: position 2,923,739 of record NC_081223.1, read on the forward strand.
GGACGCTCCACAAAGCTGGGCTTTATGGAAGAGTGGCGAGAAGAAAGCCATTGCTGAAAAAAAACCCATATCAGATCCCGTTTGAATTTTGCCAAAAGGCATGTGGGAGACACAGCAAACATGTGGAAAAAGGTTCTCTGGTCTGACGAGTCCAAAATTGAACTTTTTGGCCTTAGCGCAAAACGCTATGTGTGGCGCAAAGCCAACACTGCTCATCACTCCGAGAACACCATCCCCACGGTGAAGCATGGTGGTGGAAGCATCGTGTTATGGGGATGCTTTTCATCAGCAGGGACAGGGAAACTGGTCAGGATTGAGGGCAAGATGGATGGAGCCAAATACAGGGAAATTCTAGAGGAAAACCTGTTTCAGTCTACAAGAGGACCAGTGACTGGGGCGGAGGTTCACCTTCCAGCAGGACAATGACCCTAAACACACAGCCAAAGCTACACTGGAGTGGTTTAAAAACAAGAACCTGAATGTCTTAGAATGGCCCAGTCAAAGCCCAGACCTCAATCCGACTGAGAATCTGTGGCAAGACTTAAATTGCTGCTCACTAATGGTCCCCATTCATCTTGACAGAGCTTGAGCAATTTTGCCAAGAAGAATGGGCAAAAATTGCAGGATCCAGATGTGCAAAGCTGGTAGAGACTTACCCAGAAAGACTCACAGCTGTAATTGCTGCCAAAGGTGCTTCTACCAAGTATTGACTCAGGGGGGTGAATACTTACGCAACCAACAAATGTTGTTTTTTTTTTGTTTAATTAACTTGTGTCACAATAAATATTTTGCACCTTCAAAAGTGTTAAGTATGTTGTGTAAATCAAATGGTAAAAATCCCAATTAAATTGATTTTAATTCCAGGTTGTAACACTACAAAATGTGGAAAAGTCCAAGGGGGTGAATACTTATGTATTTTTTCATTTAAACTGTGTTTTTGTTATGCAAATATTAGGTATGATGTTCATAAATAAAATTTTTGAGTTGTATCTGATAGTTTGTGTTTCGTTTTCATATCAAAGCTGTTTAAAATGTACCCGTCAAAATGGCGGTTCTAGGTAGCAGCACAAAGCCGGCGGTTCGAGGGTGAATCGGTGGCAATTCATTCTCATGCTCAGAGTATCATTTGCTGTGTTGAAGTGCTTTCACCAGAGTTCAGCAACTGCTCTCGTTCTAGCTGCCTGCCATAGACAGGAATGGCAATAAGACTCCTGTTGCATAGCAGTGTGATCCATTCCTGGTTTTACTGAGTTTAATAAGACTCACCCGAGCTTGTTACCTGTAGTGGTTAATCAAGCTCGTAGTAAAACCTGGACTGGGTGAAACTGCTATGCAATAGGAGTCTATTTCCATCCCTGCATAGATGTATGCAGCACAGGCTAGATCAGACAGTCTTTCTAGCCTGATGAGAATGACAGCAGGAGATAATGCTGTAGAACTCATCAAGGATTTTAACAAGGTAGGAGATTAAAGGTAAATCACACTGGTAGATTTTTGAAGTGATTCAACAGGATTCCATAATTCAAAACTAAACTGGCAACCATCCTTTTGAAGAAATCTTTGCAAAACATTTATGAAAATATTGCCTTCTTTCTCCCTGGTCCGGTTGTGGTCCCTGCAGCAGCAGGAGGTGGTGATGAATGGGATCTGCACTCTCTACTGCAGCTCAGAGAGGCCAAACAAATAAATCAATCTTCAATCTCCCTGGGCATGCTGGCTTTATTATCATTACACACGATAAATGAAACTCTGCACATTCAGGGCTCATTGGGTTCATATGTGAAAACAAACCACCAAAAACTAAGAGGGGCAGTGAAACTGTTAAACAGCAAGTCTCCTCCAGCTCCACTGCCATAGACTACTGCCCATTCCAGGTTTTACTACGAGCTTGAGTAGATACAGGGGGTATAGGTAACAAGCTCAGCTGTACTAAAACCAGGAACTGATCAAACTGCTATGCAATGGGAGTCTCATTTCCATCCCTGATAAGGTAAGTTTTGATAAGGTGTTTGACCGAGTTCTAGTTGCCCGACACAGACATGTAACTTAGACTCATCTAAAGTGTCTTTATAGACGAGCCAGCCCCATCAAATAATCTGCCACTCTGCACTTGATACTGTTGCCAGTTACTAATAATATACACTTTAGCTCATACAGCCCCCGGAACACATGCCTACAGCAGGCAGCTAGAACAGAAGAGCAGCTCCTGAACTCACAGTGAAAACACACACTGATCACTATTTGACTGCAGTAGGAATCACTCATGATTGCAAAAACACAAGGGGCTTGAAATGCATCCTTTTCACACTAGTTCAGTCGGAAGGTGGGCCCACATAGCAGTTCAGTCATTCAGACTTCATTGCATGAAGTGACAAATCACTGCTACTGTGCCACGCCATGTTAATCACCCACTCTTCCCAATCACAGTCAGTAAATCTCCTGCCACAACTGGGACTACAAACCCAGAGCCATCAGTACCTTATCAGACTCCTACAGTCTCAATACACAAACCCAGAGCCATCAGTACCTTATCAGACTCCTACAGTCTCAATACACAAACCCAGATCCATCAGTATCTTATCAGACTCCTACAGTCTCAATACACAAACCCAGAGCCATCAGTACCTTATCAGACTCCTACAGTCTCAATACACAAACCCAGATCCATCAGTATCTTATCAGACTCCTACAGTCTCAATACACAAACCCAGATCCATCAGTATCTTATCAGACTCCTACAGCCTCAATATACAAACCCAGATCCATCAGTATCTTATCAGACTCCTACAGTCTCAATACACAAACCCAGATCCATCAGTATCTTATCAGACTCCTACAGCCTCAATATACAAACCCAGATCCATCAGTATCTTATCAGACTCCTACAGCCTCAATATACAACCCAGAGCCATCAGTATCTTATCAGACTCCTACAGCCTCAATACACAAACCCAGATCCATCAGTATCTTATCAGACTCCTACAGCCTCAATATACAAACCCAGATCCATCAGTATCTTATCAGACTCCTACAGCCTCAATATACAAACCCAGATCCATCAGTATCTTATCAGACTCCTACAGCCTCAATATACAACCCAGATCCATCAGTATCTTATCAGACTCCTACAGCCTCAATATACAAACCCAGATCCATCAGTATCTTATCAGACTCCTACAGCCTCAATACACAAACCCAGATCCATCAGTATCTTATCAGACTCCTACAGCCTCAATATATAAACCCAGAGCCATCAGTATCTTATCAGACTCCTACAGCCTCAATACACAAACCCAGATCCATCAGTACCTTATCAGACTCCTACAGCCTCAATACACAAACCCAGATCCATCAGTATCTTATCAGATTCCTACAGTCTCAATATACAAACCAAAGCCATCAGTATCTTATCAGACTCCTACAGCCTCAATACACAAACCCAGAGCCATCAGTATCTTATCAGACTCCTACAGTCTCAATATATAAACCCAGAGCCTCCTATGTGCCTGCATGTAATATTCACCATGCAAAGAGTGCTGTGCAGTGATTGTCATGTGACTATATGCAATCTAGGCGGGAAATTAAAATACTGCACACTGTAAACAAGAAAATGGATGTCTCGAAAAAGGCTAAAAATGCGTCTGCAGCAGATCACGTAAGGCAGTATCCAGCAGGAGTTTACACAGCGATGGAGGGAAGCTCTTCTGTACGTCCTGCAACGTTACTGTAGATCACTACCGAGAATCGGCTATTGACGGGCATTTACATTAAGTATTCACCGAAAGAGAAATCCAGAGTAGTACTGCGACTGCTTTACTTGCAAAGAAAAAAAAAAAAAAAAACCTGATGACTTCCATGTTCCAAAAGTCCACTGAAAACCGTGAAGCACGAAACATTACATTTTTGACACGACAGAGGCGTTTGTTTGCGCAAATATCCCTCTTGAAAAATTGGACAACCAAAAGGTTATGTAAATTCTTCGGGCTGCATGTAGGAAATGGTGGAGTGATTCCTTCATCAGCCCAGCTGAGACACGAATACTTACCTAAAGTTGCCGAGTATCACAAGCAGGAGATTATGGAATTGGTAAAACAGTCTGGTTGCTTGTCGGTGGTCACACGGACGAGTCGACTGATGCACAAGATCAGTATGGGTTACACATTGTATTTGTTTTGCAAGACCTAAATGGTGTACATTTGATTAGCCACAGTGTGTCTAGGTAACAAGCTCAGGTGTGTCTTATTAATGGGAGTTTTATTTCCATCCCTGTTACCATTTGTTCACCTACAACATTATGGGACTCTCAAAAGTCATATATTTGAACTGTTCCCTCATTCAACAACGGGTGTTTTAAAGTGTTACATTTGTGATGTTTCAAATTCACAAACATAATGTAAAATGCACTGAAGAGAATAAAAAAACTAAAATAAAGCTAGTCGATTTTTGTAAAGACCTGAATATTGAGATTAAAGTTACCTTGATTTTATTTAATTTTTGGCACCGAACTTCTGTTTTTAAATGCTCTCCTAATTAAGAATAAATTCAAGACTTTAACAAATGGTTTTCACGCTGTAGCTTTTAAGAGAAATCCGTTGGAACCTCCCACACATTGAGCCATGAAGTGCAGCACAAGGACACATCAGTGAGGTGCTGCTTGTGATCCTGCTGAGCGGGGTACAGGAGACACATCACAGTGAGGTGCTGCTTGTGATCCTGCTGAGCGAGGCACAGGAGACACATCACAGTGAGGTGCTGCTTGTGATCCTGCTGAGCGAGGTACAGGAGACACATCACAGTGAGGTGCTGCTCGTGATCCTGCTGAGCGAGGTACAGGAGACACACCACAGTGAGGTGCTGCTCGTGATCCTGCTGAGCGAGGTACAGGAGACACACCACAGTGAGGTGCTGCTCGTGATCCTGCTGAGCGAGGTACAGGAGACACACCACAGTGAGGTGCTGCTCGTGATCCTGCTGAGCGAGGTACAGGAGACACACCACAGTGAGGTGCTGCTCGTGATCCTGCTGAGCGAGGTACAGGAGACACACCACAGTGAGGTGCTGCTTGTGATCCTGCTGAGCGAGGTACAGGAGACACATCACAGTGAGGTGCTGCTTGTGATCCTGCTGAGCGGGGTACAGGAGACACACCACAGTGAGGTGCTGCTTGTGATCCTGCTGAGCGGGGTACAGGAGACACACCACAGTGAGGTGCTGCTTGTGATCCTGCTGAGCGAGGCACAGGAGACACATCACAGTGAGGTGCTGCTTGTGATCCTGCTGAGCGAGGCACAGGAGACACATCACAGTGAGGTGCTGCTTGTGATCCTGCTGAGCGCAGCACAGGAGACACATCACAGTGAGGTGCTGCTTGTGATCCTGCTGAGCGAGGCACAGGAGACACACCACAGTGAGGTGCTGCTTGTGATCCTGCTGAGCGAGGTACAGGAGACACATCACAGTGAGGTGCTGCTTGTGATCCTGCTGAGCGAGGTACAGGAGACACATCACAGTGAGGTGCTGCTTGTGATCCTGCTGAGCGAGGTACAGGAGACATCACAGTGAGGTGCTGCTTGTGATCCTGCTGAGCGAGGTACAGGAGACACATCACAATGAGGTGCTGCTTGTGATCCTGCTGAGCGAGGTACAGGAGACACATCACAGTGAGGTGCTGCTTGTGATCCTGCTGAGCGAGGTACAGGAGACACATCACAGTGAGGTGCTGCTTGTGATCCTGCTGAGCGAGGTACAGGAGACACATCACAGTGAGGTGCTGCTTGTGATCCTGCTGAGCGAGGCACAGGGACAGCAGCTTGCCTGCAGGTCTCTCCGTTATTATTTATTTCTTAGCAGACGCCCTTATCCAGGGCGACTTACAATTGTTACAAGACATCACATTATTTTTTACATACAATTACATTATTTTTTATACATTTTAGATACAATTACCCATTTATACAGTTGGGTTTTTACTGGAACAACCTAGGTAAAGTACCTTGCTCAAGGGTACAGCAGCAGTGTCCCCAACCTGGGACTGAACCCACAACCCTCCGGTCAAGAGTCCAGAGCCCTAATCACTACTCCACACTGCTGCCCCTGTTGTGTTCAAGACAGTGAAATGCTACAACCTACTATTACTACTGCAGGAAGTGTTTCCTTACAAACACAATCCTCCCCTGAGCGGATCAGAGACACGCACTCCACCCTCCCACCAGAGGAAGAGCCCAGCAGAACAGAGGTCCCGCCGCAACAGGGCAGCTCACTTCCTGCAGCAGGAACGAGGCGCTGTCAGGGTCCATTCAGAATGTGTCCCAGACTGCACCCAGTCCTGGGGTTCACAACCCTGCTGAGATACACGCAATGGTCCTGATGGGCTACTTGTATGATGAGGAGTATGGGTTGCTCTCATTTGCACACTTGCTCTCATTCAAGAACCACGCAGTGAACTACAATCTGTGCTTTTGGTTTTGTATCAGGACACAAACGACACAGACCTCTATTACATTATGTAAAGAAAGGATATGATTCACTGCTCTGCTCTGACCTGATCTCACATCTCACATCTCATCACAGCATGAACAGGCATGCCACTGACTTCCATCCCCCATCGCCACGGCTGTGAAATGAAATCACAGCCATCAGTGTGATGAAAAAGCTGATGACTACGGCGTTTATCAGCAGTACGCACAGATTGTCTATGCAATGGCGTTTAGGACTTCGATGTCATGAGTAGGGGTCTACTTAAATCGCGGTAAATTTACCTATTTTTCACGGGTATGTTGCGGAATAAAATTAGGATTTCGCGGACCTGTTTAAACATTAAATAAACCTAAGTAGACAGTATTTCAGAACACTATAAAGCCTAAAAATAGTGGTACTTGCTTCCTTACTGAAACAGAGTGCTGTCATTTGTTAAAGGCGAGTATGCAGCATCCCCCTGCAGTTGACTTGCCCATGCATTGAGACTGCACGTCTGCATCCACTGAATTGGTTGGAAGTTAAGGAAAAGCTTTGCCAAGTTATACAGATGTGGAAATCGATTAGATTAGGGCATTTGGCATACTTTAATAAAGTCAATGTATGCAGCACATTCGTTGTCATGTTATTTGTCCCATCCAATAATTTATTTGATTAGTACCGAGTCAAAACAAAGAAGACGTGGCTATTCGGGTCTAAAATTCCAACTGTAAGCAGCAGGTTGAAGCGAGGTGGCTGTGCTGGATAGTTTTAGTACTGATTTAACTTGCAGACAGGAATACTTCTTGTCTGGGCTGACTTTCCAGTTTGGTTTCTGAAAGCTGTTTATTTTACATTCTGTTCAGCAGCCTCTGAAGTAGCCTTTTTGTTTAATGTGTGATTCTGAAGCTAAATAGCGATCGATCGTATTTTCTCCAAATACACATTAAGATATGGAAAACAATGACTTCGGTCTGCATGTAGTTTCTTTGGGAAATATCTTGAAACGATCATTAGCCAAAATATACTTTGCTTTCTTTGTCGTCCATTTCTACTATTTTACCTCCAATGCTGAAAACTAGATTTTATCAACCTAAATCAAAACAAGGCAGCACCTTTGTCCCGCCCCCTCCTGCACAGTACAGGTCACATAAAAGCAGTAAAGACGCACTGATAGGCTGATTAAAACTTTGTCATTTGAATAGTAAACAAGAACGTTAACTGCTTTGGAGAATTTATTTTGTAAATGTTACTTGGACGTTTTTTGTTTGTTTGTTTTTTGCTGAAGTGCAATGCACACGGGACGGCGAAGGAATACAAAAAGGGATATCTACAGAAGGAAGACACGTAGTTTGCGTCACTTGCGTTGTGCAGTAGTTCATTTAAACAAGGTTTCTTTTTTTTCCTCTCCGTACTTGTTTGTATACATTGGCCCCTAAGAGGTGAATTTCGCGGTGACCCCTCAATTTAACACGATTTCCGCGAAATCGCGATTTAGGTAGGTCCCTAATCCTGAGGTGTTGGTAGAATGGTAGTGTATAAAATGACTGATGAAGTGCGACGCGTTCAACACATGCAGAGCGTTAGTGTGACGGACAGACAGACGGATGTACAGACAGAGACACACCTCCTATATCTTCACAATCCGACACTCCTGATAAATTATTAAATGGTAACTCCAAGTTCAATCTCAACTTGATAAGCGTTTTTCAAGACAAAACAAACAGACGTACGATCGTCTCCCTGATATCCTCGGCACAGTTTCAGATATACCATTCTCCCCATTCATTTATTATTAACTGTAGTAGGGTTAACATGACCCCGATTGCTCAGATTACTGCCACCTGATCCTTTCAACACCACATTTACATGCAGAGGACGATCTGTAGGATCAAGTAATACCAGCACGCCATACTTTTCCTACAATCAGACATGTATTATCTATACAGTAATCCCTGGCACTGGCTTGCTGTCTCTCAGCCGGCCTCCACAGTTCAGAAGCCGGAGCTGCACACAAGGAGTGCAGCAGCTACAATGAACACTTTGTCCAACAAAGCATCTGTCTTTCATGAAACTGAATACCAGTGCTGAACACCACAAGAGGAAGCAGCAAAACCAGCTGCTGCATCTCAGCTGGGAAAACAAGGGGTCTGAACTGCTCCCTCCATCCCTCCCTCACCCCTGAGAGAAAGGGGGCTCCCTCCAGTCCAGGGCAGGCTTGAGGCACAGAGACTGAACTGCTCCCTCCCTCACTCACCTGAGAGAAAGGGTGCTCCCTCCAATCCATGGCAGGTTTGAGGCATGGAGACTGAACTGCTCCCCCCCTCACCCCCCAAGAGAAAGGGTGCTCCCTCCAGGCCAGGGCAGGCTTGAGGCAGCCTCCTCAAATAAGGGAGGTCCCTCCATATTTTGAGTGAACAGCCCTTTCCAAGTCTCTAGTGCTGTCAGTTCACCTCTTAACCCTTTCAGGACCAAGCATTTTTCAGTGGGATGCTCCCCCAGGACCAGCCATTTTTTGGCTGTAGTTGACTCTTCCTAAAATTAACCTATTTACCTATAAGAAAAAACTATTTTTTATAGTAGCATCTTGTGAATGGTGTCCTTATTCAGAACACTCAGGGGAACATTATAAAGCACTTCAGAAACCAGACAAGCCTTGCTTTTTTTATATATATATATATATATATATATATATATATATATATATATATATAAACACTATTTTATCATGTATACTTGCATGCCTTTGGTATGTCATAGAATAAAGCAAAGAAGCTGTGAAAAGAGATGAATTATTGCTTATTCTACAAAGATATTCTAAAATGGCCTGGACACATTTGTTGGTACCCCTTAGAAAAGATAATAAATAATTGGATTATAGTGATATTTCAAACTAATTCGTTTCTTTAATTAGTATCACACATGTCTCCAATCTTGTAATCAGTCATTCAGCCTATTTAAATGGAGAAAAGTAGTCACTGTCTGTTTGGTATCATTGTGTGCACCACACTGAACATGGACCAGAGAAAGCAAAGGAGAGAGTTGTCTGAGGAGATCAGAAAGAAAATAATAGACAAGCATGGTAAAGGTAAAAGCTACAAGACCATCTCCAAGCAGCTTGATGTTCCTGTGACAACAGTTGCAAATATTATTAAGACGTTTAAGGTCTATGGAACTGTAGCCAACCTCCCTGGGCGCAGCCGCAAGAGGAAAATCGACCCCAGATTGAACAGAAGGATAGTGCGAATGGTAGAAAAAGAACCAAGGATAACTGCCAAAGAGATACAAGCTGAACTCCAAGGTGAAGGTCCGTCAGTTTCTGATCGCACCATCCGTCGCTTTTTGAGCAAAAGTGGGCTCCATGGAAGAAGACCCAGGAGGACTCCACTTTTGAAAGAAAAACATAAAAAAAGTCAGACTGGAATTTGCTAAAATGCATATTGACAAGCCACAATCCTTCTGGGAGAATGTCCTTTGGACAGATGAGTCAAAACTGGAGCTTTTTGGCAAGTCACATCAGCTCTATGTTCACAGACGAAAAAATGAAGCTTTCAAAGAAAAGAACACCATACCTACAGTGAAACATGGAGGAGGCTCGGTTATGTTTTGGGGCTGCTTTGCTGCGCCTGGCACAGGGTGCCTTGAATCTGTGCAGGGCACAATGAAATCTCAAGACTATCAAGGCATTCTGGAGCGAAACGTACTGCCCAGTGTCAGAAAGCTCCGTCTCAGTCGCAGGTCATGGGTCCTCCAACAGGATAATAACCCAAAACACACAGCTAAAAGCACCCAAGAATGGATAAGAACAAAACATTGGACTATTCTGAAGTGGCCTTCTATGAGTCCTGATCTGAATCCTATCGAACATCTATGGAAAGAGCTGAAACTGGAGAAGGCTGGAGAAGGCACCCATCAAACCTGAAACAGCTGGAGCAGTTTGCTCAGGAAGAGTGGGCCAAACTACCTGTTAACAGGTGCAGAAGTCTCATTGAGAGCTACAGAAAACGTTTGATTGCAGTGATTGCCTCTAAAGGTTGTGCAACAAAATATTAGGTTAGCGGTCCCATCATTTTTGTCCATGCCATTTTCATTTGTTTTATTATTTACAATATTATGTTGAATAAAAAATCAAAAGCAAAGTTTGATTTCTATTAAATATGGAATAAACAATGGTGGATGCCAATTACTTTTGTCAGTTTCAAGTTATTTCAGAGAAAATTGTGCATTCTTCGTTTTTTGTGGAGGGGTACCAACAAATTTGAGCATGTCTGTATATATATAGATAGGTAGATAGATAGATAGATAGATAGATAGATAGATAGATAGATAGATAGAAAGATAGATAGATATTTGTAAGTATTTTATTTTGTATTCTGCTTTGAGATACATGTATAAAAAGGTATCATTCTATGACCAGGGGGCCTTACATTACTTCCTGAAAGTTATGTTGAAAAATATTGATGTTTGGTGAAATTACAAGACATTGTTTCACTTGAGTGATTGCAGAATACATAATACACGTTTATACTCAGGGTCTTTATAAGCAATAACATAAAATAAATAAAATATTAGTTATTCATTCCATTAAAGGAAATAAAAACGTACCTGATACAGTTAATTCATGAAATAGTATCTGCTTATAGCCACTCATTTCTTGATATTTATAAATGTTGTAAAAACATATCAATATTAAAACACATGACAGAACACATGTTCTGATATAGTTAGAAGTCAAATACATCAGATTTACAGAGTTTCCTCTTTTCTTTTTAGCTCTACACAAGTTCCTGTGATGTTTTGTCTCCGCCCTTTAGAAACTAAAGCCTCTCCGTTAAAAAAAAAAAAAAAAAACACAATAAAGAAAAGAATGTCAGTCCCTCCCCTATCCAATGACATGTGTTTCAAGCCTGTACTGCAATGTACGGTGGCCCTGCAAGTCAAAATAAGTGCTTTTTTATCATGTTTACACGATCGCAGTCCTAGAAGCCCACTTCAGTATGATCGTGTTAACACAATCACGGTCCTTAATGGGTTAATGATCACACAACATGCTGAAATGGCTTATTTTTGGTTGCAAGCTGCAAAAATATGCAGCGACAGAAGTACCAGCACTCCAGCTAATCACACCTCCTCACTGTGCGCTTCCCCTACAATCTCACAGAAACTAAAACTAAAACCCCACGTCTGACCAGCTTGACTGAAACACAAAGCTCAGTTTAACCACACACCCCTGCACGCACGCTCTCGGGGTTTAGGATTTAAACCACATGTTGCTTTTGATCTGCACTTCCACATGTGAAGGGAGGGAAACCTCAGGACATGTGACCAGTACAGAACACCTGGCTCAGAAAGTGTGACTCGACACAATTCCTCAGTAACAAACCTTAAAGTAATGTGTTGGGTGTTCTTATCCCCCCTACAACCTGGCAAGCACTAGCGACTTCTCATTTCTGTGTCTCACTCACACTGTTACGAGATGCTGCTTGCATCGCAAAGCAGATTTCAAAGAAGATCAAATGCAACCACAACTTGGCAACTTCCCTCAAGCTGGAAACTGGAATCCAACCTGAATGTGGCACCAGCCTCGAGTCTCCCTCGTTTACTGTGGCATTTAGGAAGCTCTTCAAAACTCGTGTTTCCGGAACAGCAATGTACTTCTTGTTCTCTCCCTCTCTCTCTTTGTACGGCAGTCTTTCTCTTATAGTGTAAATAAGCATGCATGTTCAGCCCCTTCGTCCACAGAAACTTGAAAAGCATGAGTGACTGAGTGGCTCCTAATCTGTGCTGTATGAACACACCCTGGATCTGTCACACTATTTGATTTCTTTTTTTTGCTTGGGAAACACTTATTCAAGAGTGATGAAACCAGGACTTTCTTTATTCATTGACAGAATCTGACAGAACTGTCTGTACTTCAAGCATTCATTTTAATAAGCATACAGCTGATGTAGGTCACTGCAATCTACTTTTCCATGTTACTGATCATTTACCACATCACCAGGATCTTGTGAAGATCTTCTATTCTGTTTATTTTCTTTTTACTTTCATTATAGATATACGCAGAGACCAGCAATATCGCCTATTTAGAAGTGTTAGACCAGCGGAGCTATCGGAATCTTACCAATCAGAAAGTGAAGAAGCACAAGAAGACAAAGGGGTGCTCATGTCAGTCCTAGTTAACACATGCTGCAGCATCCTGATGCTTCTCTGAAGCTGTGGGAGGCGACTGTGACTCAGAGCTCACATTCACTGTCCAGCTCAGATCCAACAGCCAGGGCAAGCTCACAGGATGAGCCCAACACAGCTTACTGGAGCAGACTGAGAGAGGACAGTAACATTCTCTACAGACTGCACAGGGTTCAATACAGACCCGGTCACCTGTGAGTAAACATGTGACACCGCCTTCCTGACCACATGTACACCTCAGGGTAAGAAATGCGTCAGTGTGATCACGAAGGCTAAGGATAAACTTGGAATCACATGATGTAGCTACAGCTTGTAATACTTGGGTCCAAATGTTTAGGCTAATGCTGTCTGTGTCAGCTTGACTTCTTTTACAGTTAACCCCTGACTGCTTCCAGTTATGGATGAACAGAAAAGGGCATTGTAAGATCCAACAGAAGAAACAGACACCTGCCGTACAATAGCGAGTCTGTCATAAAAACTCACCACCACATGGTAGCAATACGACTATCTAGTCTACCTGGCTTGGTTTCTAATAGTCTGATCTCAGAATGCATGATCGATTGCTTGAATAGAAATGGATTACCTACAGCGCAGCTCAATCCACGCAACACAAGAACTTAACCCTGTCCTGCACTTTCAATATCGAGCTTACATTCAACACCTGAAGCAGCATTTAAACATGACAGGATGTTTAAGAAAACAAATCTAACTAAAAGTGAACCTCGGCCAAATTGAAGCCGAGTCCTGCGTCTTATGTTCCAGTTCACACTAAATGCAATTCCTTTAAGTAAGGGTCTTACACAGCGTAGTCCTCTGCATGTTGTCCTTGATAGGAAAGAAGCCATGCCTTGCTGGCAGTCCTGTTTGTTTACATTCTCCTCAGCCTCCATAAAGCCTGTTTTCCACTCTGGGACCACATGCCCCAGCTACAACTGCCAGCTATTAAACTTCTCATAACTCTTGTCTTACTATTTCTGGCATTGCCCAAAATGTATGTGTTTATCATTTAAGACAGGGTTAGAAACTCCCCCCGCTGCAGCAGGTCCTTGGTTTCAGAACTCCTCTCATTTCTGTTATTTAAATGAGTCTCACTGGTATGATTTTACACAGCAAACTATCCGACAAGTGCAGTGGTAACCCAAATCTTACACATGAATTATTAGTACTGATGCACAATAACTGAAAGGGATATTTTTTTCACAGCTGCACAACTTTCGATCTTTGCGGGGGGATTTCCCATATATTTGTTATTCGAATAACTGACTCCACTGTGAAGTGAAAGGATTTACCCCTACACTTTATTTTACTTACAGGTGAATAAATGTTGAGAGCCAAGATTAATATCAGTGCCAATCTGTGACAGGTTGGGAGCAGAAAAACATTCACGTTACTTCCATGCCTAGACACCCAATCCCAAATAAAGTAGCTGTTCTGTGCTGGGCAGTGCCTGTATCCCCGCATTTCTTGGAATATTTGTAATTATCCAGACAGCACTTTGTGGGGATAAAGGTAGTGCGCCTGTGCCCAGACACAAGAATAATCGTGACAGCGACATTTCATTGGAATACAATGCGGTCTCTTCTAAAGCCTAGGAGCTGCTGTATTTTTATGTTACTGCAGTTTAATTTTTCAGACTTGTCAGCCAAAAGTCGTAGAATCTGCATTTAGACACGTAATTGTAAAAGTAAAATGAATACAGTAAATAGTTCCAATTCTCTCTCTCTCTCTTTAATTTTTAACAAGTATTATTAACACACAACAACTGGACGAGAGTCGCGTAGCATCTCTTTCCATCCTAGCTACTGATTAACGACTGCGTCGGTGCAATCCCCTTTTGTTGCGTTACATAACTACGGCGTTAATCTGGGGAATACAGTCATAGCAATAATAATAAATAAACAAAAACGACAATCCTCGCTAAATCAAGTTCATTAACAACAAAGACAAGGTTGCACTTGGTCACCCCGTCTTCGCTCGGTTGTGAGCTGCACGCAGCGACGCGGTGTTTGAAGCTTTAAAAAGACCCTTTAAATGACACACACGACAGAAAGCTTACCTTTTAGGTGCTATAATTATGTTATTCTCTTTTATCTCCACCTTCTCAGCTCCATTTGGAGACACTTCCAATTCCCTCTCTTGACTCCGACTTTCTCTCCGGCAACTTGGAGAACTGACAGGCCTAGGTCTGCCCGCCGCTAAAGCCTGCGGGGTCCTCTGCGGCTTTTAAAGCTACGAGTTACAGAAACTGTGTCCCTTTAGTCGCCATTGTGGCTCCAAATACCCCACAGTTAAACACATCATGACGGTCCTGGGGAGCCAAGATGACGGTAGTTTCATAATCTCCTTTTCGCTTTAAACCCCGGGGTCCTCACCAGGAAAACATAAACAACTGTGAAGTAAAATAGAGTATGTGCTGCTTGTTGAAATAATTTGGTCGATATGACTATTTTTTTAATTCCGTCCGCCTAAGAAAAAAGCATATTGTGGGACGTTTGACTTTTTAATATTTACGAGTAACATTGATGACCGTCACGAGAAATGCGAAGGATAGGTGTCCGAGTTTATGCCTGAGAGAACTTACAAACGGAGAGGGGTTCGGGTCGTGTGGGAACTTGCTGTTGCGGCGGCGGCGGGTCACAGGGCGTGGTAGTTTTCGTGAGGCAGCCACAAGCTCGGTTTAAAAAATGTCAGGAATTTCAAGCGGGTTGACGGCATTCAACACTGAAATAACACCTATACAGAACTGGGGCGCATGAGAATGGGTTATGCATGGAATGTAGTGCAAAGCAAACAGTGGCACATATACAGTGGAATGAGAATATATATATATATATATATATATATATATATATATATATATATATATATATATATACACACACAGTGGTTTGCTGAAGTATTCAACCCCTGCAAAGTTTTCACATTTTGTTGGCACCTGAGCGTACATGTAACACTGTACGAGCACTGCAACGACACAGTGAAATACACGAGAGTCCTCATGTAACACTGTACTAGCACAGCAACGACACAGTGAAATACACGAGAGTCCTCATGTAACACTGTACGAGCACAGCACAGCAACGACACAGTGAAATACACGAGAGTCCTCATGTAACACTGTACGAGCACAGCAACGACACAGTGAAATACACGAGTCCTCATGTAACACTGTACGAGCACAGCAACGACACAGTGAAATACACGAGAGTCCTCATGTAACACTGTACGAGCACAGCAACGACACAGTGAAATACACGAGAGTCCTCATGTAACACTGTACGAGCACAGCAACGACACTGAAATACACGAGAGTCCTCATGTAACACTGTACGAGCACAGCAACGACACTGAAATACACGAGAGTCCTCATGTAACACTGTACTAGCACAGCAACGACACAGTGAAATACACGAGAGTCCTCATGTAACACTGTACTAGCACAGCAACGACACTGAAATACACGAGAGTCCTCATGTAACACTGTACGAGCACAGCAACGACACAGTGAAATACACGAGAGTCCTCATGTAACACTGTACGAGCACAGCAACGACACAGTGAAATACACGAGAGTCCTCATGTAACACTGTACGAGCACAGCAACAAAACTGAAATACACGAGAGTCCTCATGTAACACTGTACGAGCACAGCAACGACACAGTGAAATACACGAGAGTCCTCATGTAACACTGTACGAGCACAGCAACGACACAGTGAAATACACGGGAGTCCTCATGTAACATTGTACGAGCACAGCAACGACACAGTGAAATACACGAGTCCTCATGTAACACTGTACGAGCACAGCACTGCAACGACACAGTGAAATACACGAGAGTCCTCATGTAACACTGTACGAGCACAGCAACGACACAGTGAAATACACGAGAGTCCTCATGTAACACTGTACGAGCACAGCAACGAAACTGAAATACACGAGAGTCCTCATGTAACACTGTACGAGCACAGCAACGACACTGAAATACACGAGAGTCCTCATGTAACACTGTACTAGCACAGCAACGACACTGAAATACACGAGAGTCCTCATGTAACACTGTACGAGCACAGCAACGACACAGTGAAATACACGAGAGTCCTCATGTAACACTGTACGAGCACAGCAACGACACTGAAATACACGAGAGTCCTCATGTAACACTGTACGAGCACAGCAACGACACTGAAATACACAAGAGTCCTCATGTAACACTGTACGAGCACAGCAACGACACAGTGAAATACACGAGAGTCCTCATGTAACACTGTACGAGCACAGCAACGACACAGAAATACACGAGAGTCCTCATGTAACACTGTACGAGCACAGCAACGACACAGTGAAATACACGAGAGTCCTCATGTAACACTGTACGAGCACAGCAACGACACTGAAATACACGAGAGTCCTCATGTAACACTGTACGAGCACAGCAACGACACTGAAATACACGAGAGTCCTCATGTAACACTGTACGAGCACAGCAACGACACAGAAATACACGAGAGTCCCCATGTAACACTGTACTAGCACAGCAACGACACAGTGAAATACACGAGAGTCCTCATGTAACACTGTACGAGCACAGCAACGACACAGTGAAATACACGAGAGTCCTCATGTAACACTGTACGAGCACAGCAAAGACACAGTGAAATACACGAGAGTCCTCATGTAACACCGTACGAGCACAGCAACGACACTGAAATACACGAGAGTCCTCATGTAACACTGTACGAGCACAGCAACGACACAGTGAAATACACGAGAGTCCTCATGTAACACCGTACGAGCACAGCAACGACACTGAAATACACGAGAGTCCTCATGTAACACTGTACGAGCACAGCAACGACACAGTGAAATACACGAGAGTCCTCATGTAACACTGTACTAGCACAGCAACGACACAGTGAAATACACGAGAGTCCTCATGTAACACTGTACGAGCACAGCAACGACACAGAAATACACGAGTCCTCATGTAACACTGTACGAGCACAGCAACGACACTGAAATACACGAGAGTCCTCATGTAACACTGTACGAGCACAGCAACGACACAGTGAAATACACAAGAGTCCTCATGTAACACTGTACGAGCACAGCAACGACACAGTGAAATACACGAGAGTCCTCATGTAACACTGTACGAGCACAGCAACGACACAGTGAAATACACGAGAGTCCTCATGTAACACCGTACGAGCACAGCAACGACACAGTGAAATACACGAGAGTCCTCATGTAACACTGTACGAGCACAGCAATGACACAGAAATACACGAGAGTCCTCATGTAACACTGTACTAGCACAGCAACGACACAGTGAAATACACGAGAGTCCTCATGTAACACTGTACGAGCACAGCAACGACACAGTGAAATACACGAGAGTCCTCATGTAACACCGTACGAGCACAGCAACGACACTGAAATACACGAGAGTCCTCATGTAACACTGTACGAGCACAGCAACGACACTGAAATACACGAGAGTCCTCATGTAACACTGTACTAGCACAGCAACGACACTGAAATACACGAGAGTCCTCATGTAACACTGTACGAGCACAGCAACGACACAGTGAAATACACGAGAGTCCTCATGTAACACTGTACGAGCACAGCAACGACACTGAAATACACGAGAGTCCTCATGTAACACTGTACGAGCACAGCAACGACACAGTGAAATACACGAGAGTCCTCATGTAACACTGTACTAGCACAGCAACGACACAGTGAAATACACGAGAGTCCTCATGTAACACTGTACGAGCACAGCAACGACACAGTGAAATACACGAGAGTCCTCATGTAACACTGTACGAGCACAGCAACGACAAAGTGAAATACACGAGTCCTCATGTAACACTGTACGAGCACAGCACTGCAACGACACAGTGAAATACACGACATGTATTTATTCATTTAATGGATGGGTTATGAAAACAGTCACAATCCTTTATTTGAAAAAAATATGTTTTGGTAACAATGCAACGTAAAAAAAACAAAAATATTTAACTTAGTAGATCACATGACTATTAGTACATAGGTTAGTACATCACACAAATACTAGTGCAGAAGGTAGAACATCAGATTTTTTTACAAGCATTAAAAAAAAACTGTTAGAAAAAGGTGCAAGACACTTTACTTACAACAAAAAGCTAAATCAAAAGACAATGCAATTCAGAAAACGAGTCAGTCATGTTTTTGTGTTTTTTTTAAACCAGGAGAAAGCTCTGTCTTGTTTTAGTTTCCGAGGAGTGTATTAAATCAGTGGTTATGGCGGCGCTATAGCCATGGTTAAGGCACTGCCATGATTTTGATTTAATCCAGGGCTGGGTCAGTTTAAGGTATATTGACTTCTACTCGCTTATCACAGAATGGTAATATACCTGTATTGCAGTATTACTACATATGCCACTGTTTCCGTTTCGAGTAACACACGACAGGATTACCAGTACATGTGGCAGTACATTCACTGTGCAAACTTGATGAATTTAGCCATGCTTTCCCGAGGCTGTTGGAGCACAGGGGTTTGATTTGATCAGTCTACACCCTGATCAGCCACAGCTGGATTTTTAGAGCATTTTTCAGCACTGCTGAGAGCCCCCCTGAATTTCACCAAACACTTATTATTAGCGAGCTGTGGTTTGATGGGAAAAAACGCACTGAAAGTCCGAGGCGTTGCTTCTGAGTTCAGGGTGATGGAAGCAACCCCTCAGTGCGAGTGTGAGTCCTTTGTGTTCTGTACTGGTTTCACAGGCCGGCTACATGGCTCCAGCCCTGTATTCTGCTAGTCTGCTCAGAATAGTTCACCCACAAGGACAGATCATATTCCAGTCCGTTCAGGTAGAACAGGTTCATTACAAAAGAACCCTAACCCAGAAGAGTGGGATTATCACAGTAAGTTTTATTCATCTTCGCAAAAAGTATGATCAAATAATAATAATAATAATAATAATAATAATAATAATAATAATAATAATAATAATAATAATAATAATTGTATAATAATTTAATGTTTCATATATATTTTTTAAATACAAAGCACCGTTTGGTACTGCATTCACATTATGGCAACAGAAGATTTATAGACATGCCAGTGGAATCTTTTTTTTTTTTTTTAATATTTTATTTAAATTCATTATAAATCTGTAGCGATTACTTTTAAGTCGATTCAGATTGCATTGTTTTTTACTCTTCTGTTTTTCATGCTGGTTGCAGTCGTTCAGAGTGGTTCTTATACTTACAGTTACTCAGATGATGTGTTTCGGGGACTCTGTTATACAGTGTGTTCCCTGACATAGACATGCAACACAGGCTAGATCAAAGTGTCTTTACTGATGAGCCAGCGCCACCTAGTGATCCTTTTGTGTATGGCTGGCAATACACGAGCTGTGCACTAGATGGCGCTTACTAATATAAAGACACTGTCTGTGTC
Organism: Acipenser ruthenus; assembly: GCF_902713425.1. NCBI lineage: Eukaryota > Metazoa > Chordata > Actinopteri > Acipenseriformes > Acipenseridae > Acipenser > Acipenser ruthenus. Next base: position 2,943,830 of record NC_081223.1, read on the forward strand.
TGTGCCAGGCTAGAACTGAAGAGCAGCTCCTGAGCTCAATGTGCCAGGGTAGAACTGAAGAGCAGCTCCTGAGCTCAATGCACCAGGCTAGAACTGAGGAGCAGCTCCTGAGCTCAATGTGCCAGGCTAGAACTGAAGAGCAGCTCCTGAGCTCAATGCACCAGGCTAGAACTGAAGAGCAGCTCCTGAGCTCAATGTGCCAGGCTAGAACTGAGGAGCAGCTCCTGAGCTCAATGTGCCAGGCTAGAACTGAAGAGCAGCTCCTGAGCTCAATGTGCCAGGTTAGAACTGAAGAGCAGCTGAGCTCAATGCGCCAGGCTAGAACTGAAGAGCAGCTCCTGAGCTCAATGTGCCAGGCTAGAACTGAGGAGCAGCTCCTGAGCTCAATGTGCCAGGCTAGAACTGAAGAGCAGCTCCTGAGCTCAATGTGCCAGGCTAGAACTGAGGAGCAGCTCCTGAGCGCAATGCGCCAGGCTAGAACTGAAGAGCAGCTCCTGAGCTCAATGCACCAGGCTAGAACTGAGCAGCTCCTTAGCTCAGTGTGCCAGGCTAGAACTGAGGAGCAGCTCCTGAGCTCAGTGTGCCAATGCTAGAACTGAGGAGCAGCTCCTGAGCGCAATGCGCCAGGCTAGAACTGAAGAGCAGCTCCTGAGCTCAATGCACCAGGCTAGAACTGAGCAGCTCCTTAGCTCAGTGTGCCAGGCTAGAACTGAGGAGCAGCTCCTGAGCTCAGTGTGCCAATGCTAGAACTGAGGAGCAGCTCCTGAGCTCAATGCACCAGGCTAGAACTGAGGAGCAGCTCCTGAGCTCAATGCGCCAGGGTAGAACTGAAGAGCAGCTCCTGAGCTCAATGCGCCAGGGTAGAACTGAGGAGCAGCTCCTGAGCTCAATGCGCCAGGCTAGAACTGAGGAGCAGCTCCTGAGCTCAATGCGCAGACCTCAACACGTTTAAGAAAAAGAATGCTATCTCCTGTACTACAGTTAAGATCATGCAAGCATCTTACATACATTACTCCTGGTATGCTGTGCCATCGCTGTGCCACTAATCCTCCTGGTCACAGCCATGGCAAACCAAACGTAGTGATTCATTAGTATGGCACCTCCAATGCTGCATTCACAGTGTGGAATCCAGCAGGAAACTCTATTAGCAGTACAGCTCTGGCCTCGCCCAACAGAATCAACTCATTATGCTTTATAAAAAGTGGAATGAACCCTGCTGACCAATGTTACGAATTACATACCGCTTTGTGCTTTTCCATATACTTAACAAAAAACTGAAAAAATAAAATAGAAAATGTGATATTTTCAAAATCTAACATGAAATACTGTACTACTATTATGGCTTCTGCTAGACTTTTGCAATATCATTTTGTAGTTTCTTTGATTACATGATGTTAAATAAAAGATCTACATTAGGTTCATATAGTTCATATATGCTCAATCCTACAGTTCAAGATGATGCTAAGCTTTTGGCCAGAGCTGTAGTTTGGCCTTACACCAGTGTCCACTCAGCAATCCCCAAGTGCAGGTATGACGATGCACTTACCTGTTTCACTACTCCTGGTAAAAACAATATTAATGCTATTATTGGTACTTTTTGGTTAGATTTGTTGTCATTGTGGGGAAACAACTCCCTCTGTCGACCAGAATAAAAACATCTTGATCAAGTTTGACATGATTGTTCAAACCAGATAATGTCATCCATAACTATTAAACTCTCAATTGAACGACATTTAAAAATGCCAAAAGAAAGCCAGTAAGCTCAATGACACGACGTCTGTTGAATGCTGGGGTGGGTTTCGAATCCCATGCTGGTACCACTCCCCTGCCATGTGATCACAGTCTCTTAATGGTCCCATTAAGAGGAGTGGGTGTGCCCTGATTACCTCACACGGTACCCTAACCTTGCAGAGCTGCGAATCTAATCTCACTGAGAAAGACTTCCAGTCGAAAGTTCACTGAAAGTTCCTTTTAGTATTTGTAGATAAATAGCACTGTCTATTTTTCTTGTCTTTTGAGTATTACAAAGTGTGCACCGCTATAGCACTCAGCTTACACTGAAAGAAGCAAAACATTAAAAACATGAAACTGTGTTTGTGTAGCTGCAGCAAGGAAAGCAGTCCAGGGGTCTGAAGTTCATGAAGCCGCGTTCAGTAAAACATGTCTCAAACACACAAGTCAAATGTAACATTTTATTTTGATTGATTGCGTTCCCTCCAAACCTTTAGAGGATCCAGTATTTGTACAAAAGAGACTGACCCTAACCCTAACCCTAAGACTCTGGTGCTGATCTGATCACCATACACCCTGACAGCACACAGACTGTGACATTTGCATTGAAGAGTAACTACTTTCAAATGGCATTTCAATTTGTCACTTTTCCTTTACAATGCTGTTTGCAATCATTGTGAGTGGCTCTGTCACTCCAGCATCTGTAGACTCCTGAACAGATGGTTTGAGCAGGGTTAAAAACACACCAGCCCTGCACCCAGTCCTGGGGTTCAGAACTCCCCTTGATTAGGTACAATACTGACATGACCAGGTGCCAGGAGTCTGAACAATCAGGCCTCTGGTCAATCGGCTCTGGATGACCTGGTCACACTTCTCCTCACAGAATGAATACAATGCATGCGAGTCTGCTGGGTTACTATCAGAGGCTGTTCATGCAGCTGTAGGGATGGAAAAATAACTGTTTAACATCAGCCAATTCCTGACTCATCACTTCAGTAGTATACAGGGATGGACTCCCATTGCATAGCAGTTTCACCTATTCCTGGTTTGACTGCTAATGTAATTACCCACCTAGACACACTGTGGGTTATCAAGCTGGGAGTAAAACCTGGAATGGGTGACAATAGGAGTCATTTCCATTCCTGGTGTGCTTAACCGGGGGTAGTTCTGAAAGCCATGACTGAGTGCAGGACTAGCGTTAGTTTCTAAAGCTGGTTTGAGGGTTAAGCAGTGGGGGTCCAGTGCGGCCCCTCCCCTGGGCACTGGCTGCTCAGCTCAGCCCTGATTGGGGGTCTGGGAGGATGGGGGTGGGTCAGGGTGCGAGGCAGGGCTCTGGGGTTCTGAACCCCGCTCTCCAGTCCCGCTCTGCCTGGGGCTCTGGCTGGCTGGCTGGGACTCCGCTCTGCTGGAGGATGGAGATATGTCGGCTGGCTTCTCTGTGGATTTCACAGCCTCTCCCACCTCCGGCCCGGGGCCTGCGACTTGCGGGGCATAAGCAGGGGCCCTCCGGATCACCTCCACCAGCCCCCGGCCCTCCTCCCAGCTCTGGCAGGCCTGGTCAGCAGGATTCCCGCGTGGCGCCTCTCTGGGCATCCCCAGGGCGGTGAGGCTTGGGGAAGGCAGGATTTCGAGGGAGGCTCGGCTCGGGAGAGGCTGGGTTTTGGGGGACGCTCGGCTCGGGAGAGGCTGGGTTTCGGGGGAGGCTCGGCTTGGGAGAGGCTGGGTTTCAGGGGAGGCGAGGCTAGGGAGAGGCTGGGTTTCGGGGGAGGCGAGACTAGGGAGAGGCTGGGTTTCGGGGGAGGCGAGGCTCGGGGGAGGCTGGGTTTCGGGGGAGGCTCGGCTCGGGAGAGGCTGGGTTTCAGGGGAGGCAAGGCTAGGGAGAGGCTGGGTTTCGGGGGAGGCTAGACTAGGGAGAGGCTGGGTTTCGGGGGAGGCTCGGCTCGGGGGAGGCTGGGTTTCGGGGGAGGCTCGGCTCGGGGGAGGCTGGGTTTCAGGGGAGGCTTGGCTCGGGGGAGGCTGGGTTTCAGGGGAGGCAAGGCTCGGGGGAGGCTGGCTTTTGAGGGAGGCGAGATCCGCAGAGGGTTCGTGCTTGATCACAGCCTCAATGGCCTCACTCGCCTGCCCCCCCGGTGCGGCTCTTTGGATGACTCCTCTAGGGGGCGGCTCCACGTCTTCCGGTCTGGCTTTCCGGGGACGGCCCCTCTTCCTCTTAGGGGTGTCCCCACTGGGGGGCTCAGCGGGCCGTTTGGGAGCCCCCCGACTTCTGAAGATGCTGGCTCTCTCCTTGCTCGGGGCAGCGGGGGCAGGGTAGCTGAGGGGGGGCAGGATCATGTTGAAGACGGGCAAAGCCCCCTGCTGTTGGGTGAGTGGGGCGGCGGCCATGGTGATGGTCGGAGGGGAGGTGCGGAGGCAGCATGTCTCCTGCAGGACCGGTCCGCGTGGGAGGAGCTGGGGGTAGCGCTTCATCACAGCCTCCACCTGCGAGTCGCGGCCCCCGGCCCTGGGGCTGTCCGAGGACTTTGGGGCCTTCTCGGAGGGCAGCTGCTTGCCTGCTGTGGACCTCTCCCCACTCTCCTTCTCTCTCTAAGAAACCAAGAGGAGAGTGAGCTGTGTGGAACTGTGGGTACCTGTGTGGAGGTGTGTTGGGCTGTGTGGAGCTGTGTGATGCTGTGGAGCTGTGTGGAGCCGTGTGATCCGGTGTGGATCTGTGCAGAGCTGTGCGGGGCTGTGTGGAGCTGTGTGATGCGGTGTGGAGCTGTGTGGAGCTGTATGGAACAATGTGGAGCTGTGTGGAGCTGTGTGGAGTTGTGTGGTGCTGTGTGGAGCTGTGTGGTGCTGTGTGGAGTTGTGTGGTGCTGTGTGGAGCTGTGTGGTGCTGTGTGGAGTTGTGTGGTGCTGTGTGGAACAATGTGGAGCTGTGTGGCGCTGTATGGAACAATGTGGAGCTGTGCGGGACTGTGTGGAGCTGTGTGGAGCTGTGCGGGGCTATGTGGAGCTGTGTGATGCTGTGGAGCTGTATGGACCTGTGAGGTGCTATGTGATGCGGTGTGGAGTTGTGTGGAGCTGTGCGGAGTTGTGTGGTGCTGTGTGGATCTGTGTGTAGTTGTGTGGAGTTGTGTGGTGCTGTATGGAGCTGTGTGGAGTTGTGAGGTGCTGTGTGGAGCTGTGTGGAGCTGTGTGGTGCTGTGTGGAGTTGTGTGGTGCTGTGTGGAGTTGTGTGGTGCTGTGCGGAGTTGTGTGGTGCTGTGTGGATCTGTGTGGAGTTGTGTGGAGTTGTGTGGTGCTGTATGGAGCTGTGTGGAGTTGTGTGGAGTTGTGTGGTGCTGTGTGGAGTTGTGTGGTGCTGTGTGGAGCTGTGTGGAGTTGTGTGGTGCTGTGTGGAGTTGTGTGGTGCTGTGGAGCTGTATGGACCTGTGAGGTGCTACGTGATGCGGTGTGGAGTTGTGTGGAGCTGTGCGGAGTTGTGTGGTGCTGTGTGGATCTGTGTGGAGTTGTGTGGAGTTGTGTGGTGCTGTATGGAGCTGTGTGGAGTTGTGTGGAGTTGTGTGGTGCTGTGTGGAGCTGTGTGGAGCTGTGTGGTGCTGTGTGGAGCTGTGTGGAGCTGTGTGGAGTTGTGTGGTGCTGTGTGGAGCTGTGTGGAGTTGTGTGGTGCTGTGTGGAGTTGTGTGGTGCTGTGTGGAGCTGTGTGGTGCTGTGTGGAGCTGTGTGGTGCTGTGTGGAGTTGTGTGGAGTGGTGTGGTGCTGTGTGGAACAATGTGGAGCTGTGTGGCGCTGTATGGAACAATGTGGAGCTGTGCGGGACTGTGTGGAGCTGTGTGGAGCTATGTGGCGCTGTATGGAACAATGTGGAGCTGTGCGGGGCTATGTGGAGCTGTGTGATGCTGTGGAGCTGTATGGACCTGTGAGGTGCTATGTGATGCGGTGTGGAGTTGTGTGGAGCTGTGCGGAGTTGTGTGGTGCTGTGTGGATCTGTGTGGAGTTGTGTGGTGCTGTGTGGAGCTGTGTGGAGTTGTGTGGTGCTGTGTGGAGCTGTGTGGAGTTGTGTGGAGTGTGTGGTGCTGTGTGGAGTTGTGTGGAGCTGTGTGGAGTTGTGTGGAGTTGTGTGGTGCTCTGTGGAGTTGTGTGGTGCTGTGTGGAGCTGTGTGGAGTTGTGTGGTGCTGTGTGGAGTTGTGTGGTGGTGTGGAGTTGTGTGGTGCTGTGTGGAGCTGTGTGGAGTTGGAGGTACCTGTGCTGCAGGGCTGCTCTCCTCTCCTTTGGCTCCAGAGCCTGGGGGGGGCTGCAGGGTCTTCTTCATGATCTTGTGGGGTTTGGCGGGACCTCCTGCAGGACACACAGAGGGCAGGGAGGATTCCATTACTGAGGTGCAGGGTTTTCAATGCTGTACTATGCAAGCAATCGCACACGGCAGGGGGTGCAGGAGTTATCAAATGTCTCCATGGTTACACTCTGCATTTACCATAGTTTGCCATGTTTATTAAAATGCTACCATACCTCTCTAATGTCTGCCTATGCTGTGCCATTCTTTCACTGTGCTTTATTACACTTTGCTCTGCTTTTGCTATGAGAAACTTTTATATGGGACCTTAAAAGTGAAACAGATAGATCTGCTGGCCGAGTGCATTGGGGGTCTGTACTGTTCTACTGGAAGAAAGTACTTCTCTCAGCTGCCACTCTGCTTGTATAACACTGCCTACCCAAAATGTTCTCATGTTGTTAAGTTCACATTGTTGGTACCACCCAACTAGTATGGCACGAACAGAGTATTTGAATATTGGGATGGAGCTCCCCACAGAAACCAGGGTCTGACACTCAGGTGAGGGTCATTGCTGTCGATCTGGCTGATTGAAGAAACAGCTGCTTGGGTTTGTGTGGATCACTGCTTTTCTTAGACTCTGTGGAGAACAGCAATCCAAGCAGCTGCTTCTTCACTTGGAATCAACAGCAATGACCCTCACCTGTGGAGAGCTTGACCTGAATAATCAAATCATCAGTATGTGCAGCTCTAAACCCAACTGCTTTTCAACAGAATTTTGTACAGGTGGACCTTGATTGCACCTCCCTTTGTACCAAGTTGTACTCAAGCTACTGTTGTACCTTCATCCCTGGTAACACCACAGCGTTGACTCAGTGTAATAAAACCTTTAATATCCCAGGACAGGGGAGGCTGCAGTGTGCTGCTCTGGCAATGGATACAGCTATAAACAAGGCTTCTTATTTCAGTCTATATCATATAAATGAAGAAGATGATGCTCGTAGGGTACAGGCTGACTTTCACCCACAGAGCTGCTGCACTGACCAGCGAGAGAGGCAGACATGATGATGTGTGCGGTGCTGGAGCGAGGGTTGACAATGTGCTCCTGGATCAGGAAGCGAGCGATCTCCACCACCGTGTCGAAGGAGCGCTTCAGGATGCGCTCAGCCCAGTCGCAGATCAGAGAGCAGGCCGCCTCCGTCACCTCGCTGTTGTAGGTCTGCACCAGCTCCGTCAGCTCCGACTGCACTCAACACAAGAGGACAGCATCAGCGGGGCTCAGCCACTCTGCACTCTCCACACGATTCAAACCAAGCATTCAGAGAGCTGGCAGCTGATAGAATCACTCTGTAAACCTTCTCCTGTTCTGCACTTCCAGTAGCAACTCACTCAGCCACTCTGCACTCTCCACACGATCCAAACCAAGCATTCAGAGAGGTGGCAGCTGATAGAATCACTCTATAAACCTTCTCCTGTTCTGCACTTCTATTAGCTACTCAGGTCTCAAAGGCACACTTGTAAAGAGGCACATATCGTAGCAAACTCGTATGATTAAACAGACATCTGGTGCTGCCCTACGTTCTTGGTTTGCTTGCCCTGCCTTCCAGGAAGTCTGTTTCTGCCTCACTTCCTTTTGGTCATTTCACCCCAGCAGTGTCTTCTGGGTAAAGCATGTTGCTGGTAGAAAGCATGTCAGTCATTAGGGCTATTGACAGGAAAAAAGACATTAAAGGGGTGGGGACAATTTCACCCTCCAGGTGACCCAGGAAGTGCAAGACAGTGTGAAAGCATGGCTTGCAAACAGAGATGTATTTAACCTGGTGTAGTACCAGATATCATTTTTTTTTAATGAAAATATATGTTTACTAAAGCAATTGAGACCTATGTAATGAATATATGTACAAGGCAGAGAAAATGTATGGAACTGTTAGCTACAATTACTTATAAAAAATTGAAATAAATACAACATATAAATACATTTAAGTCGAGACACTGTCTCTCAGTGGAGCTGGGGTCAGTAATCGCTCTTACTGACTCGAGACACTCTGAGTGGAGCTGGGAGAAGTAATCACTCTTACTGGGTCGTTCTTGAGGTCCAGACTGGGAAGCAGAGGCATGTTCAGCACTGTCTTCCTCCGGATCCCGCTGTAGCAATACGTGACGCAGTCAAGGATCTTTCTGTTACTGGACTGGCTGCCTATATTCATTCACTAAGTCAAGCTTCAGAGAAAACAGACACACACCGCTCTCTTTGAATTACTGCTAAGTTGAATATTAGCACTCCTTTAACTAGGGGTGTGACGATTCATCAAAATATCCATGCATCACAACCTTTTATAAAACAATCCGATCCACGATCCGTGGATTATGTATCGCAATACAGTAATAAGCATGACAAATTATGTTTTCATTTGTAATCCGCCACATGTATTGATCAATAAATAAAAAGAAAGGGATTAGTTCCATTATCCAATAACTGAATGTAAATTATAAGGGGAGGGATTGAACTTCAATGTTTCATTTAGGTGTCTACAGATTTATAAAACTTGTGTTTTGGGTTATTAGAGTATGTTATCCTGTATTTGGCTTGTGGGAGTAAAAGATATAGCCTAATTCTTTGATAAAATGTATTCATTTATTTTCTTCTGGATTAAATATTTTAATAACTAGCAATCCTTTAGAGAAAGTACTTACAAAAAATCATAAATATATATATATATTTGTACAATGTCATAAATTGCTTAATAAAAAAAACCATGCATTGTGATACGTATCGTATCATGGCTGGTGTATCGCGATACATATTGTATCGTGGCATGTGTATCGCGATGCGTATAGTATCGTGGCTTGTGTATCGTGATACGTATAATATCATGGCTTGTGTATCGCGATACATATTGTATCGTGGCATGTGTATCATGATACGTATAATATCGTGGCTTGTGTATCGTGATATGTATCTATCGTGGCTTGTGTATTGTGATACATATCATATCGTGGCTTCTGTGTCATGATACACATCGTATCGTGAACTTAGTGTACCGCCTCACCCCTACCTTTAACCTCATTGCAATACAATCAGGCTTGCTCCTTTTCATTTTTCAGGTGCTCACAAAACACTGTAATAAATCACTCTCCTTTATGAGCAGCAGTTTTCAAACTGGGGTAAACGTACCCCTGGGGGTACTCGAGCGCTCCTCAGGGGGTACGCAAGAAAAATCCTGTAATGGCGGACAACAGTTTTTATTTTTTTTACCACATTGTAGTACTTTGCGACTTAGCAATCGAATTAACAATGTTGAATCTCCTTTCAAATAAAAGCACAGCCCTGCTGGTGTACGTTTACTTTGTGCTGGGCGAGGTTAACTATAAACACCCGACCGGCTGCTGACAGTGAGTGAGCGCAGAGCGCACATGGCTAAACTACATATTTAAACAGCAGGGCGGGGGTTCTGCAGTCTTAAAAAATAATAATAATCATTGTACGATGTTGCCTCTTTTAAAAATGTGTATTTCTAGGTACGTTTACTTTCTGGAGTTTAAATGTTCATTGTTTGTAGTTTAATCAGTTCAGTGTGTTTTATCTAAGTTTATGTTTTTAAATAACAGTATTATTGAGTTGAGAAGGCAGCTGTGCCGCCCTGCTTAGACAGAGAAATCACTGCGCTGGAGCTGGAGCGACACGACTGTGACTCCTTTGTCGAGTGAATGCATTAGCCTACGCATGTACACAGCTAATTATTAGGCTAATAAAAGCAAAGGCACAGTATTATTATTATTATTATTATTACAAACATGGAATCTCAGGATTAAAATAAACAAAGCAATCAATCCCTAACTCCTGGGATGGGGAAGTGTCTGGAATTGGATTCCCTGCTCCAGACCTATTGAGTGTGTTCATATCATACAGCGAGTGCCCATCAACAAGCTGTCTGGCAGCTGATTCACATGAACAGACGACTGCACGAAACACTAACATGGAAGCATTTTGCTAAAAGTCATTTTGACTGCATGATATAAAGGTCACCTTTCTACTTTCATCACATTTAGCTTTTGGAAATATTCACTTCAAAATAATGTTCTGGCTGGATTCCATACTGCACATGAAACACATAGCATCTTAAATGTGCCGTTCAAGTGTTAAACGATAACATTCCAGTTAAATAAATTTAAAAAAAAAAACATATTCAATGTGTTATTCAATATTCACACAGTTCTGCATGCTACCTGATTTTTTTTTAAATGCCTGCATTTGTAAATTTTAAATTGTTTTTATGCAGAATGCCCCGTTTGTTTTCTCTCTACACTTCTGCATTTGTTGGAAGAAATGCGCAACTTTTGTTGAGAATTGCTTTCTGATTTTGTTTTAAATTAGAACTCTAGTTTTGTTTTTCAAAAGCATAACCTGTTTTTGGACTCGTTTTGCTTATTTAACTGGATTTTGAAATAATTTGACATAGCATTTTTAGTTTGAATTTTATTAGATTTAATTAGTTTAACAGCAGTGTTCCATGAACAGTGATTGGCTCGACTCTAGCCCCTCTTCCTTCCCTGTGTGCCTTCTAAGCCAGCAAATTGAGGCCTGTTTATTTTATTTTTTTAAATGACCCGCTTAAATTTGTGTCTGTGTTCATTTTAAAATACAGAATAACATACCCTTGTGTATGGGCTGCATTGTTTAAGTTTGAAAACCACTGTTTTAGAGTAATGTACTTGATTCGGGTCTGGATTGGAACACCGTGAATCCTGTTAATTATACAACAGGATTCTCCAACTTCAGCTGAGTCGTTTCTGAGCTGACGCTGTGATCGAGGGGGGCGGAGCTAGCCAGGGCCAATAGGACAGCCTCAGGTTTGATTGAGGCTTGTTTCATTTGATTTTCCTCTGCTTGGATAGCTCCGCCTCCAGATGGTTTTGGTCAGAAGCAAAGAACAACTGAATAGCAAAGCCCCTGCAACCTGGCGCGCAATCAACAGGATTCACGACGAAGGAGAAGTCGGACCAAAAATAAATACGGCACTCTGAGAGGTGAGGTTGGCAACATAATTAAGTATTAAAATACATGAAATACAAATAAAAACAACAAGCAGGGGTAAAAGGATATTTGGACTGTCCTCTTCCTCCCAGCCTCCTGGCTTTGATATTGGGGAACACGTCCCGGATGATCTTCCCGAAGTTAGCAGCACTGAGAGCCCGGTACTGCAGGTTATCACAGTATCTCCTGAGGGGGAACACAAGAGCAATGGGAGCAGGGTTAGAAACACACACCAGCCCTGCTGCACCCAACCCTGGGGTTCAGAACTCCCCTCAACGTGACATTTCGAAGTCTAACATGAAATAGTGTATTACTATTATGGCTTCCAGTAGACTCCTGCGATACCATTTTGCAGTTTCATGACATTAAATAAAAGATCTGAGTTATGTTGATATAGTTTATTTTTTTTATTTTTATCATGTCGCAATCCTAAAATTCTAAGTGATGCAAACATTTTGTCCACAGCTGCAGAAGTGGAGGCAGACTACGCCTATTATAACTCCCAGGAGTGCAGGTCATTGATAAGTCCCACTTTTTTGAAAATGAACAACAAAAAAAGGTGTTAGAAGTCCTAAATGTTGTATAAAACAAAAGCATGACTTTTGTATGGACGGGTGTGTGGACAGGCGGACAGGCTGTGATACTCTCAGCCCCTGTCCCCTACCCCTGGCTCCCACTCACTTGTAGGACTCGTACACGTCCTGTTTGGGCAGGCAGGTGTCTGTGTGCTCCTCCAAGTGGCTCCGGATCCAGCTGCAAGCGTGGAGCTGGTCTGCATTGTTGAAGGCGCTCAGATCACTGCTGTGAAACATGTTAGAAAGAAATTCAAAACCATGTTGTGGTGGAGTGTCCCGCCCCTATGTATTTATTTATTATTATTTGTATTTTTGTTTGCGGCGCAGGTAAAAGCGCCGCGTCTTTTTGTTATTGTTTTTATAATTTAAAACCCTGTGAGGATGCATGACTGATCAGCTACTGATTATTTGACTAGCTGACAGTCATGCATCCTTACTAAACTCGTGCAGACTGTGGCCGAGGGGTAATAAGATAATTAACAGCTAGTTAACCCCTCGGCCAGAGTATAAGAACCGGCAGCTGTCCGTGCTGCGGGGTTGGTTGTTGAGTGTAGAGAGGAGAGTACGGGAGAGCGGAGAGAGAGAGCGCGCGAGGAGAATATAAAAAGAACAATTGCTATATTTAAAAATATACGTCTTTCTGTTTGTTTGGCCATCGCGCCTTTTTGTTTTGTGTTTTGTTATTGTTTAAATCTTTTGTTTTTGGTTTGTTTATTTAATAAATCCACGCTGAGTGCCACTGCATTCAGCTTCACCCGCCCATCCACTGTTTTGATTCAGTTACTCCCTGGTCCGTGACGTCACCACACTTCACCACTGCGAACCAGCCTGCCACACATGTCAACGGGCTGGAAGGGGTTACAGCCAATGACGTGATCCCAGTAATCGCACACAGTGTGCAGTTGTGATGAGAGCTGGAAGGAAGCTGCCAGTTTGCATGCCTTGGGGTCAAGCGTGTCACGGGTCACTCAGGGGAGCAGCTTGCTGGTTAGACAGGAAGCTGTGGAGACCCTCACACCCTCCCAGTGATCTAGGAAGTGCAGGAAGTGTAACAGACGGGCACAGGCTGATTTTCACCCAAATAAAGGTCAGCATGTATCAAAAACCAGCTTCGTTCAGCATCCTATAGGAAATTCTATAGATATAAATGTATTAGGGGTGTAATAATACCCTAATGTCATGATGCAATACATATCACGATGCGCAATTCACAATACAATACAATACAATACAATACAATACAATACAATACATGATGCGCAAGTCACAATACGATGCATATCACGATATGCAGGTCACAATACGATGCATATCACGATACGCAGGTGTGGCGGAGTGTCCCGCCCCTATGTATTATTATTTGTATTTTTGTTTGCGGCGCGGGTAAAAGCGCCGCGTCTTTTATTATTATATTTAAAAACCCCGTGAGGATGCGTGGCTGATCAGCTACTGATTATTTAACTAGCTGACAGTCATGCATCATTACCAAACGCGTGCAGACTCTGGCCGAGGGATAATAAGATAATTACCAACTAGTTAATCCCTCGGCCAGAGTATATAAACCTGCAGCTCTCTGCACTCGAGGTTGTTGGGTGTACAGAGGAGAGTACGGGGAGCGGAGAGAGCGAGCGACATTCGAAAAACAATTGCTAAAACGTGCTGGATTAGCCAGCACGACACTTACTTGTTTGTTTGTTTATTCGTTTGGCCCTCGTGCCCTTTTGTTTTGTGTTTTGTTGGTTTGTTTAAATATTTTGTTTATTAATAAATACGCTGAGTGCCATTGCACTCAGCTTTAACCGCCCATCCATTGTTTTGGTTTCTACTTCCTGGTCCGTGACGTCACCACTGCGAGCCAGACTGCCACAGCAGGTCACAATACGATGCATATCACGATACGCAGGTCACAATACGATGCATATCACGATACGCAGGTCACAATACGATGCATATCACGATACGCAGGTCACAATACGATGCATATCACGATACGCATGTCACAATACGATGCATATCACGATACGCAGGTCACAATACGATGCATATCACGATACGCAGGTCACAATACGATGCATATCATGATACGCAGGTCACAATACGATGCATATCATGATACGCAGGTCACAATATGATGCATATCACGATACGCAGGTCACAATACGATGCATATCACGATACGCAGGTCACACTACGATGCATATCACGATACGCAGGTCACAATACGATGCATATCACGATACGCATGTCACAATACGATGCATATCACGATACGCAGGTCACAATATGATGCATATCACGATACGCAGGTCACAATACGATGCATATCACGATACGCAGGTCACAATACGATGCACATCACGATACGCAGGTCACAATACGATGCATATCACGATACGCATGTCACAATACGATGCATATCACGATACGCAGGTCACAATACGATGCACATCACGATACGCAGGTCACAATACGATGCATATCACGATACGCAGGTCACAATACGATGCATATCACGATACGCATGTCACAATACGATGCATATCACGCTCAGCATTTAATAACAGAACAGAAAATAAAAGGTTTGAAACAACAAAAACACAGGACACGGCACTTCACGCCAAAATAAAGAGACAAACAAAACGTACTAAACACTTAACAAACGGTGCACGGAGAGACAAACAAACACGGTGAGTACAAACACTTATAGATTATTATTTTCCTTTACTTTACGTTCTCCTTCTCTCTCACCCGTTCTCCACTCTCGAACACCCAACCCCGAGTGACAGAAATGTGCATCTATATATACTGTTGTGCTGGGATTCAATTACTAATTAATTACTCACTTGAATCCCAGCACGTGAATTAATTCTTTGCAATCCCGTGCTCACATATTACATTTAACCAGCACGTGAAGTGATTTGTGCCCTCCTCGTGCCTAAATACAAATCTACACTTTTTAAATCACACGTGAAACACAGACCCGTTTATATCCCGTGTACCAATCTATACACCAACATTAACACACGCACGCACCATACAACACATAATAAGCACACAGGGGCGGGGCACATTGCCACAGATACATATCATGATACGCAGGTCACAATACGATGCATATCACGATACGCAGGTCACAATACGATGCATATCACGATACGCAGGTCACAATACGATGCATATCACGATACGCAGGTCACAATAAAATACATGATGCGCAGGTCACAATACGATACTGTGGCAAAGCGCCCCGCCCCTGTGTGCATTTGTGTTATGTGTTGTATGTTGCGTGTGTAAATGTTGGTGTATAGATTGGTACACGGGATATAAACAGGTCTGTGTTTCACGTGTGTTTAAATTGTATATTTGTATTTAGGCACGGGATTGCACATCACGCACGTGCATTTAAAATATAATATGCGAGCACGGGGTTGCACAGAATTAATTCACGTGCTGGGATTCAAGTGAATAATTAATTAGTAATTGAATCCCAGCACAATAGTATATATACAGTGCCTTGCGAAAGTATTCGGCCCCCTTGAACTTTGCGACCTTTTGCCACATTTCAGGCTTCAAACATAAAGATATGAAACTGTAATTTTTTGTGAAGAATCAACAACAAGTGGGACACAATCATGAAGCGGAACGAAATTTATTGGATATTTCAAACTTTTTTAACAAATAAAAAACTGAAAAATTGGGCGTGCAAAATTATTCAGCCCCTTTACTTTCAGTGCAGCAAACTCTCTCCAGAAGTTCAGTGAGGATCTCTGAATGATCCAATGTTGACCTAAATGACTAATGATGATAAATAGAATCCACCTGTGTGTAATCAAGTCTCCGTATAAATGCACCTGCACTGTGATAGTCTCAGAGGTCCGTTTAAAGCGCAGAGAGCATCATGAAGAACAAGGAACACACCAGGCAGGTCCGAGATACTGTTGTGGAGAAGTTTAAAGCCGGATTTGGATACAAAAAGATTTCCCAAGCTTTAAACATCCCAAGGAGCACTGTGCAAGCGATAATATTGAAATGGATGGAGTATCAGACCACTGCAAATCTACCAAGACCTGGCCGTCCCTCTAAACTTTCAGCTCATACAAGGAGAAGACTGATCAGAGATGCAGCCAAGAGGCCCATGATCACTCTGGATGAACTGCAGAGATCTACAGCTGAGGTGGGAGACTCTGTCCATAGGACAACAATCAGTCGTATACTGCACAAATCTGGCCTTTATGGAAGAGTGGCAAGAAGAAAGCCATTTCTTAAAGATATCCATAAAAAGTGTCGTTTACAGTTTGCCACAAGCCACCTGGGAGACACACCAAACATGTGGAAGAAGGTGCTCTGGTCAGATGAAACCAAAATCGAACTTTTTGGCAACAATGCAAAACGTTATGTTTGGCGTAAAAGCAACACAGCTCATCACCCTGAACACACCATCCCCACTGTCAAACATGGTGGTGGCAGCATCATGGTTTGGGCCTGCTTTTCTTCAGCAGGGACAGGGAAGATGGTTAAAATTGATGGGAAGATGGATGGAGCCAAATACAGGACCATTCTGGAAGAAAACCTGATGGAGTCTGCAAAAGACCTGAGACTGGGACGGAGATTTGTCTTCCAACAAGACAATGATCCAAAACATAAAGCAAAATCTACAATGGAATGGTTCACAAATAAACATATCCAGGTGTTAGAATGGCCAAGTCAAAGTCCAGACCTGAATCCAATCGAGAATCTGTGGAAAGAACTGAAAACTGCTGTTCACAAATGCTCTCCATCCAACCTCACTGAGCTCGAGCTGTTTTGCAAGGAGGAATGGGCAAAAATTTCAGTCTCTCGATGTGCAAAACTGATGGAGACATATCCCAAGCGACTTACAGCTGTAATCGCAGCAAAAGGTGGCGCTACAAAGTATTAACTTAAGGGGGCTGAATAATTTTGCACGCCCAATTTTTCAGTTTTTTATTTGTTAAAAAAGTTTGAAATATCCAATAAATTTCGTTCCACTTCATGATTGTGTCCCACTTGTTGTTGATTCTTCACAAAAAATTACAGTTTCATATCTTTATGTTTGAAGCCTGAAATGTGGCAAAAGGTCGCAAAGTTCAAGGGGGCCGAATACTTTCGCAAGGCACTGTAGACGCACATTTCTTGCACTCAGGGTTAGGTGTTCGGTGAGTGGAGAACGAGTGTGGAGAAGGAGAAATTAAATAATAAGAAAGAACGTAAATATAAAAGTGAATAACTGTCTCACTCACCGTGTTTCGTTTGTCTGTCTGTGCACTGTCTGTTTACTGTGTAGTCCGTTTTGTTTGTCTTTTTATTTTGGCGTGTAGTGCCGTGTCCCGTGTTTTGTCTGTTCAAACCTTTTATTTTCTGTTTAATTATTAAATGCTGAGCGCAATCACGCGCTCAGCTTTACCAAAACTCCAAATCTCTGTGTGTTACTTCCTGATTCTGGTCTGACGCCACCCACTCCGGCCGTCTTTGTGACACGTGGTGTCATCGTGGGATAATAGCGCCTCCAAGCGTCAGACCAGGAGAGGGGGTTTTGTGAAAAAAAAAAAAAAAAAAAATAGTAAAGCGAGGATGGGAAGAAAGAGCTGCAGGAAGCAGCAGAAGCAGCAACAACAACAGCTGCAGCCCTCATCCTGCATGCCGGGCTGGGAGGAGAACAGCCACAACGGGGCAGTAGCCACCCCTCTACCCCCACTGCCACCGGGTTCCCCACCGTCCCGGGAAATATGGGACTGGCTGGTGCACCCCGAGGGGAACTTCGCCAGTGACCTCCCCATGGTTATTCACGCACTGCAGATGCGAGATGGGAAACGATGGGAGGACTGGGAGCAACAGCACAACCCGGCATCCGTTCGTGACCTCACCATTGTGGTGCTGGGTTACCTAGCTGCAGACATGGGAGGGATGCCTTCCAGTGAGCAAGAGGGAGAGGAGCAGTCGCTGCCCTCTCCAGTACCTGAGCGGGAGGAGCCTGAGCGTCCACAGCCCGAGTGGGAGGAGCCTGAGCGTCCACAGCCCGAGTGGGAGGAGCCTGAGCGTCCACAGCCCGAGTGGGAGGAGCCTGAGCGTCCACAGCCCGAGTGGGAGGAGCCTGAGCGTCCACAGCCCGAGTGGGAGGAGCCTGAGCGTCCACAGCCCGAGTGGGAGGAGCCTGAGCGTCCACAGCCCGAGTGGGAGGAGCCTGAGCGTCCTACGCCTGAGTGGGAGGAACCCGAACGTCCTACGCCTGAGTGGGAGGAACCCGAACGTCCTACGCCTGAGTGGGGGGAACCCGAGTGTCCACAGCCCAAAAGGGAGGAGGTCGAGGATGATGGCTGGGAGGTTTTTTTAAAGAACCTCGCAGCAGAGTTATGCCCTGGCTGTGGGGCTTATGGGCACACGTTAGCCATATGCCCCACCCAGTATGAAGAGGAGGAACCAGCGCCCAGACGGGGGGACCGCGAGCGTCCAGCGCCCAGACGGGGGGACCGCGAGCGTCCAGCGCCCAGACGGGGGGACCGCGGGAATCCGAAGCCTGAGAGGCAGCTGTTCCCACCTTCACCAGCAGAGGAAGAATGCCTGCTGGTTTCCCCAGCCCAACCAGCAGAGGAAGAATGCCTGCTGGTTTCCCCAGCACAACCAGCAGAGGAAGAATGCCTGCTGGTTTCCCCAGCACAACCAGCAGAGGAAGAATGCCTGCTGGTTTCCCCTTCAGAAGCAGAGCCGCACCAGTCCGCTGCAAGAGAGGCAGAGCAGCACCAGTCCCCTGAAAAAGGGGGAGACTACACGCTGCTCCCACCTCCATCGGCAGGAGACTACACGCTGCTCCCACCTTCACCGGCAGGAGCAGAGCAGCCGGAGCTGCCTCTGCCACTTCCAGGAGCAGAGGAGCAGGAGCTGCCTCTGCCTCCGCCACCTACATCGGCAGGAGCAGAGCAGCCGGAGCTGCCTCTGCCTCCGCCACCTACACCGGCAGGAGCAAAGGAGCAGGAGCTGCCTCTGCCACTTCCAGGAGCAGAGGAGCAGGAGCTGCCTCTGCCACTTCCAGGAGCAGAGGAGCTGCCTCTGCCTCTGCCACTGCCAGAAGCAGAACAGCAGGAGCTGTCTCTGCTTCCCATACCTCCACCACGGGGAGTACGGTGGCCGGAGCCCCAGAAAGGGGAGCTGTCGGCCACGAAGAAGGGGGAGGAGGTCTGGAGACCACCAACCCCAGCAGTAGTTTCGCTGCCGGAGATCGTGGGGGAGGTCAGGAGACCTGCTCCCACTGCAGCAGTTTCGCTGCCGGAGATCGTGGGGGAGGTCCGGAGACCTGCTCCCACTGCAGCAGTTTCGCTGCCGGAGATCGTGGGGGAGGTCCGGAGACCTGCTCCCACTGCAGCAGTTTCGCTGCCGGAGATCGTGGGGGAGGTCAGGAGACCTGCTCCCACTGCAGCAGTTTCGCTGCCGGAGATCGTGGGGGAGGTCAGGAGACCTGCTCCCACTGCAGCAGTTTCGCTGCCGGAGATCGTGGGGGAGGTCCGGAGACCTGCTCCCACTGCAGCTTCTTCGCTGCCGGCAGTACTGTGGTCGGAGCCCCACCAAAGGGAGCTACCGGCTACAAAGAAGGGGGACGAGGTCTGGAGACCACTTTCCCCAGCAGCAGTTTCGTTGCAGGAGTTCTTGTGGCCGGAGCCCCACAGGAGGGAGCTGCCGGCTACGAAGAAGGGGGAGGTCGGGGGACCACCTGCCCCCGCAGCTTTTTCGCTGCAGGACGGGACCAACAGGCTGTCAGCCGTGCCACTACCGGCAGGGGTGCTGACAGCATGGCCAGCCATGGGCCCACTGAAGCCTCCCTTCCCAGCCCGAGACTTTGTCCTGGACTGCTGGATTTTTAAGGGGGGAGGTGGCCGTTGAGGCCATGTGTGCTGCGCACAAGGGGGGGTATATGTGGCAAAGCGCCCCGCCCCTGTGTGCATTTGTGTTATGTGTTGTATGTTGCGTGTGTAAATGTTGGTGTATAGATTGGTACACGGGATATAAACAGGTCTGTGTTTCACGTGTGTTTAAATTGTATATTTGTATTTAGGCACGGGATTGCACATCACGCACGTGCATTTAAAATATAATATGCGAGCACGGGGTTGCACAGAATTAATTCACGTGCTGGGATTCAAGTGAATAATTAATTAGTAATTGAATCCCAGCACAATAGTATATATAGACGCACATTTCTTGCACTCAGGGTTAGGTGTTCGGTGAGTGGAGAACGAGTGTGGAGAAGGAGAAATTAAATAATAAGAAAGAACGTAAATATAAAAGTGAATAACTGTCTCACTCACCGTGTTTCGTTTGTCTGTCTGTGCACTGTCTGTTTACTGTGTAGTCCGTTTTGTTTGTCTTTTTATTTTGGCGTGTAGTGCCGTGTCCCGTGTTTTGTCTGTTCAAACCTTTTATTTTCTGTTTAATTATTAAATGCTGAGCGCAATCACGCGCTCAGCTTTACCAAAACTCCAAATCTCTGTGTGTTACTTCCTGATTCTGGTCTGACGCCACCCACTCCGGCCGTCTTTGTGACAGATACATATCATGATACGCAGGTCACAATACGATGCATATCATGATACGCAGGTCACAATACGATACATATCATGATACGCAGGTCACAATACGATGCATATCACGATACGCAGGTCACAATACGATGCATATCACGATACGCAGGTCACAATACGATACATATCATGATATGCAGGTGTCACAAAGACGGCCAGAGTGGGTGGCGTCAGACCAGAAGCAGGAAGGAATACAAACACAGAGACTTGGATTTTGGTTAGGCTGAGCGCGTGATCGCGCTCAGCATTTAATAAACAGACAGAAAATAAAAGGTTTGAAACAACAAAAACACAGGACACGGCACTATACGCCAAAGTAAAAAGACAAACAAAACGCACTAAACACAAACGGTGCACGGAGACAAACAAACACGGTGAGTACACACTTATCTTTACTTTTACGATCTTTAACTCTCCTCTCTCTCTCTCTCTCTCTCTCTCCCGTTCTCCTCTTCCGAACACCTAAACCACAAGTGACTAAAACGTGCATCTATATATACTGTTGTGCTGGGATTCAATTACTAATTAATTACTCACTTGAATCCCAGCACGTGAATTCATTACGTGCAACCCCGTGCCACACATTATACACATTTTATCTGCACGTGAAGTGATGTGCCATCCTCGTGCCTAAATATAATTATACACTTTAAACACACGTGAAACACAGACCCGTTTATATCCCGTGTACCAATCTATACACCAACATTAACATATGCACGCATACATACACAAAACACACAAATGCACACAGGGGCGGGGCACTTTGCCACATATACCCCCCCTTGTGCGCAGCACACATGGCCTCAACGGCCACCTCCCCCCTTAAAAACCCAGCAGTCCAGGACAAAGTCTCGGGCTGGGAAGGGAGGCTTCAGTGGGCCCTTGGCTGGCAATGCTGTCAGCACCCCTGCCGGTAGTGGCACGGCTGACAGCCTGTTGGTCCCGTCCTGCAGCGAAAAAGCTGCGGGGGCAGGTGGTCCCCCGACCTCCCCCTTCTTCGTAGCCGGCAGCTCCCTCCTGTGGGGCTCCGGCCACAAGAACTCCTGCAGCGAAACTGCTGCTGGGGAAAGTGGTCTCCAGACCTCCTCCCCCTTCTTCGTGGCCGGCAGCTCCCCTTTCTGGGGCTCCGGCCACCGTACTCCCTGCGGAGGTATGGGCAGCAGAGGCAGCTCCTGCTCCTCTGCTCCGGGCGGTGGCAGAGGCAGAGGCAGCTCCAGCTCCTCTGCTCCTGGGGGTGGTGGAGGCAGAGGCAGCTCCTGCTCCTCTGCTCCTGGAGGTGGTGGAGGCAGAGGCAGCTCCTGCTCCTCTGCTCCTGGAGGTGGTGGAGGCAGAGGCAGCTCCTGCTCCTCTGCTCCTGGAGGTGGTGGAGGCAGAGGCAGCTCCTGCTCCTCTGCTCCTGGAGGTGGTGGAGGCAGAGGCAGCTCCTGCTCCTCTGCTCCTGGTGGTGGTGGAGGCAGAGGCAGCTCCTGCTCCTCTGCTCCTGGAAGAGGTGGAGGCAGAGGCAGCTCCTGCTCCTCTGCTCCTGGAAGTGGTGGAGGCAGAGGCAGCTCCTGCTCCTCTGCTCCTGGCAGTGGTGGAGGCAGTGGCAGCTCCTGCTCCTCTGCTCCTGGTGGTGGTGGAGGCAGAGGCAGCTCCTGCTCCTCTGCTCCTAGTGGAGGAAGCGGTGGAGGTGGCGGAGGCAGAGGCAGCTCCTCTGCTCCTGGCGGCGCTGGCTCCCTCCGCTGTGGCGGCTGGGCTGGTGCGCGCCGTGCTGCCTTCAGCAGCATGAATAGAGGCTGCTGGGGGACACCAGCCTCCTGCCCCTCTCCCCCCCAAAAATTTCCAGGGGGTTGGGCCTGTAACCCCTCCTCTTCCGGCTCTTGGGGCTGAACCAGCAGGCATTTTCCCTCTGCTGGTGGCTTGGGTCCCAGAGCTGTGGAAGCCCCGACTTGCCTCCCTTTGGGCTGTGGACGCACCGACTCCTCCCTTTTGGGCTGTGGACGCACCGTCTCCTCCCTTTTGGGCTGTGGACGCACCGACTCCTCCCTTTTGGGCTGTGGACGCACCGACTCCTCCCTTTTGGGCTGTGGACGCACCGACTCCCCCCTCTTGGGCTGTGGACGTTCGGGCTCCCCCCACTCAGGCGTAGGACGTTCGGGCTCCTCCCACTCAGGCGTAGGACGTTCGGGCTCCTCCCACTCAGGCGTAGGACGTTCGGGCTCCTCCCACTCAGGCGTAGGATGTTCGGGCTCCTCCCACTCAGGCGTAGGACGTTCGGGCTCCTCCCACTCAGGCGTAGGACGTTCAGGCTCCTTCCGCTTGGGCACTGGCGAGCTGGCATAGGGGCATCCTGACCAGTCATGTCCCCCTTCCTCACATCGCCCGCACCAGCTCGGTGGCACCTCGGAGCAGTCCCTCCAGCGGTGATCCACCTCTCCGCACCAGGTGCACCAGGGGAACAGGTTCTCTGGCTCCTCTGGCCGCTGTTGCAGTTGTGGTTGGGGCGGTGGGAGCAGCAGTCTACCTCCCCCTGCTGGTGGTGGAGACTGAGGCGACCCCTGCTCCTCCCTCTCCTGATGGACAGGGCAGTGGGCCACGAAGTGCTCACCTCCGCAGATGGGGCATCGTTGGGGTAGCTGTCCGAGGGGGTACCAGGGGCAGTTGGTGCGGGAATGCCCAGGCTCAGCACAGCAGTAACACCCGGGCTGCTGTTCCTCCTCCTCCTCACCTTAGAAGGGGCAGATCGCCACCGTGTGTCCTTGGACCCCACAGGCCATGCACCAGCCTTGGTCCTCGAGGCCCCCGAGGAGGTCCTCCAGGTCCCGGCAGCCGTCTCTCCAGCCTTCCATTTTCCCCTCGGGGTACACCAACTAGTCCCATATTTCTCGGGACGGTGGGGAACCCGGTGGCAGTGGGGTGGCTACTGCTGGTTGGGGTGACCACTGCTTCTGCTGCTTCCTGCAGCTCTTTCTCCCCATCCCTCTTCTTGCTCTTACTTTTTTTTTTTTTTTTTTTTTGTAATCCAGACCCCTCCTGGTCTGACGCTTGGAGGCGCGGCTATCCCACCGCTGCCACCACGTGTCACAAAGACGGCCAGAGTGGGTGGCGTCAGACCAGAAGCAGGAAGGAATACAAACACAGAGACTTGGATTTTGGTTAGGCTGAGCACGTGATCGCGCTCAGCATTTAATAATCAGACAGAAAATAAAAGGTTTGAAACAACAAAAACACAGGACACGGCACTATACGCCAAAGTAAAAAGACAAACAAAACGCACTAAACACAAACGGTGCACGGAGACAAACAAACACGGTGAGTACACACTTATCTTTACTTTTACGATCTTTAACTCTCCTCTCTCTCTCTCTCTCTCTCTCCCGTTCTCCTCTTCCGAACACCTAAACCACAAGTGACTAAAACGTGCATCTATATATACTGTTGTGCTGGGATTCAATTACTAATTAATTACTCACTTGAATCCCAGCACGTGAATTCATTACGTGCAACCCCGTGCCACACATTATACACATTTTATCTGCACGTGAAGTGATGTGCCATCCTCGTGCCTAAATATAATTATACACTTTAAACACACGTGAAACACAGACCCGTTTATATCCCGTGTACCAATCTATACACCAACATTAACATACGCACGCATACATACACAAAACACACAAATGCACACAGGGGCGGGGCACTTTGCCACAGCAGGTCACAATAAAATACATGTGATGGTCCTGATGGGCTGTATGATGCATAATCACATGGACATTTAATGACAGGCCATTTTTTTAACAGACAACAATGCCATGTGTTTGGGAGAGTATGTAACTATAAAACACACTTATTCTTCATTGAAGAACCATTCATTGAGCTGCAATGAGTTACACTCTGGTCTTGTATCGCAATAGAAGCGCTGCACACCTCTATTACAATACGAAATACAGCTACAGCCAAAAGTTTTGCATCACCTAGAATTTTAGGATTGAGACGTATTTTTTTATTTAGCATCATGTAATCAAAGAAACTACAAAATTACATTGCAAAAGTCTAAGAGAAGCCATAATAGTAGTACAGTATTTCATGTTCGATTTTGAAATACAATATGCTAACGTAACATTATTCAGCAGGTTTCATTGAACTTTATGAAGCAAAATTACTTAATTGTATATAGAGGGTGATGCAAAACTTTTGGCCATAGTTGAACATGTACAGAGGTGAAGAAAGCTTCATAGATACATGCTTGCTATACACAGCATCACTACCGATAACAACTTTCAGATTTGCTGCAGCTTAGATCCTTTGCATTGCTTATGCAATTTTGCCATGATGCAGAGCAGAGCAACAGCGCTGTTCACCAGGGCTCTGTATAAGTCTTCACATGAATGCACTTTAATACCAGCCCAGCCCAGTCTCCCCTCTGTATGTACCTCTTATCTCCTGCGCTGGGACCAGATGGCAGTTGCAGGTACAGGAACAGCTTGTCATTATCAGAGAAGCGCTGCACGTCTTGCTGTGAAGGGAGAACAGCACTGATCAGCACAGACACACACAAACACTGCAGAGAACAGTGCTGATCAGCACACACACACACACACACACACACACACACTGCAGAGAACAGTGCTGATCAGCACACACACACACACACAAACACTGCAGAGAACAGTGCTGATCAGCACACACACACACACACACACACACAAACACTGCAGAGAACAGTGCTGATCAGCACACACACACACACACACACACACAAACACTGCAGAGAACAGTGCTGATCAGCACACACACACACACACACACACACACACACACTGCAGAGAACAGTGCTGATCAGCACACACACACACACACACACACAAACACTGCAGAGAACAGTGCTGATCAGCACACACACACACACACACACACACACACAAACACTGCAGAGAACAGTGCTGATCAGCACACACACACACACACAAACACTGCAGAGAACAGTGCTGATCAGCACACACACACACACACACACACACAAACACACACACAAACACTGCAGAGAACAGTGCTGATCAGCACACACACACACAAACACTGCAGAGAACAGTGCTGATCAGCACACACACACACACACAAACACTGCAGAGAACAGTGCTGATCAGCACACACACACACACACACACACAAACACTGTAGAGAAAAGCGTCAATCAGCACACACACACACACACACACAAACACTGCAGAGAACAGTGCTGATCAGCACACACACACACACACACACACAAACACTGCAGAGAACAGTGCTGATCAGCACACACACACACACACACACACACAAACACTGCAGAGAACAGTGCTGATCAGCACACACACACACACACACACACACACACACAAACACTGCAGAGAACAGTGCTGATCAGCACACACACACACACACACACACAAACACTGTAGAGAACAGTGCTGATCAGCACACACACACACACTCACACGCACACAAACACTGCAGAGAACAGTGCTGATCAGCACACACACACTCACACACACACAAACACTGCAGAGAACAGTGCTGATCAGCACACACACACACACACACACAAACAAACACTGCAGAGAACAGTGCTGATCAGCACACACACACACAAACACTGTAGAGAACGACACTGCTCATCACAGATTCCATTTAATACTTACCAGAATCGAATCCACTTTAGTCTGTATATTCTTCCTGTTGAATAAAATAAGAACAACACTGAATTAATCATATAATCTCCTTCTGTGTTTACGGTGGTTTAAACTATCGTACATCCTTGCAGACGTGATTTAGTGGGTTAAGTCTTTCTATCACTGGTTTTCACATCCAGTATTCAATTACAGTGGTTGACAAAGCATCAGTGTTCTGTAAATGGGAACCTGCAGGACCGCTTGCAAAAACTGGACATTTTAGGGTTAGTAAAAACACTGAGCTGTATAGGATTTATAAACGTTTCATTATTTTATAGCTCATGCATTCATTTTCACTTGGGTAAGTCAGAACAAGAAGGACAGAAATAAGACTCCTATTGCATAGCAGTTTCATCCATTCCAGGTTTTACTATGAGCTTGACTAGCCACAGTGTTTAGGTAACAAGCTCATGTGTGTCTTATTAAACTCATTGTAAAACCAGGAATGGTCTTATTTCCATCCTTGAACAAGGTATGAATGCATCTATAGAATTATTGCTCACCTTTATTATCTCATACCTAAAATAAACTAAAAGCTGTTTGAGAAGGTGTTTGACGGCAGGCACTCGGCTGGCAGGTGCTTCAGTATCGCAAGATCAATCACTCCGCTTTCAGACTCCTCATTGACAGTTACATGGCAGGAGTCTCTACCCTGGTCCCGCTCTGTAGGGTTTTGTATTATATAGTTATAAGTGATTCTGCTCTGTAGCTGGTTTTGTATTATATAGTTATAAGTGATTCTGCTCTGTAGCTGGTTTTGTATTATATAGTTATAAGTCATTCTGCTCTGAGGCTGGTTTTGTATTATATAGTTATAAGTGATTCTGCTCTCAGGCTGGTTTTGTATTATATAGTTATAAGTGATTCTGCTCTGTAGCTGGTTTTGTGTTATATAGTTATAAGTGATTCTGCTCTGTGGCTGGTTTTGTATTATATAGTTATAAGTCATTCTGCTCTGTAGCTGGTTTTGTATTATATAGTTATAAGTCATTCTGCTCTGTAGCTGGTTTTGTATTATATAGTTATAAGTGATTCTGCTCTGAGGCTGGTTTTGTATTATATAGTTATAAGTGATTCTGCTCTGTGGCTGGTTTTGTATTATATAGTTATAAGTGACTCTGCTCTGTGGCTGGTTTTGTATTATATAGTTATAAGTCATTCTGCTCTGAGGCTGGTTTTGTATTATATAGTTATAAGTGATTCTGCTCTGTGGCTGGTTTTGTATTATATAGTTATAAGTGATTCTGCTCTGTAGCTGGTTTTGTATTATATAGTTATAAGTGATTCTGCTCTGTAGCTAGTTTTGTATTATATAGTTGTAAGTCATTCTTAACACTAGCCATGTGTTCTCCAGGGTGGTCCTCACAGGTCTGTCACTTGTGAGGGCGCTCCTGGTGAAACATCAGCAGTCTGTGCAGCCTTGGATCGGGAAGCACCTGCCAACAAAGCCCGTACTATCTCAACCCTGCGTCTAAATGTCCAGTGTGCTGCCCTGGATGCTAACAGGGAGATGCAGCTTGTATAGTTCACAGAATGCATGCTGGGGGTGCCAGCTGCACATTTTAAAAGGGATAGCCCATTGAGAGATGAGAGTGTGCTGCTACACAGCCCATTGAGAGATGAGAGTGTGCTGCTACACAGTCCATTGAGAGATACAGCTATACAGCTAGTGCATGTTTTTGCCCTTGTGTTAAAGCCTGCTCTTACGAGATATTGCTCTTCAGTTTTTGCAGCAGTGTGTTGGGTTCTGTCTCCTCCTCCTCTTCTGACGTAAGCACAACCCTTTTCGAGGTCACCAACCGGGGGCCATCCTCCGCCATGACATCAGCTGGTCACTACGGAAACTAGTCTTCGCAGGGAGGGGCTTCCAGAGATTCTACAAAATATTTGGAAAGCTTTTTAAAATTCAAAATCAGCTAGCAATGTGTAACAATGTTTCTCTCATTTGTTTTCCAGGTAAAGGGATGCAGCAGTAGGGTTACTGCACCCCTGAGAGGCAATATTATTATTATTATTATTTATTTCTTAGCAGACGCCCTTATCCAGGGCGACTTACAATTGTTACAAGATATCACATTATACATTATTTCACATACAATTACCCATTTATACAGTTGGGTTTTTACTGGAGCAATCTAGGTAAAGTACCTTGCTCAAGGGTACAACAGCAGTGTCCCCCACCTGGGATTGAACCCACAACCCTCCGGTCAAGAGTCCAGAGCCCTAACCACTACTCCACACTGCTCCAATATGCTACGAATTATACTTTTCCAGTTAACTGAAATGTTTAGAATATTCAAGTCAACACCATGTGATTCAAAACAAGAATGCATTATTATTATTATTATTATTATTATTATTATTATTATTATTATTATTATTATTATTATTATTTTAAATGGTATACCCTGTACCACATTGTCCAAAACTAAGAATGTTATTTGGAATGCAAGTTCCATGTTTGTATTTTACTTTGGTTACTACACTTTTAATTCCCCGCTTGCATTCTGGTGATTACAGTAATACTACAGAACGTCACCAGAATATACTGTAGACACATCTACTTATTTCTTGCGAACCCGAGCTCCTTCTTATCCAATGGTTTTGTAGGACGGCGCTGACACGAATGGAAATGAATCCCTGTACGGGTCACACACAGCGTCACTAGCACAGTGAAGCGAGGCGCTCCCCTCGCCTCCACTTCCATCACGCAGCCTCACTCAGTCTCACGCTGCGCGGAGCTCTACCGGCAGCTGACTTGTACAGCTATGCTGTACTGTAATGCATAAGGCTTGTCACTGCCAATTATAATAATAGCCATTTTAAAATAAAAGCAGCGCCCGGATTCAGATTTTAACACCAGTTTGGTACATGTGTTCCTTTATTTAACTCGTTGAGCGATTTACCATTACAGACAATTGCAACTTTTTAAAATACTACTGCACAGTACCAAGCTTACATACTAAATCGTGTCATGCGTTTCGTTTAGTTTTTAAACAATTAAAACCACGAACTGTTCACGTTTACATGTATTTCTGCAAGCGCCCGTATTGTGTGAATGGGCACTCAATCTTATGTATTTAACACCACGTACACGCAAAACAGACCAGTCAACATATTCCAAATATTTTTATGCCATTAACATTACACACTGGTCTGTTAGCCTTCTTGTATTCATTTCCAAACGTCACGGCTTTCAAATCTTAAAAAAAGACTGTTGCCTTTATTAACAGTAATACGAAAGATATTCACATAGACCATTTTTGTATTCATAACAAATAACTATATTTTATATTCTTAAACAAAAAAACAAAGTACCTTACTCACTCTAGTGACTACCGCAAAAATCCCCTTTCGCTTTTTTTATGATTGGATAGCTAAGGAAGTGTCTGCCTGGCTACGGAACAAACGCTAGTCTGATTGGTTGCATGTTCATGTTCTGCATGGATACCGACGCAGCTTTATTTCAATTGGCTCGATGCCTTTATTCCGCCAGAACCTTTATTGTGATTGGGTATTGCTCGCTGATCTGCCCCGTAACTAAACCTTATGACGCCGATGTTTATTCGCCTCTGTTGTTCTGCCTAGTAACAGAGGTTTGAAGATTGGTTGGATTTACAGTTTATTCTTCTGGTTTTGCCATTAGCGAAGTCACTGTACAGCACTTCAATTTAAAGACAGAGCTTTATTTTTAAACTCGACAGTGTACTTGCCCTGCATCGGTTGGTTATTTGTTAAGATCCCGCCAAAAAAAACGAACTCTATTCAAAATACAGAATCATATTTTTTCACCGCC
This sequence comes from Acipenser ruthenus, assembly GCF_902713425.1. Classification (NCBI taxonomy): domain Eukaryota; kingdom Metazoa; phylum Chordata; class Actinopteri; order Acipenseriformes; family Acipenseridae; genus Acipenser; species Acipenser ruthenus. Next base: position 2,973,504 of record NC_081223.1, read on the forward strand.
CTAATGTACCCTTGTAATGTACTACAAAACAAACGCGGGCGTGTGTGCGCGGGAACGACAGCTGATGCGTGGACCAGACAGGACCTCGCACAGACAGGAGGAGCGACGTGTGCGGACTGTCACTCTTCATGTCCCCCTCGGTGTCGGAGTGGGGACTGTCACTCTTCATGTCCCCCTCGGTGTCGGAGTGTGGACTGTCACTCTTCATGTCCCCCTCGGTGTCGGAGTGGGGACTGTCACTCTTCATGTCCCCCTCGGTGTCGGAGTGGGGACTCACTCTTCATGTCCCCCTCGGTGTCGGAGTGTGGACTGTCACTCTTCATGTCCCCCTCGGTGTCGGAGTGGGGACTGTCACTCTTCATGTCCCCCTCGGTGTCGGAGTGGGGACTGTCACTCTTCATGTCCCCCTCGGTGTCGGAGTGTGGACTGTCACTCTTCATGTCCCCCTCGGTGTCGGAGTGGGGACTGTCACTCTTCATGTCCCCCTCGGTGTCGGAGTGGGGACTGTCACTCTTCATGTCCCCCTCGGTGTCGGAGTGGGGACTGTAAACTCAGCCGAGTCACTTTATTACAAACAGCCCTTACGTGTTTAGTAACGCGAGGTTCACAGACTGACTCGAAACCGGTGTTACTCGTGCCTCATTTCAAAATGAAGTTTGAAGGTGGTCGCGCGAATTACCCGACAACACTTTATTATTATTATTAATAATGAAGCTCAGAGTTTAACATCCCTGTACCGTATCAAAATTAAATGGCTTTATTCATTTTCAAATAAAATGAGCTATTTTTTGTATTCCTGGCATTATGTATTCTCTAGAGGTCGGTACAGGTATGTGTTGTAATTATTGTTGTATTTTCTCTAGAGGTCGGTACAGGTATGTGTTGTAATTATTGTTGTATTTTCTCTAGAGGTCGGTACAGGTATGCGTTGTAATTATTCTTGTATTTTCTCTAGAGGTCGGTACAGGTATGCGTTGTAATTATTCTTGTATTTTCTCTAGAGGTCGGTACAGGTATGCGTTGTAATTATTCTTGTATTTTCTCTAGAGGTCGGTACAGGTATGCGTTGTAATTATTCTTGTATTTTCTCTAGAGGTCGGTACAGGTATGTGTTGTAATTATTGTTGTATTTTCTCTAGAGGTCGGTACAGGTATGTCTTGTAATTGTTGTATTTTCTCTAGAGGTCGGTACAGGTATGTGTTGTAATTATTGTTGTATTTTCTCTAGAGGTCGGTACAGGTATGCGTTGTAATTATTGTTGTATTTTCTCTAGAGGTCGGTACAGGTATGTGTTGTATAATTACTGTTGTATTTTCTCTAGAGGTCGGTACAGGTATGCGTTGTAATTATTCTTGTATTTTCTCTAGAGGTCGGTACAGGTACGCGTTGTAATTATTCTTGTATTTTCTCTAGAGGTCGGTACAGGTATGCGTTGTAATTATTGTTGTATTTTCTCTAGAGGTCGGTACAGGTATGTGTTGTAATTATTGTTGTATTTTCTCTAGAGGTCGGTACAGGTACGCGTTGTAATTATTGTTGTATTTTCTCTAGAGGTCGGTACAGGTATGCGTTGTAATTATTGTTGTATTTTCTCTAGAGGTCGGTACAGGTACGCGTTGTAATTATTGTTGTATTTTCTCTAGAGGTCGGTACAGGTACGTGTTGTAATTGTTGTATTTTCTCTAGAGGTCGGTACAGGTATGTCTTGTAATTATTGTTGTATTTTCTCTAGAGGTCGGTACAGGTATGTGTTGTAATTATTGTTGTATTTTCTCTAGAGGTCGGTACAGGTATGTCTTGTAATTATTGTTGTATTTTCTCTAGAGGTCGGTACAGGTACGCGTTGTAATTATTGTTGTATTTTCTCTAGAGGTCGGTACAGGTATGCGTTGTAATTATTGTTGTATTTTCTCTAGAGGTCGGTACAGGTACGCGTTGTAATTATTGTTGTATTTTCTCTAGAGGTCGGTACAGGTATGTCTTGTAATTATTCTTGTATTTTCTCTAGAGGTCGGTACAGGTACGCGTTGTAATTATTCTTGTATTTTCTCTACAGGTCGGTACAGGTATGCGTTGTAATTATTGTTGTATTTTCTCTACAGGTCGGTACAGGTATGCGTTGTAATTATTGTTGTATTTTCTCTAGAGGTCGGTACAGGTATGCGTTGTAATTATTGTTGTATTTTCTCTAGAGGTCAGTACAGGTACTCGTTGTAATTATTGTTGTATTTTCTCTACAGGTCGGTACAGGTACGCGTTGTAATTATTGTTGTATTTTCTCTAGAGGTCGGTACAGGTATGCGTTGTAATTATTGTTGTATTTTCTCTAGAGGTCGGTACAGGTACTCGTTGTAATTATTGTTGTATTTTCTCTAGAGGTCGGTACAGGTACGCGTTTTAATTATTGTTGTATTTTCTCTAGAGGTCGGTACAGGTATGTGTTGTAATTATTGTTGTATTTTCTCTAGAGGTCGGTACAGGTATGCGTTGTAATTATTGTTGTATTTTCTCTAGAGGTCGGTACAGGTATGTCTTGTAATTATTGTTGTATTTTCTCTAGAGGTCGGTACAGGTACTCGTTGTAATTATTGTTGTATTTTCTCTAGAGGTCGGTACAGGTACGCGTTGTAATTATTGTTGTATTTTCTCTAGAGGTCGGTACAGGTACGCGTTGTAATTATTGTTGTATTTTCTCTACAGGTCGGTACAGGTATGCGTTGTAATTATTGTTGTATTTTCTCTAGAGGTCGGTACAGGTATGCCTTGTAATTATTGTTGTATTTTCTCTAGAGGTCGGTACAGCCAGGTATGTGTTGTATAATTATTGTTGGATTTTCTCTAGAGGTCGGTACAGGTATGCGTTGTAATTATTGCTCAAGCAGGACGTCTGCAATAACTACAACAGTGCTGCCCAAACCCGGTCCTGGAGAGCCCCTATCCAGCAGGTTTTATAGGTAACCTTTAATCATCAATTTCATAACACCTGGAACAATTTCATTGTGATCAATTAAGCAGGTGATTTATTAAATGAAGTCATTTCGAGATCATTTGGTACAAAAAATGAACTGCCCTTTTCAGCCCTCAATGGCCTGGATTACATGCTGGGAAAATGTCATGACTTATCTGTCTACTGTCATGACTTATTTAAGGTGGTTATAATTTTAGATCATTTTAGTTTGTTTAATTTATTCCTGCTTTGAAACTTCATGTTGTATTTGATTTTTGTATAATGTATTACATTTGTATTCAAACATAAACCAAAACTAACTAAAATTGTAATCCAGACCGTACCACCTTAAATCAGTCATGACCGTAAACAAGTCATGACATTTTCCCAGCATGTAAACTGGCCCAATGACCAGAGCTCCCTTAATTGAACAAGTTATTTGCTTAATTGATCAATAACTTCCATGTGTTCCCAGTCTTTAGAAATTAGCGATTTAGGGTGACCTACAAAACTTACTGGATAGGGGCTCTCCAGGACCGGGTTTGGGCAGCACTGAACTACAAGGTCCCAGCACAGCCAGCGCCATCTACTGTCGGGGGGTGAAAGTGTAACTCCAGAGACCTGACCTGTTGATCACTTCCATTTGTGTGCACTTTTGAAAGAAACACATAGTAAACCTATATTTTTTATTTTAAAACATTTAGGTACTACTCTAGGTTAAATAAGTCACTGTTTGCATGCCACACTTTCAGATAGTGTTGCACTTCCTTGGTCACCTGGAGGATGAAAGTGTCCCCACCCCTTCACTGGCTTCTGTCCTGTCATTAACCAACCAGCTGCTTCTCCTATTGACTGACAAACACAAACCCACCCACTGAGCTCCTTGAACCCACTGCCTTCCACACTGCAGCCCAGCGCTTTCTTTATCTAACCACTGAGCTCCTCAAACCCACTGCCTTCCACACTGCAGCCCAGCGCTTTCTTTATCTAACCACTGAGCTCCTCAAACCCACTGCCTTCCACACTGCAGCCCAGCGCTTTCTTTATCTAACCACTGAGCTCCTCAAACCCACTGCCTTCCACACTGCAGCCCAGCGCTTTCTTTATCTAACCACTGAGCTCCTCAAACCCACTGCCTTCCACACTGCAGCCCAGCGCTTCCTTTATCTAACCACTGAGCTCCTCAAACCCTCTGCCTTCCACACTGCAGCCCAGCGCTTCCTTTATCTAACCACTGAGCTCCTCAACCCCACTGCCTTCCACACTGCAGTTTTTTTTTTAATACTGCCGCAGTTGCAGTTTTGCGACCATCGTGTTTTTTGGTTTTTTCTTCTCTTTATAAATACTGCAAGAAGCACCAGTACCAGCCTCTGTGTGATATTATCTTTGGGAAGATCATCCGTCGCGTGTTCCCCAATATACAGGCCAGGAGGCTGGGTGCAAGAAGACAGTCCAAACATTCTTTTACCAGCCTGAGACCGAGGCCAAATACTTTCATTTATTTATTACTTGCACTTGTTTTAATCCAGCATTTGATTGTAGTTCAAGAACGTGATGCACATTTTGGTAATTCCCAGTGCATTTTATGTTGAACAGTATTTTGCATAGAACACAAGTGCCACCTTGTGGCCGAATGCTTTAATTGCAGTTATTTAAGGATTACCTAGTCTTTAAAGAACATAAGAAGAACATAAGAAAGTTTACAAACGAGAGGAGGCCATTCAGCTCATCTTGCTCGTTTGGTTGTTAGTAGCTTATTGATCCCAGAATCTCATCAAGCAGCTTCTTGAAGGATCCCAGGGTGTCAGCTTCAACAACATTACTGGGGAGTTGGTTCCAGACCCTCACAATTCTCTGTGTAAAAAAAGTGCCTCCTATTTTCTGTTCTGAATGCCCCTTTATCTAATCTCCATTTGTGACCCCTGGTCCTTGTTTCTTTTTTCAAGTCAAAAAAGTCCCTTGGGTCGACATTGTGTATACCTTTTAGGATTTTAAATGCTTGACTCAGATCCCCGCGTAGTCTTCTTTGTTCAAGACTGAATAGATTCAATTCTTTTAGCCTGTCTGCATACAACATGCCTTTTAAACCCGGGATAATTCTGGTTGCTCTTCTTTGCACTCTTTCTAGAGCAGCAATATCCTTTTTGTAACGAGGTGACCAGAACTGAACACAATATTCTAGGTGAGGTCTTACTAATGCATTGTAGAGTAGTGCAGCAGTGTGGAGTAGTGGTTAGGGCTCTGGACTCTTGACCGGAGAGTCGTGGGTTCAATCCCAGCTGGGGGACACCGCTGCTGTACCCTTGAGCAAGGTACTTTACCTAGATTGCTCCAGTAAAAACCCAACTGTATAAATGGGTAATTATATGTAAAAAATAATGTGATATCTTGTAACAATTGTAAGTCGCCCTGGATAAGGGCGTCTGCTAAGAAATAAATAAATCCATTGTAAAGTTTTAACATTACTTCCCTTGATTTAATTTCAACACTTCTCACAATATATCCGAGCATCTTGTTGGCCTTTTTTATAGCTTCCCCACATTGTCTAGATGAAGACATTTCTGAGTCAAAATAAACTCCTAGGTCTCATTCAAAGATTCCTTCTTCAATTTCAGTATCCCCCATGTGATATTTATAATGCACATTTTCATTGCCTGCATGCAATACTTTACACTTTTTCTCTATTAAATGTCATTTGCCATGTGTCTGCCCAGTTCTGAATGCTGTCTAGATCATTTTGAATGACCTTTGCTGCTGCAACAGTGTTTGCCACTCCTCCTATTTTTGTGTCGTCTGCAAATTTAACGAGTTTGCTTACTATACCAGAATCTAAATCATTAATGTAGATTAGGAATAGCAGAGGACCTAATACTGATCCCTGTGATACACCACTGGTTACCTCGCTCCATTTTGAGGTTTCTCCTCTAATCAGTACTTTCTGTTTTCTACATGTTAACCACTCCCTAATCCATGTGCATGCATTTCCTTGAATCCCTACTGCGTTCAGACAATGCAACCAACTCAGTCTCTGTTTGAGAGGCCCAGGACTGTTGTTCGGGTGTTCGGGTCAGGATTGAGCCACGCTCTCTCTCTCTCCCTCGCTTGCAGAGCTGTTAGGGGAGTTACGTCTTTCTCAACACATTACTCCAGTGCTCAGGTCCTTGCATTGGTTACCAGTGAGTTACCCAAGTGATTTTAAATTGCCGGAATCATTTATAAGGTCCTTCAAGGATCAGGGTCATCGTATCTCTAAGAGCTGCTAACTCTGTGTATTCCTAGTCGTTCTTTGAGATCAGCGTATGCAGAACTCTTAATTGCTCCATAAAAGCCGGAGCTTCTGCTGCTGTGCTCCTCGTTTGTGGAACTCTATTCCGTTGACATCATCAGGCAGGTGGAAACATTGGATTGTTTGAAGTCTAAATGGGAAGCACACTGTTCTCAATGTGCTGTTATGTACCTGGTTGTAGCTGGAGTGCACTGTACACATGAGCGCTCCGGGATGCTGTGGCTTGGAGGGCGCTATAGAAAATTTGCATTGCATTGTTATGCTTGACTTGAGTCCCACGTATTTCTACAGCGGGATCAAAAGGAGGACAAAGAACATCGCGGTTCAGCCTTCGAACCCGGATCTGAAACACACCCTGGTAACGTTCTCCCAGTCCTTGGGGGGGGATCACTGATAATCTCCCAGTCCTTGGGGTGCAGGGGGATCATTGATAATCTCCTAGTCCTTGGGGTGCAGGGGGATCATTGATAATCTCCCAGTCCTTGGGGGGGGGGGGATCACTGATAATCTCCCAGTCCTTGGGGTGCAGGGGGATCATTGATAATCTCCCAGTCCTTGGGGTGCAGGGGGATCATTGACAATCTCCCAGTCCTTGGGGTGCAGGGGGATCATTGATAATCTCCCAGTCCTTGGGGTGCAGGGGGATCATTGATAATCTCCCAGTCCTTGGGGTGCAGGGGGATCATTGATAATCTCCCAGTCCTTGGGGTGCAGGAGGATCATTGATAATCTCCCAGTCCTTGGGGTGCAGGGGGATCATTGATAATCTCCCAGTCCTTGGGGTGCAGGAGGATCATTGATAATCTCCTAGTCCTTGGGGTGCAGGGGGATCATTGATAATCTCCCAGTCCTTGGGGTGCAGGGGGATCATTGATAATCTCCCAGTCCTTGGGGGGGGATCACTGATAATCTCCCAGTCCTTGGGGTGCAGGGGGATCATTGATAATCTCCTAGTCCTTGGGGTGCAGGGGGATCATTGATAATCTCCCAGTCCTTGGGGGGGGGGGATCACTGATAATCTCCCAGTCCTTGGGGTGCAGGGGGATCATTGATAATCTCCCAGTCCTTGGGGTGCAGGGGGGTCATTGATAATCTCCCAGTCCTTGGGGTGCAGGGGGATCATTGATAATCTCCCAGTCCTTGGGGTGCAGGGGGATCATTGATAATCTCCCAGTCCTTGGGGTGCAGGGGGATCATTGATAATCTCCCAGTCCTTGGGGTGCAGGAGGATCATTGATAATCTCCTAGTCCTTGGGGTGCAGGGGGATCATTGATAATATCCCAGTCCTTGGGGTGCAGGGGGATCATTGATAATCTCCCAGTCCTTGGGGTGCAGGGGGATCATTGATAATCTCCCAGTCCTTGGGGTGCAGGGGGATCATTGATAATCTCCCAGTCCTTGGGGTGCAGGGGGATCATTGATAATCTCCCAGTCCTTGGGGTGCAGGGAGATCATTGATAATCTCCCAGTCCTTGGGGTGCAGGGGGATCATTGATAATCTCCTAGTCCTTGGGGTGCAGGAGGATCATTGATAATCTCCCAGTCCTTGGGGTGCAGGGAGATCATTGATAATCTCCCAGTCCTTGGGGTGCAGGGGGATCATTGATAATCTCCCAGTCTTTGGGGTGCAGGGAGATCATTGATAATCTCCCAGTCTTTGGGGTGCAGGGAGATCATTGATAATCTCCCAGTCCTTGGGGTGCAGGGGGATCATTGATAATCTTCCAGTCCTTGGGGTGCAGGGGGATCATTGATAATCTCCCAGTCCTTGGGGTGCAGGGGGATCATTGATAATCTCCCAGTCCTTGGGGTGCAGGGGGATCATTGATAATCTCCCAGTCCTTGGGGTGCAGGGGGATCATTGATAATCTCCTAGTCCTTGGGGGGGGGGGATCACTGATAATCTCCCAGTCCTTGGGGTGCAGGGGGATCATTGATAATCTCCTAGTCCTTGGGGTGCAGGGGGATCATTGATAATCTCCCAGTCCTTGGGGTGCAGGAGGATCATTGATAATCTCCCAGTCCTTGGGGTGCAGGGGGATCATTGATAATCTCCCAGTCCTTGGGGTGCAGGGGGATCATTGATAATCTCCCAGTCCTTGGGGTGCAGGGGGATCATTGATAATCTCCCAGTCCTTGGGGTGCAGGAGGATCATTGATAATCTCCTAGTCCTTGGGGTGCAGGGGGATCATTGATAATCTCCCAGTCCTTGGGGTGCAGGGGGATCATTGATAATCTCCCAGTCCTTGGGGGGGGATCACTGATAATCTCCCAGTCCTTGGGGTGCAGGGGGATCATTGATAATCTCCTAGTCCTTGGGGTGCAGGGGGATCATTGATAATCTCCCAGTCCTTGGGGTGCAGGGGGATCATTGATAATCTCCCAGTCCTTGGGGTGCAGGGGGATCATTGATAATCTCCCAGTCCTTGGGGTGCAGGGGGATCATTGATAATCTCCCAGTCCTTGGGGTGCAGGAGGATCATTGATAATCTCCTAGTCCTTGGGGTGCAGGGGGATCATTGATAATCTCCCAGTCCTTGGGGTGCAGGAGGATCATTGATAATCTCCTAGTCCTTGGGGTGCAGGGGGATCATTGATAATCTCCCAGTCCTTGGGGTGCAGGGGGATCATTGATAATCTCCCAGTCCTTGGGGGGGGGTCACTGATAATCTCCCAGTCCTTGGGGTGCAGGGGGATCATTGATAATCTCCTAGTCCTTGGGGTGCAGGGGGATCATTGATAATCTCCCAGTCCTTGGGGGGGGGGATCACTGATAATCTCCCAGTCCTTGGGGTGCAGGGGGATCATTGATAATCTCCCAGTCCTTGGGGTGCAGGGGGGTCATTGATAATCTCCCAGTCCTTGGGGTGCAGGGGGATCATTGATAATCTCCCAGTCCTTGGGGTGCAGGGGGATCATTGATAATCTCCCAGTCCTTGGGGTGCAGGGGGATCATTGATAATCTCCCAGTCCTTGGGGTGCAGGGGGATCATTGATAATCTCCCAGTCCTTGGGGTGCAGGAGGATCATTGATAATCTCCTAGTCCTTGGGGTGCAGGGGGATCATTGATAATATCCCAGTCCTTGGGGTGCAGGGGGATCATTGATAATCTCCCAGTCCTTGGGGTGCAGGGGGATCATTGATAATCTCCCAGTCCTTGGGGTGCAGGGGGATCATTGATAATCTCCCAGTCCTTGGGGTGCAGGGAGATCATTGATAATCTCCCAGTCCTTGGGGTGCAGGGGGATCATTGATAATCTCCTAGTCCTTGGGGTGCAGGAGGATCATTGATAATCTCCCAGTCCTTGGGGTGCAGGGAGATCATTGATAATCTCCCAGTCCTTGGGGTGCAGGGGGATCATTGATAATCTCCCAGTCTTTGGGGTGCAGGGAGATCATTGATAATCTCCCAGTCTTTGGGGTGCAGGGAGATCATTGATAATCTCCCAGTCCTTGGGGTGCAGGGGGATCATTGATAATCTTCCAGTCCTTGGGGTGCAGGGGGATCATTGATAATCTCCCAGTCCTTGGGGTGCAGGGGGATCATTGATAATCTCCCAGTCCTTGGGGTGCAGGGGGATCATTGATAATCTCCCAGTCCTTGGGGTGCAGGGGGATCATTGATAATCTCCTAGTCCTTGGGGGGGGGGGGATCACTGATAATCTCCCAGTCCTTGGGGTGCAGGGGGATCATTGATAATCTCCTAGTCCTTGGGGTGCAGGGGGATCATTGATAATCTCCCAGTCCTTGGGGTGCAGGAGGATCATTGATAATCTCCCAGTCCTTGGGGTGCAGGGGGATCATTGATAATCTCCCAGTCCTTGGGGTGCAGGGGGATCATTGATAATCTCCCAGTCCTTGGGGTGCAGGGGGATCATTGATAATCTCCCAGTCCTTGGGGTGCAGGAGGATCATTGATAATCTCCCAGTCCTTGGGGTGCAGGAGGATCATTGATAATCTCCCAGTCCTTGGGGTGCAGGAGGATCATTGATAATCTCCCAGTCCTTGGGGTGCAGGAGGATCATTGATAATCTCCCAGTCCTTGGGGTGCAGGGGGATCATTGATAATCTCCCAGTCCTTGGGGTGCAGGGGGATCATTGATAAGCTGTTCAGCTTCATTATCTCCTGAAACAAGCATCGTCTATTGCTTCCACAGCCTGGCAGCTCACATCAATAGAGCGCTGGGACGGAATCAAGGCTAAAGCAAACTTAATGTACAACCCAGGGATGGAAATAAAACTCCCGTTGCAGAGCAGTGTGATCCAGTCCTGGTTTCACTGCGAGTTTAATGAGACACACCTGAGCTTGTTACTTGAACACACTGTGGATAATCAAGATTGTGTTAGATATTTATTTGGGGCCTGGTGCAACAGCAACTAACCTTATAAAAGTTTGCTCAAATGAAGCAGAGTTAGGCATTGTAAATGGAGTCAGCTCTCAAATAAATATGGTACTGTTGAAAGAGAGCAAGCCTACCCACAATCCTATGCTGTTTATCTTGACGGGGTCCCTGTTTTCTACCCACAAGCCTCTAGGTGAAAGTTTTCCGTCTGTAGACGGAAATGGCCTCCCCCAGGTCCAATCCTATGATTCGTGTAGAAATGCTGGAGAAAACGGAGGGGGTGGGGTCTGGTGTCCGATTCAGTGTGCAAGCTGCCGACCCGGCGCGAATCCTGCTACGTTCAATACTCCATCGCTGATAGAACTATTTTAACACCAGGGAGCTCCATCTATCAAAGTGGGTCCGGTTTTATGACACAGGAGCGCTGCTATTTAGGACATCTTGAGTTAAGCAGAGAGGACATTCGGCACATCTTGCTTGCTAGTAGATCATAGCACTGCAATTTGAAATGCGGTATATAACCGAGGGAGCATCTTTAAAAGAAGAGGAAAAGAAAGTGAAGAACAAGTGGAGGTGGGCTTGGCTGGACGAGCAGGACTCCGCGGGCAGGCAGTTCCGCGGCTGGTGTAGAAAGATCAGTGAAGCCGGAGTATGTTACTGCATCGTTTGCAACAAGACCATCGTGTATGGAGGCAACGGAAAGAAAGTATTGGTAAAACACGCCAACTGCGACCGAAAACACGCTGCAAAGACGGGTGAAATCGTTACGGGGAAGCTGTCTGTCCCAGACCGAGTTTCAGATCTGAAGGTAAGTTCTCTACACATCCGCTGACTTGTACACGATGTACCACTGTGTTCTAGGGACCGGTCACTATTTACTCAGGGATTAGTAGCCAAATACTTAAGAGAAACATCGTGATGACAAAAACTATCTAAAAATGACTACAGTGTTTTATTCTGCGACCGGTTGCAATAAAAAGGTATTGACTTAATACATAAATAAACAGCGTTACGCGTCCCCACGTGTTGCTACAACTGTTTAAATAACGTACCTGTCATTTTTCTTTTCATTAACATCCTGACAATGTTTTACACTACAACTTTAAAAACGGCTTCAAAGCTCTTTTCAATGTCTGCTCTAGCGCACTGATTCATGTAGGCAGGGCTTCTCAGACTCGGTCCTGGGGACCCCCTCCCTGTGTCTGCTGGTTTTCGTTCCAACAGAGCACTCAATTGCTTAATTAGACCCTTAAATTAAATGCATTTTCTTAATTAGACCTTTTTAATTGTTTTCAGCTGTTAAACAGTTGCAGAGTTCAAGTTACTTATAAAATGTCACAGCTAACTTGAAATCGAACATATCCACGTGATGTAAACAATCCAATTGTCTGCAAACCGGAGGCTGGTGCGTGCGCAGCTCCTAAGGGACGTCATCATTTACGCTACAGCCCCGTCACATGATAAGGGTGAGCGCTTGCTTTATGTTGTGAGCATGCGCAGTGTTATTGTTTAACATAGACTGTACCCATAGTGAGCGAGAGGGGTATTGCTGCAGAACGAAGGCTCCCACAGCGTAGCTCCCACAGGGTAGCGCTGCGTGCGCAACTCGTAATAGACGTCATCAGTATATGCTACAGCCCGATCACATGATTAGGGTGATACGTTTAGGTACTAAAACGAAGTTTATTTCATAAGAATAACCTAACCCTTAACCCATGGTTCGTGAGGTATTGGTCGTATCTTTAAATACACGCAACAATGACCTAACACTAACCCTGAGGTTGGTGGGGTGATATGGTCACGTGGGAGGGGTGTTGCAGGTGAATGAAGCATGACGTCTATCACGAGTTGCGCACGCAGCACACTACCCCGCGGGAGCTACGCTGTGGGAGCTACGCTGTGGGAGCCTGCGCCCTGCAGCGGTAACGCTTGGAGTTAGCTAGAGGAGTGAAGATGTCGGTTGCTGAAGAGAGATCGGTAAGTGATCAATATGTTTAAATAGCAAATAAACAAAGAAATGTGTATTTGACCATAGCTGTTGTTTTGTTTAATTATACACGTGTGTAGATACCAAAACGTAGTATATTTTCCACGCTTTTTTGGTTACATTTAGCAGACTTATATAAGTGTACTCGCGTTGATCGTGCGAATCGTAACTGCGGTCAAGCTATTCACAGGCAGTTTTGAAATGCCGGTCAAGCTGTCAAACACTTATCTCGCAATCAGACGCTTAACTTGTATAGATAGAGTCCCTGTTTCAAGCAGTGACATTCTTCACTCAGAAAGATTTAGAACTGCACTGGAATAAAACGAGCGATGAAATACACTTTGATACATTTTCACAAACAATGAAAAACGTAATATTTAATAAGTGTGAAAGAAATATCACTAATAGCTTATTGTAACACAGTCAAAGGACGATTCTATATTGTTTACATTATTGAGAACAGACATGTTTAACTTACTATTAAAATGTTTTTGACCAAACACGTGTATGTGTGTGTGTGTGTGTGTGTGTGTGTATGTATGTATGTGTCTTTGTGTGTGTGTGTGTATATTGTACATACCCTTCCATTGGACCTCCCTAAGTTCACTGCAGATGTGTTGTACACATGCCCCTCTCTCATATATCACAGTATGAGAATTTTACTGTAGCTTTTTTTATTTACAGTAAGCCCAATATCAGCCCTTTAGTGGTTATATGCTATTTCTACAGTCAGTGCTTGAAATGAGAAAAGAGGTGGCGGTACTCGTAGTAATCTCAGGCACCTTTTCCACCTCTATCTCTGTCTCCCTGTCCAGCTCTCTCTCAGGCACCCAGTCCAGCTGTCTCTCTTTCCCTCTCTCCCTGTCCAGCTGTCTCTCTTTCCCTCTCTCCCTGTCCAGCTGTCTCTCTTTCCCTCTCTCCCTGTCCAGCTCATCTAATCAGTCCTGCGTCTAATCGCGACTTGACCTGGACCATTCAAGATAAAATCCCCCGCTCTGTTTTGCAATGCACCCTGGGAGTTGCAGTTATTTTGCAATGCACTCCGGGAGGTGCGGTTGTTTTGCAATGCACCCTGGGAGTTGCGGTTGTTTTGCAATGCACCCTGGGAGTTGCGGTTGTTTTGCAATGCACCCTGGGAGGTGCAGTCTATGCTCTGCTATGATGTTAATCTTGCAGCTGCTGCTGGGACAACTAAGTAACAACTAGAAAGTCACATAAATGCAGCTGACAGTTTGGAAAAGAAAACAGGCAGATAGTCAGTGATAAGAGCCACAGTGCTATTAAAAAAACTTCCACTGGACCTCTCTAATTTCACTGCAGATGTGTTGTACACGGCTCTCTACAGTATGGAGTTATTTGCTATTGCTTCTTGAAAATAAATAAAAACAAACAATAATAATTTGCACACAAGAGCCAACTTCCCTATATATACACTGCTGTGCAAAACCCACAGACACATTCAGGAGTTACAATGTATATGGATGTTAGGAGCATCAACAATTTACTCAGAGCCTCCACTAGTGTGTTACACGATTATAACTACTTTGACTGTTATTAATACAGCTTAGTTTGGGTGAGAAGAAACCAAGCTTGTCATTTAGCAATCTTTAATACACATTGATCAGAATCTTCAAAAACGTGATCACAGCAACTCAAAGTAAACTCAAGAAAATGAAATTAATAGCTAGTTGAGGCACTTTTAGCAATAATAACCTCTATTAAACGATTAGGGTATTTGTCAATGAGCTTTTGGCATGATTCTTTTGTGATTTTTGACCATTCTTCAACGCAAAATTGTTCCAGTTCATTCAAATTCCGAGGACTTCTCTTGTGCACAGCCTTCTTCAACTCATACCGAAGATTCTCAATATGATTTAGATCGGGGCTTTGACTCGGCCATTCCAGAACCTTGATTTTATTCTTCTTTCACCATTCTGAAGTAGATTTTGATGTGTGCTTTGGATCGTTGTTGTGTTGGAACGTCCAGTTGCTCTTTAAACCGAGTTTTGTAGCGGAGGGTTTCGGATGATTGGCCAATATCTTTTAGTATGCTATGGAATCCATTTTACCATGTATTGGAATTAAATTTCCTGTGCCATTAAAGGAAGAACAGCCCCATAGAAGCATATTACCACCTCCATGCTTGACAGTAGGTATGGTGTTTTCTTTGTACGCCTCACCAGACTTTCTCCAAGTGTAACGACTATCAGCGTGACCAAATGAATTGATTTTTGTTTCATCACTCCACAAAACCTTTGACCAGAACTCGTATCCATCATTCAGATGCCGTTTTGCAGACTTTCAGTGATCGTCCTTGTGACATTTTCCTAAGAATGGCTTTTTCCTTGGCCTGCGACCATTGAGACCTTCACCATGCAATACTCAACCTATGGTTGAAATGGGAACCCCAGTCCCATTGCAGCCAATTCACTTTGAATATCTTTGGCAGTCAATCTGGGATTGTTATTAACCTTCCTCACTATTCTTCTGCTTGTTCTTGGTGAAAGAACCTTCTTTCTTAGAGACGTGTCTAGCACCTTGTAGATAATACTATCATAGCATCAAAGGGGATAAATACTTTTGAATTAGCATTTTTTGAATTTTGCAAAAATATTGCTGAAATAATTGTAGATGTCTTTCTTGTACTTTCTTTCCTCATCCACAAACTCAAAACATTTGCTGTAATCTTTGTTTTATTTATTTGTGTGTGTGTATATATATATATATATATATATATATATATATATATATATATATATATATATATATATATATATATACATACATACATACATACATACATACATACATACATACATACATACATACATACATACATACATACATACATACAGTGCCTCTAGAAAGTCTACACCCCCTTGAACTTTTTTCACATTTTGTTGTGTCAGTGCCTCAGAGTTTCATGCATTTAAATGAGGATTTTTTCCACTTATCTACACACCATACTCCACACTGTTAAGGGGAAAAAAAGTTTTTATTGAGAAAAAAATTATATATTAAAAATACAAAACTGAAAGATCATAATTGGATAAGTCTCCATACTTGGTGGAAGCACCTTTGGCAGCAATTACAGTTGCGAGTCTGTTGGGATAGGTCTCTACCAACTTTGCACACCTAGATTTGGCAATATTTGACCATTCTTCTTTACAAAACTGTTCAAGCTCTGTCAAGTTCCTTGGGGTGCGTTGATGGAGAGCAATCTTCAAGTCATGCCACAAATTTTCGATTGGATTTAGGTCAGGGCTCTGACTGGGCCACTCAAGGACATTTAGCTTTTTGTTCCTTAGCCACTCCAGTGTAGCTTTGGTTGTGTGCTTTGAGTCGTTGTCATGCTGAAAGGTGACCTTCCGTCCCAGTTGCAGCTTTCTTGTAGAGGGCAGCAGGTTTTCCTCAAGGACTTCTCTGTACTTTGCTCCATTCATTTTCCCTTCTATCCTGACAAGTGCCCCAGTCCCTGCCGATGAGAAACATCCTCATAACATGATGCTGCCACCACCATGCTTCACAGTAGGGATGGTGTTCTTTGGGTGATGCGCTGTGTTGGGTTTGCACCAAACATAACGCTTTGTATTTAAGCCAAAAAGTTCCATTTTAGTTTCGTCAGACCACAAAACTTTTTACCACACGGCTACAGAATCTCCTGAGTGTTTTTTTGCATACTTCAAACGGGATTCTTGAGTAAAATACAGGCCTGTAACAGGGCGAGGAGCCCTGCACATTGATTTAGTTATTTATTTTTAGAACAGGGTTTCCCCCTCCGCCCCTGTGTTATTTTGTATTTGTTTTGCATTATTATTATTATTATTATTATTATTATTATTATTATTATCGGTATGATTTATTTATATATGACGGTGAAGCGCCGCAGGTTTTTGTTATTGTAGCCATGTGTTTTGTTTTAAAATAC